>NC_060191.1:67018294-67160794 GCF_021184085.1 Oncorhynchus gorbuscha | reverse complement strand
CAGAGTCATACATTTCACCTCACCATCTGTCTCTTGTGTGCACACACACACACACACACACACACACACACACACACACACACACACACACACACACACACACACACACACACACACACACACACACACACACACACACACACACACACACACACACACACACACACACACACACACACACACACACACACACAAGGTAGAAAAAGTAGAGTACCTGCTGTATCATCTTGGACACCATGAAGGCACTCTGTTGGTCAAACACCTTGGACAGGATCTCCAGTCCAGACAGAACCTTATCCACCTCCCTACACACACCCACAGATAGTTTTTTGAGTGTGTGTGTGTGTCTGTGAGAGAGAACATTGTGTGTATGTGTGTGTGTCTCACCCATTGAGGCGTTTGCAGGAGGACACCAGTGTCTTGTTGAGGTGGGGCAGAGAGCTGGCTCCCTGTTTGACAGCCTGCAGGTCCAGAGCGTAGCTTCCCTTCAGATACTCATGGGAAATGGTGCTCAGGCCGTTAGCAGCAGGGACGCTAAAGTAGGACGGAACAACATCACAATCCGTGTCAGTAGAACAGACACGGGTCTTAAATCCTCTGGATTTTCCTTACTGGATTTGGCCTTGTGGTGAGTATAGAACACTGGAGACCATAGGGGGAGGGGGCAGAGGGGGACTGGCCTTGTGGTGAGTATAGAACACTGGAGACCATGGGGGTGGTGAGAGGGGGACTGGCCTTGTGGTGAGTATAGAACACTGGAGACCATGGGGGGGGGCAGAGGGGGACTGGCCTTGTGGTGAGTATAGAACACTGGAGACCATGGGGGGCAGAGGGGGACTGGCCTTGTGGTGAGTATAGAACACTGGAGACCATGGGGGGCAGAGGGGGACTGGCCTTGTGGTGAGTATAGAACACTGGAGACCATGGGGGGCAGAGGGGGACTGGCCTTGTGGTGAGTATAGAACACTGGAGACCATGGGGGAGGCAGAGGGGGACTGGCCTTTTGGTGAGTATAGAACACTGGAGACCATGGGGGGCAGAGGGGGACTGGCCTTTTGGTGAGTATAGAACACTGGAGACCATGGGGGACTGGCCTTGTGGTGAGTATAGAACACTGGAGACCTTGGGGGGGGCTGGCCTTGTGGTGAGTATAGAACACTGGAGACCATGGGGGGGGGCAGAGGGGACTGGCCTTGTGGTGAGTATAGAACACTGAAGACCATGGGGGGCGGAGGGGGACTGGCCTTGTGGTGAGTATAGAACACTGGAGACCATGGGGGGCCAGAGTGGGACTGGCCTTGTGGTGAGTATAGAACACTGAAGACCATGGGGAGGCAGAGGGAGACTGGCCTTGTGGTGAGTATAGAACACTGAAGACCATGGGGGGCAGAGGGGGACTGGCCTTGTGGTGAGTATAGAACAATGGAGACCATGGGGGGGGGGCAGAGGGGGACTGGCCTTGTGGTGAGTATAGAACACTGGAGACCATGGGAGGGGCATAGGGGGACTGGCCTTGTGGTGAGTATAGAACACTGAAGAAGACAGGACAACAACTTTCCAAAGTCACAGATTTCCTCAGGATCAGACGGCTGCTGACTCACTGTCTAAGTAAGACAAACTACACACACACGGTGTCTGTGGAGTCTCTCACACACACACACACACACACACACACACACACACACACACACACACACACACACACACACACACACACACACACACACACACACACACACACACACACACACACACACACACACACACACACACATCCTCTCTGAGCTGTGTGGCTTTAAACAGGATGTTGTCTTCCTATCTGAGGAGATGAGGAGGGGGGGGGTGTGAAGGGCAGGAGGGTAAGAGAAGATAAAGAGAACAGGGAAGAGAGGGGAAGAGTTCTTGAGGGTTGTTCTAGGCCCTGAACAGACTTACTGAATCTCTACAACCAGCATCAGTTGGTAGGCAGTTGATCACATTTAAGACCCACCTTTTACTAGGGCCAGGAGTTTTACCAGGTCCCACAAAATTGTGTGTGTGTGTTTGTTCTGTGTGCCGTACCTGTCGGTTGGTGTCTCCGGGGCGGAGCCTGTAGGTGTTGTGGAGGCGGAACGAGGAGGAAGGGGCGGCTTCTCATCTTCCCCATCTGACCAATCACATAGAGAGAGTTAACACTTGACCAATCAGAGAAAGAGACAGAAAGAGATGGCGTGAGAGATGGAGCGAGAGAAAGAGTGAGAGATGGAGCGAGAGAAAGAGTGAGAGATGGAGCGAGAGAAAGAGTGAGAGATGGAGCGAGAGAAAGAGACAGAAAGAGATGGAGCGAGAGACAGACAAAGAGATAGTCTTTCAGAGCGTTCAGTCAGTCCACTGACATCCCTATCAGATCACAGCTCAATCAATCTACCTGAAAAGAGCAATGCTCAAATCATGAGGCATCACAAAGCCAAAGGAACTGAGTAACATTAAGAAATGCTATAGATGGATGGAATGCAGTTTGGAAAACCTACCAAAAAAACAATTAGGCAACAACAAATTCAATCCCTTTCAGACAACTTCCTGGACAAAAGGTTTCACTGTAATAGTGAAGGTGTAGAAAGTCTAAACAGTATATTTCACCTCTCAGCTTCCCTGTCAAATCTAAAAATCTCAAATAGAAAACCGAAGAAAATGAACAATAATGACAAAATGGTTTGATGAAGAATCCAAAAATCTAAGAAAGAAATTGAGAAACCTGTTCAACCAAAAACATAGAGACCCGGAAAACCTGAGTCTACGCCTTCACTATGGTGAAACACTAAAACAATACAGAAATACACTACGGGGAAAAAAGGAACAGTCAGAAATCAGCTGAACTGAAGAATACATAGAATCTAACCACTTCTGGGAAAATTGGAAATCTCTCAAATAGTTATCTATCCAAAACAGAGATGTGTGGATAAACCACTTCTCCAATCTTTTTGACTCTATAACAAAGAACATGTAACATTGTAAACATGATTGGGGGGCATGTAGCATTGAAACATATGATTGGGGGGCATGTAGCATTGTAAACATATGATTGGGGGGGCATGTAGCATTGTAAACATATGATTGGGGGGCATGTAGCATTGTAAACATATGATTGGGGGGGCATGTAGCATTGTAAACATATGATTGGGGGGACATGTAGCATTGTAAACATATGATTCTAAACATGATTGGGGGGGCATGTAACATTGTAAACATATGATTCTAAACATATGATTGGGGGCATGTAACATTGTAAACATATGATGGGGGGGCATGTAACATTGTAAACATATGATTGTAAACATATGATTGGGGGGCATGTAACATTGTAAACATATGATTCTAAACATATGATTGGGGGGCATGTAACATTGTAAACATATGATTCTAAACATATGATTGGGGGACATGTAGCATTGTAAACATATGATTGGGGGGGGCATGTAACATTGTAAACATATGATTCTAAACATATGATTGGGGGGGACATGTAGCATTGTAAACATATGATTGGGGGGGGACATGTAGCATTGTAAACATATGATTCTAAACATATGATTGGGGGGGCATGTAGCATTGTAAACATATGATTCTAAACATATGATTGGGGGGACATGTAACATTGTAAACATATGATTCTAAACATATGATTGGGGGGGCATGTAACATTGTAAACATATGATTCTAAACATATGATTGGGGGGGGCATGTAACATTGTAAACATATGATTCTAAACATATGATTGGGGGGGACATGTAGCATTGTAAACATATGATTGGGGGGTAGCATTGTAAACATATGATTCTAAACATATGATTGGGGGGGAGCAAACATTGTAAACATGATTCTAAACATATGATTGGGGGGCATGTAACATTGTAAACATATGATTCTAAACATATGATTGGGGGCATGTAACATTGTAAACATATGATTCTAAACATATGATTGGGGGGTAACATGTAAACATTGTAAACATTGTAAACATATGATTCTAAACATATGATTGGGGGCATGTAACATTGTAAACATATGATGGGGGGGGGCATGTAACATTGTAAATATATGATTCTAAACATATGATTGGGGGCATGTAACATTGTAAACATATGATTGGGGGGGCATGTAACATTGTAAACATATGATTGGGGGGGCATGTAACATTGTAAACATATGATTGGGGGGGGCATGTAACATTGTAAACATATGATTCTAAACATATGATTGGGGGGCATGTAACATTGTAAACATATGATTGGGGGGGACATGTAGCATTGTAAACATATGATTCTAAACATATGATTGGGGGGACATGTAGCATTGTAAACATATGATTCTAAACATATGATTGGGGGGCATGTAACATTGTAAACATATGATTCTAAACATATGATTGGGGGGCATGTAACATTGTAAACATATGATTCTAAACATATGATTGGGGGGCATGTAACATTGTAAACATATGATTCTAAACATATGATTGGGGGGCATGTAACATTGTAAACATATGATTCTAAACATATGATTGGGGGCATGTAGCATTGTAAACATATGATTCTAAACATATGATTGGGGGGGCATGTAACATTGTAAACATATGATTCTAAACATATGATTGGGGGGGCATGTAACATTGTAAACATATGATTGGGGGGCATGTAACATTGTAAACATATGATTCTAAACATATGATTGGGGGGGCATGTAGCATTGTAAACATATGATTGGGGGGCATGTAACATTGTAAACATATGATTCTAAACATATGATTGGGGGGCATGTAACATTGTAAACATATGATTGGGGGGCATGTAACATTGTAAACATATGATTCTAAACATATGATTGGGGGGCATGTAACATTGTAAACATATGATTCTAAACATATGATTGGGGGCATGTAGCATTGTAAACATATGATTCTAAACATATGATTGGGGGGCATGTAACATTGTAAACATATGATTCTAAACATATGATTGGGGGGCATGTAACATTGTAAACATATGATGGGGGGCATGTAACATTGTAAACATATGATTGGGGGGCATGTAACATTGTAAACATATGATTGGGGGTGTAACATTGTAAACATATGATTCTAAACATATGATTGGGGGGACATGTAGCATTGTAAACATATGATTCTAAACATATGATTGGGGGGCATGTAACATTGTAAACATATGATTGGGGGGGCATGTAACATTGTAAACATATGATTGGGGGCATGTAACATTGTAAACATATGATTCTAAACATATGATTGGGGGGACATGTAGCATTGTAAACATATGATTGGGGGGCATGTAACATTGTAAACATATGATTGGGGGCATGTAACATTGTAAACATATGATTGGGGGGGGGCATGTAACATTGTAAACATATGATTGGGGGGGGCATGTAACATTGTAAACATATGATTCTAAACATATGATTGGGGGGCATGTAACATTGTAAACATATGATTCTAAACATATGATTGGGGGCATGTAACATTGTAAACATATGATTGGGGGGCATGTAACATTGTAAACATATGATTCTAAACATATGATTGGGGGGCATGTAACATTGTAAACATATGATTCTAAACATATGATTGGGGGGCATGTAACATTGTAAACATATGATTGGGGGGGCATGTAACATTGTAAACATATGATTCTAAACATATGATTGGGGGGCATGTAACATTGTAAACATATGATGGGGGGCAAACATTGTAAACATATGATTCTAAACATATGATTGGGGGGCATGTAACATTGTAAACATATGATGGGGGGGGGGGGGCATGTAACATTGTAAACATATGATTCTAAACATATGATTGGGGGGGCATGTAACATTGTAAACATATGATTCTAAACATATGATTGGGGGGGCATGTAACATTGTAAACATATGATTCTAAACATATGATTGGGGGGGCATGTAACATTGTAAACATATGATTCTAAACATATGATTGGGGGGCATGTAACATTGTAAACATATGATGGGGGGGGGGCATGTAACATTGTAAACATATGATTCTAAACATATGATTGGGGGGGCATGTAACATTGTAAACATATGATTCTAAACATATGATTGGGGGGCATGTAGCATTGTAAACATATGATTCTAAACATATGATTGGGGGTGCATGTAACATTGTAAACATATGATGGGGGGGCATGTAACATTGTAAACATATGATGGGGGGGGCATGTAACATTGTAAACATATGATTCTAAACATATGATTGGGGGGCATGTAACATTGTAAACATATGATTCTAAACATATGATTGGGGGGCATGTAACATTGTAAACATATGATTCTAAACATATGATTGGGGGGCATGTAACATTGTAAACATATGATGGGGGGGCATGTAACATTGTAAACATATGATTGGGGGTGCATGTAACATTGTAAACATATGATTCTAAACATATGATTGGGGGGCATGTAACATTGTAAACATATGATGGGGGGGGCATGTAACATTGTAGACATATGATTCTAAACATATGATTGGGGGGGGCATGTAGCATTGTAAACATATGATTGGGGGGGACATGTAGCATTGTAAACATATGATTCTAAACATATGATTGGGGGCATGTAACATTGTAAACATATGATTCTAAACATATGATTGGGGGCATGTAACATTGTAAACATATGATTCTAAACATATGATGGGGGTGTAACATTGTAAACATATGATTCTAAACATATGATTGGGGGGCATGTAACATTGTAAACATATGATTGGGGGGGGGCATGTAGCATTGTAAACATATGATTCTAAACATATGATTGGGGGGCATGTAACATTGTAAACATATGATTCTAAACATATGATTGGGGGTGCATGTAACATTGTAAACATATGATTGGGGGGCATGTAGCATTGTAAACATATGATTCTAAACATATGATTGGGGGGCATGTAACATTGTAAACATATGATTCTAAACATATGATTGGGGGGCATGTAACATTGTAAACATATGATTGGGGGGGCATGTAACATTGTAAACATATGATTGGGGGGCATGTAGCATTGTAAACATATGATTCTAAACATATGATTGGGGGTGCATGTAACATTGTAAACATATGATTCTAAACATATGATTGGGGGCATGTAACATTGTAAACATATGATTCTAAACATATGATTGGGGGGCATGTAACATTGTAAACATATGATTCTAAACATATGATTGGGGGGCATGTAACATTGTAAACATATGATTGGGGGCATGTAGCATTGTAAACATATGATTCTAAACATATGATTGGGGGGCATGTAGCATTGTAAACATATGATTCTAAACATATGATTGGGGGCATGTAACATTGTAAACATATGATTGGGGGGCATGTAGCATTGTAAACATATGATTCTAAACATATGATTGGGGGGGACATGTAGCATTGTAAACATATGATTCTAAACATATGATTGGGGGGCATGTAGCATTGTAAACATATGATTCTAAACATATGATTGGGGGGCATGTAACATTGTAAACATATGATTCTAAACATATGATTGGGGGGCATGTAACATTGTAAACATATGATTCTAAACATATGATTGGGGGGGGGGGCATGTAACATTGTAAACATATGATTGGGGGGCATGTAGCATTGTAAACATATGATTCTAAACATATGATTGGGGGGGCATGTAACATTGTAAACATATGATGGGGGGGCATGTAACATTGTAGACATATGATTCTAAACATATGATTGGGGGCATGTAACATTGTAAACATATGATTGGGGGGCATGTAACATTGTAAACATATGATTGGGGGGCATGTAACATTGTAAACATATGATTGGGGGCATGTAACATTGTAAACATATGATTGGGGGGGCATGTAACATTGTAAACATATGATTGGGGGCATGTAGCATTGTAAACATATGATTCTAAACATATGATTGGGGGCATGTAACATTGTAAACATATGATGGGGGGGCATGTAACATTGTAGACATATGATTCTAAACATATGATTGGGGGGCATGTAACATTGTAAACATATGATTGGGGGCATGTAACATTGTAAACATATGATTGGGGGGCATGTAACATTGTAAACATATGATTCATAACATTGTAAACATATGATTGGGGGCATGTAACATTGTAAACATATGATTGGGGGGGCATGTAGCATTGTAAACATATGATTCTAAACATATGATTGGGGGGCATGTAACATTGTAAACATATGATGGGGGGGGGGGCATGTAACATTGTAGACATATGATTCTAAACATATGATTGGGGGGTAACATTGTAACATTGTAAACATATGATTGGGGGTGGCATGTAACATTGTAAACATATGATTGGGGGGGCATGTAACATTGTAAACATATGATTGGGGGTGCATGTAACATTGTAGACATATGATTCTAAACATATGATGGGGGGGGCATGTAACATTGTAAGTCGCTCTGGATAAGAGCGTCTGCTAAATGACTTAAATGTAAATGTAAATGTAAATAAAGAGCAAAAACATATACATGATCAAATACAAATCTTAGAATCAACTATTAGAGACTACCAGAACCCACTGGATTCTCCAATTACATTTAATGAACTACGGGACATAATACAAACGTTCCAACCCAAAAAGGCCTGTGGTGTTGATGGTTCCTCAATGAAATGATCAAATATACAGACAACAAATTCCAATTGGCTATACTTAAACTCTTTAACATCATCCTTAACTCTGGCATCTTCCCCAATATTTGGAACCAAGGACTGATCACCCCAATCCACAAAAGTGGAGACAAATTTGACCCCAATAAGTACCGGGGGAAATGTGAAAACAGCAACCTTGGGAAAATCCTCTGCATTATTATTAACCGTAGACGCGTACATTTCCTCAGTGAAAACAATGTACTGAGCAAATGTCAAATTGGCTTTCTACCAAATTACCGTACGACTGACCACGTATTCACCCTGCACACCGTAATTGACAAATAAATCAAAACAAAAGCAAAGTCTTTTCACACTTTGTTGATTTCCATAAAGCTTTTGACTCAATTTGGCCTGAGGGTCTGCTATACTGGTCACCTCCCAAAGCAAACACCCCCTTTGGCCGCTTTTCCTTCCAGTTCTCTGCTGCCAATGACTGTAACGAATTGCAAAAATCACTGAAGTTGGAGACTTATATCTCCTTCACTAACTTTAAGTGTCAGCTGACAGAGCAGCTTACCGATCGCTGCAGCTGTACACAGCCCATCTGTAAATAACCCACCCAACCAACTACCTACCTCGTCCCCATATTTGTTTTTTGTTTTTCAGCTCATTTGCACACCAGTATTTCTACTTGCACAGCCCCATCTGCATATCTATCACTCCAGTGTAAATTGCTAAATTGATTTGCCACTATAGGCCTATTTATTGCCTTACCTCCCTAATCTTACTACATTTGCACAGACTGCACATATATTTTTCTATTGTGTTATTGACTGTACGTTTATTTATCCCATGTGTAACTCCATGTTGTTGTTTTTGTCGCACTGCTTTGCTTTATCCTGGATAGGTCGCAGTTGAACATGAGAACTTGTTCTCAACTGACCTTCCTGGTTAAATAAAGGTTAAATATATATATATTTTTAAATAAATAAATACAAATTGATGGAAAGTGGTGTTGGGGGGGAAAACATACAACATGTACACAAACAAGTGTTAAAGTTGTCAAAAACTTTCTTTCCACAGGGCCAGGGGGTGAGAGACAGGGATGCAGCTTAAGCCCCACCCTCTTCAACACATATATATGAATTGGCTTCACCCTACTAGAATCTGAAGTCAAATGTCTACTGATGATCTGGTGCTTCTGTCCCCAACCAAGGAGGGCCTACAGCAGCACCTGGCACAGATTCTGCCAGACCTGGGGCCTAACAGTAAATCTCAGTAAGAGACAAATAATGGTGTTACAAAAAAGGTCCAGTTACCAGGACCATAAATACAAATTCTATCTAGACACCATTGCCCTTGAGCACACACAAACAAATATACATACCTCGGCCTAAACATCAGCACCACGGGTAACTTCCACAAAGCTGTAAAGAAGCTGAGAAATGAGGCCAGAAGGGCCTTCTACGCTAACAAAAGGAACATCAAATTCAACATCCAAATTAGGATCTGGCTAAAAATACTCAGTTATAGAACCAATTGCCCGTTATGGTTGTGAGGTCTGGGGTCCGCTCACCGACCAAGAATTCACAAAATGTGGCAAAAACACCAAATAATGCATGCAGAGCAGAATCGGGCCGATGCCCGCTAATTATAAAATCCAGAAAATAAATTCTACAACCACCTAAAAGGAAGCGATTCCCAAACCTTTAATAAAAACGCCATCACCTACAGAAGAGCCCCCTAAGCAAGCTGGTCCTGGGGCTCTGTTCACAAACACAGACAGACCCCTAGGACAGCAACACAATAAGACAAAAACCAATATCGGTCATCTCAATGTTGCTAAACTCTTTTGGGTGTACCTGAGTAGTCCCTGTCCTCTGGGATGCTCTCCTCTCTGTCTACGGGGTACAGTAGAGTGCTGACCAGTCCCTGGCTGGGCTGGAGGTACAACAGGACCAGCTCTGGGAGGCTCTTAAACCGCTTCGGCTGCACCCCCTGAGACGTCTGAGAGAGGGAGAGAGGAGCAGGAGAGAGAGTAGGCACTTCAAAGAAATACACTGGTGCAGAGACACGTCACACTCTGGACAGCACGTTCAGAATAAAGCTGGGTAGGTAGGTAGGTAGTAGATTGGTTGGTAGGTAGTTAGGTAGGTAGGTTGAAGATTGGTTGGTTGATAGGTAGGTATGTATGTAGGTAGGTACTAGATTGGTAGGTCGGTAGTAGATTGGTAGCTAGGTAGTAGTTTGTTTGTTAGGTAGGTATTTGATGGCTTGATAGTTAGGCAGCTAAGTAGTAGGTAGGTAGGTAGGTAGGTAGGTAGGTAGGTAGGTAGGTAGGTAGGTAGGTAGGTAGGTAGGTAGGTAGGTAGGTAGAAGATTGATTGGTTGGTAGTAGATTGGTAGGTAGGTAGGTAGGTAGGTAGATTGGTAGGTAGGTAGATTAGTAGGTACTAGATTCGTAGGTACTAGATTGGTAGGTAGGTATGTAGGAGATTGGTAGGTAGGTACTAGATTGGTAGGTAGGTCTTAGAATAAAGCTGGGTAGGTAGCATATTGGTTGGTAGCTAGATAGGTAGGTTCCAGTTTGGTAGAAGAGTAGGTAGTAGATTGGTAGGTAGCAGTTCGGTAGGTAGGAAGGTAGAAGAGTAGGTAGTAGATTGGTAGGTAGGTAGGTAGGTAGGTAGGTAGGTAGGTAGGTAGGTAGGTAGGTAGGTAGGTAGGTAGGTAGGCAGGCAGTAGTTTGGTGGGTAGGTAGTAGATTGGTAAGTTTGGTAGGTAGGTACAGTGAGGGAAAAAAGTATTTGATCCCCTGCTGATGTTGTACGTTTGCCCACTGACAAAGAAATGATCAGTCTATCATTTTAACGGTAGGTTTATTTGAACAGTGAGAGACAGAATAACAACAAAAAAATCCAGAAAAACACATGTCAAAAATGTTATAAATTGATTTGCATTTTAATAAGGGAAATAATTACTTGTACCCCTCTGCAAAACATTACTTAGTACTTGGTGGCAAAACCCTTGTTGACAATCACAGAGGTCAGACGTTTCTTGTAGTTGGCCACCAGGTTTGCACACATCTCAGGAGGGATTTTGTCCCACTCCCCTTTGCAGCTCTTCTCCACGTCATTAAGGTTGAGGCTGACGTTTGGCAACTCAAACCTTCAGCTCCCTCCACAGATTTTCTATGGGATTAAGGTCTGGAGACTGGCTAGGCCACTCCAGGTCCTTAATGTGCTTCTTCTTGAGCCACTCCTTTGTTGCCTTGGCTGTGTGTTTTGGGTCATTGTCATGCTGGAATACCCATTCACGACCCATTTTCAATGCCCTGGCTGAGGGAAGGAGGTTCTCACCCAAGATTTGATGATACATGGCCCCGTCCATTGTCCCTTTGATGCAGTGACGTTGTCCTGTCCCCTTAGTAGAAAAACACCCCCAAAGCATAATGTTTCCACCTCCATGTTTGATGGTGGGGATGGTCTTCTTGGGGTCATAGGCAGCATTCCTCCTCCTCCAAACACGACGACTTGAGTGGATGCCAAAGAGCTTCATTTTGGACTTATCTGACCACAACACTTTCACCCAGTTGTCCTCTGAATCATTCAGATGTTCATTGGCAAACTTCAGAAGGGCATGTGTATGTGCTTTCTTGAGCAGGGAGACCTTGCGGGCGCTGCAGGATTTCAGTCCTTCACGGCGTAGAGTGTTACCAATTGTTTTCTTGGTGACTATGGTCCCAGCTGCCTTGAGATCATTGACAAGATCCTCCTGTGTAGTTCTGGGCTGATTCCTCACCGTTCTCATGATCATTGCAACTCCACGAGGTGAGATCCTGCATGGAGCCCCAGGCCGAGGGAGATTGACAGTTGTTTTGTGTTTCTTCCATTTGTGAATAATCGCACCAACTGTTGGCACCTTCTCACCAAGCTGCTTGGCGATGGTCTTGTGGCCCATTCCAGCCTTGTGTAGGTCTACAATCTTGTACCTGACATCCTTGGAGAGCCCGTTGGTCTTGGCCATGGTGTTGAGTTTGGAATCTGATTGATTGATTGCTTCTGTGGATAGGTGTCTTTTATACAGGTAACAAACTGAGATTAGGAGCACTCCCTTTAAGAGTGTGCTCCTAATCTCAGCTCGTTACCTGTATAAAAGACACCTGGGAGTAGATTGGTAGGTAGATAGTAGATGGTAGATTGGTAGGTAGATACAGTGCCTTGCGAAAGTATTCGGCCCCCTTGAACTTTGCGACCTTTTGCCACATTTCAGGCTTAAAACATAAAGATATAAAACTGTATTTTTTTGTGAAGAATCAACAACAAGTGGGACACAATCATGAAGTGGAATGACATTTATTGGATATTTCAAACTTTTTTAACAAATCAAAAACTGAAAAATTGGGCGTGTAAAATTATTCAGCCCCCTTAAGTTAATTAATATGTTGTAGCACCACATTTTGCTGTGATTACAGCTGTAAGTCGCTTGGGGTATGTCTATCAGTTTTGCACATCGAGAGACTGAATTTTTTTCAGTTTTCAGTTCTTTCCACAGATTCTCGATTGGATTCACGTCTGGACTTTGACTTGGCCATTCTAACACCTGGATATGTTTGTTTTTGAACCATTCCATTGTAGATTTTGCTTTATGTTTTGGATCATTGTCTTGTTGGAAGACAAATCTCCGTCCCAGTCTCAGGTCTTTTGCAGACTCCATCAGGTTTTCTTCCAGAATGGTCCTGTATTTGGCTCCATCCATCTTCCCATCAATTTTAACCATCTTCCCTGTCCCTGCTGAAGAAAAGCAGGCCCAAACCATGATGCTGCCACCACCATGTTTGACAGTGGGGATGGTGTGTTCAGGGTGATGAGCTGTGTTGCTTTTACGCCAAACATAACATTTTGCATTGTTGCCAAAAAGTTCAATTTTGGTTTCATCTGACCAGAGCACCTTCTTCCACATGTTTGGTGTGTCTCCCAGGTGGCTTGTGGCAAACTTTAAACAACACTTTTTATGGATATCTGTAAGAAATGGCTTTCTTCTTGCCACTCTTCCATAAAGGCCAGATTTGTGCAATATACGACTGATTGTTGTCCTATGGACAGTCTCCCACCTCAGCTGTAGATCTCTGCACTTCATCCAGAGTGATCATGGGCCTCTTGGCTGCATCTCTGATCAGTCTTCTCCTTGTATGAGCTGAAAGTTTAGAGGGACGGCCAGGTCTTGGTAGATTTGCAGTGGTCTGATACTCCTTCCATTTCAATATTATCGCTTGCACAGTGCTCCTTGGGATGTTTAAAGCTTGGGAAATCTTTTTGTATCCAAATCCGGCTTTAAACTTCTTCACAACAGTATCTCGGACCTGCCTGGTGTGTTCCTTGTTCTTCATGAAGCTCTCTACGCATTTAACGGACCTCTGAGACTATCACAGTGCAGGTGCATTTATACGGAGACTTGATTACACACAGGTGGATTGTATTTATCATCATTAGTCATTTAGGTCAACATTGGATCATTCAGAGATCCTCACTGAACTTCTGGAGAGAGTTTGCTGCACTGAAAGTAAAGGGGCTGAATAATTTTGCAAGCCCAATTTTTCAGTTTTTGATTTGTTAAAAAAGTTTGAAATATCCAATAAATGTCGTTCCACTTCATGATTGTGTCCCACTTGTTGATTCTTCACAAAAAAAATAGTTTTATATCTTTATGTTTGAAGCCTGGAATGTGGCAAAAGGTCGCAAAGTTCAAGGGGACCGAATACTTTCACAAGGCACTGTAGTGGATTGGTAGGTAGGTAGATAGTAGATTGGTAGGTAGATAGTAGATTGGTAGGTAGATAGTAGATTGGTAGGTAGATAGTAGATTGGTAGGTAGATAGTAGATTGGTAGGTAGATAGTAGATTGGTAGGCAGATAGTAGATTGGTAGGTAGATAGTAGATTGGTAGGTAGATAGTAGATTGGTAGGTAGATAGTAGATTGGTAGGTAGATAGTAGATTGGTAGGTAGATAGTAGATTGGTAGGTAGATAGTAGATTGGTAGGTAGATAGTAGATTGGTAGGTAGATAGTAGATTGGTAGGTAGATAGTAGATTGGTAGGTAGATAGTAGATGGTAGATTGGTATGTAGATAGTAGACTGGTAGGTAGATAGTAGATTGGTAGGTAGATCGTAGATTGTTAGGCAGATCGTAGATTGTTAGGTAGATAGTAGAATGGTATGTAGGTAGTAGAATGGTATGTAGGTAGTAGATTGGTATGTAGATCGTAGATTGTTAGGTAGATCGTAGATTGTTAGGTAGATCGTAGATTGTTAGGTAGATCGTAGATTGATCTTGGTAGCTCAGTGTCTGAATGTGCACCATCCCGTTCTGTTCATTGATATGTGTTGGAGGGTTTACAGTGGGAGGCTGTAAAACCTTAAGGCTCTCAACTGTCAATGGGGGTGGAGCCTGGCAGCCACATTCACTCTGTTTCAGTGATGTTTCATTGAACTGAAGTCTTGGTAAACCAAATTATTTGGTGAAGCGAAACAAAAGTGAAACAGAGAAATCAGTGTGGATTCCAGGCAAAGGGACCAGGAGTGTGTGTGTGGGGGGGGGGGTATTATGATATGTGAGTGCGTGTTGTGGGGGGATTGGAGACTCTTCCAGCTGCTAGACACAGAACACAAAGAGACTGCTGTGTGTTTGTGTGCATGCGTGTGTGTGCATGTGTGTGTCAGCTCAGAGCCAACACCAGCACCAGAGCCTGCCAGTTCCTACTGATCCAGACACACAGCATACAGTGGGGCAAAAAAGTATTTAGTCAGCCACCAATTGTGCAAGTTCTCCCACTTAAAAATATGAGGCCTGTAATTTTCATCATAGGTACACTTCAACTATGACAGACAAAATGAGAAAAAAAAATCCAGAAAATCACATTGTAGGATTTTTAATGAATTTCTTTGCAAATTATGGTGGAAAATAAAGTATTTGGTCACCTATAGTTAAAGGGTACCTATGATGAAAATTACAGGCCTCTCATCTTTTTAAGTGGGAGAACTTGCACAATTGGTGGCTGACTAAATACTTTTTTGCCCCACTGTATACACACTAGATATGCAAAGAAAGAAATACCAACTCACACCCATTGGTGTGTATGGAGGTGGTGTATAATTGTACCTGGACTGCCAAGAATCCCTCTTCATCTGGGAGAACCCTATAGGTGTGGACATGCTTCTGAAACCTAGAGAGGAAGGAGAAATGAGAGAGAAAGGAGAGAGAGAGAGAAAGAGAAAGGAGAGAGAGAGAAAGGGGGAGAGGAAGGAGAGAGAAAGGAGAGAGAGAGAAAGGGGGAGAGGAAGGAGAGAGAAAGGAGAGAGAGAGAAAGGGGGAGAGGAAGGAGAGAGAGAGAAAGGGGGAGAGGAAGGAGAGAGAGAGAAAGGGGGAGAGGAAGGAGAGAGAGAGAAAGGGGGAGAGGAAGGAGAGAGAGAGAAAGGGGGAGAGGAAGGAGAGAGAAAGGAGAGAGAGGGGGGGAGAGGAAGGAGAGAGAGAGAAAGGGGAGAGGAAGGAGAGAGAGAGAAAGGGGGAGAGGAAGGAGAGAGAGAGAGCGGGAGAGGAAGGAGAGAGAGAGAGCAGAAGGAGAGAAAGGAGAGAGCGGGAGAGGAAGGAGAGAGAGAGAGCAGGAGAGGAAGGAGAGAGAGAGAGAAAGGAGAGAGAGAAAGGAGAGAGAGAGAGCGGGAGAGGAAGGAAAGAGAGAGAGCGGAAGGAGAGAGAGAGAGGGAGAGGAAGGAGAGAGCGGGAGAGGAAGGAGAGAGCGGGAGAGGAAGGAGAGAGAGAGAGAAAGGAGAGAGAGAGCGGGAGAGGAAGGAGAGAGAGAAAGGAGAGAGAGAGAGCGGGAGAGGAAGGAGAGAGAGAAAGGAGAGAGAGAGAGAGGGAGAGGAAGGAGAGAGAGAGAAAGGAGAAGGAGAGAGGGAGAGGAAGGAGAGAGAGAGAAAGGAGAGAGAGAGCGGGAGAGGAAGGAGAGAGAGAGAGCAGGAGAGGAAGGAGAGAGAGAGAGCGGAAGGAGAGAGAGAGAGAGGGAGAGGAAGGAGAGAGCGGGAGAGGAAGGAGAGAGAGAGAGAAAGGAGAGAGAGAGCGGGAGAGAAAGGAGAGAGAGAAAGGAGAGAGAGAGAGGGAGAGGAAGGAGAGAGAGAGAGAAAGGAGAGAGAGAGCGGGAGAGGAAGGAGAGAGAGAGAGAAAGGAGAGAGAGAGCGGGAGAGGAAGGAGAGAGAGAGAGAGAAAGGAGAGAGAGAGAGAAAGGAGAGAGAGAGAGAGCGGGAGAGGAAGGAGAGAGAGAGAGAGCGGGAGAGGAAGGAGAGAGAGAGAGAGAAGGAGGGAGAAATGAGAGAGAGAGAGAGAGAGAAAGGAGAGAGAGAGAAGGAGAGAGAGAGAAATGAGAGAGAGAGAAAGGAGAGAGAGCGGGAGAGGAAGGAGAGAGAGAGAGAGAGAGAGAGAGAGAAAGGAGAGAGAGAGAGAGAGGAGAGGGAGAGAGAGAGAGAAGAGAGAGAGAGAGAGAGAGAGAGAGAGGGAGAGAGAGAGAGAGAGAGAGAGAGAGAGAGCGGGAGAGAAAGGAGAGAGAGAGAGAGAGAAAGGAGAGAGAGAGAAGAGAGAAAGAGCGGGAGAGGAAGGAGAGAGAGAGAGAGAGGAAGGAGAGAGAGAGAGAGAGAGAGCGGAAGGAGAGAGAGAGAGAGCGGAAGGAGAGGGAGAGGAAGGAGAGGGAGCGGAAGGAGAGGAAGGAGAGAGAGAGAGAGCGGGAGAGGAAGGAGAGAGAGAGAGAGCGGAAGGAGAGAGAGAGAGAGCGGAAGGAGAGAGAGAGAGAGCGGAAGGAGAGGGAGAGGAAGGAGAGGGAGCGGAAGGAGAGGAAGGAGAGAGAGAGAGCGGGAGAGGAAGGAGAGAGAGAGAGCGGGAGAGGAAGGAGAGAGAGAGAGCGGGAGAGGAAGGAGAGAGAGAGAGCGGGAGAGGAAGGAGAGAGAGAGAGCGGGAGAGGAAGGAGAGAGAGAGAGCGGGAGAGGAAGGAGAGAGAGAGAGAGGGAGAGGAAGGAGAGAGAGAGAGAGGAAGGGGGAGAGGAAGGAGAGAGAGAGAGAGAGAGAAAGGGGAGAGAAAGGAGGGAGAGAGAGAGAGAGAGGGGAAGGAGAGAGCGAGAGGGAGAGGAAGGAGAGAGAGAGAAGGAGAGAGAGAGGAAGGAGAGAGAGAGGAAGGAGAGAGAGAGGAAGGAGAGAGCGAGAGGGAGAGGAAGGAGAGAGCGAGAGGGAGAGGAAGGAGAGAGCGAGAGAGCGGAAGGAGAGAGCGAGAGAGCGGAAGGAGAGAGAGAGAGAGCGGAAGGAGAGAGAGAGAGAGCGGAAGGAGAGAGAGAGAGAGCGGAAGGAGAGAGAGAGAGAGAGAGAGAGCGGAAGGAGAGAGAGAGAGAGAGAGCGGAAGGAGAGAGAGAGAGAGAGAGCGGAAGGAGAGAGAGCGGAAGGAGAGAGAGAGAGAGAGAGAGAGAGCGGAAGGAGAGAGAGAGAGAGCGGAAGGAGAGAGAGAGAGAGAGCGGAAGGAGAGAGAGAGAGAGAGCGGAAGGAGAGAGAGAGAGAGAGAGAGGAAGGAGAGAGAGAGAGAGAGCGGAAGGAGAGAGAGAGAGAGCGGAAGGAGAGAGAGAGAGAGCGGAAGGAGAGAGAGAGAGAGCGGAAGGAGAGAGAGAGAGAGCGGAAGGAGAGAGAGAGAGAGCGGAAGGAGAGAGAGAGAGAAAGGGGGAGAGAAAGGAGAGAGAGAGCGGGAGAGGAAGGAGAGATAGAGGGAGAGGAAGGAGAGAGAGGGGGAGAGGAAGGAGAGAGAGGGGGAGAGGAAGGAGAGAGAGAGAGGGAGATGAAGGAGAGAGGAGGGAGAGGAAGGAGAGAGGAAGGAGAGAGAGAGAGGAAGGAGAGAGAGAGGAGGGAGAGGAAGGAGAGAGAGAAGGAAGGAGAGAGAGAGGAGGGAGAGGAAGGAGAGAGAGAGGAGGGAGAGGAAGGAGAGAGAGGAAGGAGAGAGAGAGAGGGAGATGAAGGAGAGAGAGAGAGGGAGAGGAAGGAGAGAGAGAGGGAGAGGAAGGAGAGAGAGAGGGAGAGGAAGGAGAGAGAGAGGGAGAGGAAGGAGAGAGAGAGAGGAAGGAGAGAGAGAGAGGAAGGAGAGAGAGAGAGGACGGAGAGAGAGAGAGGACGGAGAGAGGGAGAGGAAGGAGAGAGAGAGAGGACGGAGAGAGAGAGAGGAAGGAGAGAGGGAGAGGAAGGAGAGAGGGAGAGGAAGGAGAGAGGGAGAGGAAGGAGAGAGGGAGAGGAAGGAGAGAGGGAGAGGAAGGAGAGAGGGAGAGGATGGAGAGATGGAGAGGATGGAGAGAGAGAGAGGAAGGAGAGAGGGAGAGGAAGGAGAGAGAGAGGACGGAGAGAGAGAGAGGAAGGAGAGAGGGAGAGGAAGGAGAGAGGGAGAGGAAGGAGAGAGGGAGAGGAAGGAGAGAGGGAGAGGAAGGAGAGAGGGAGAGGAAGGAGAGAGGGAGAGGATGGAGAGATGGAGAGGATGGAGAGAGAGAGAGGAAGGCGAGAGAGAGCGGGAAAGGAAGGAGAGAGAGAGCGGGAGAGGAAGGAGAGAGAGAGAGCGGGAGAGAGAGAGAGATGGAGAGAGCGGGAGAGAGAGAGAGATGGAGAGAGCAAGGAGAGAGCAAGCAGAGAGAGCGAGAAGGAGAGAGCGAGCGAGGAAGGAAGGAGAGAGCAAAGGACGTTAAGAGGGATGAGAGGAGGGAGGAGTTGGAGAGGAGAAGAGAGAGGAGGGAGGAGTTGGAGAGGGAAGGGAGAGAAGGGAGACATTAGTACTTTCACCACAGGAATGACAGATTCCCTGCAAAGTGTGTGATGGGGATCTGGAGGGAGTTTCAACCTGCTGCTGTCTGTCAAACTCAGCCAACATGGCATTACTGCTGATAGAACTTACTCACCCACACAATGGCAAGAAAAGCAAGAACACATATTTACCAAGGTTTCCTGTGTGTAAGTGTGTCATTGTGCTGCAATGTCGTCTATGCAAAACATGCCAGTTTGACCTAATTCTGCCTGCCTGCCTGCCTGCCTGCCTGCCTGCCTGCCTGCCTGCCTGCCTGCCTGCCTGCCTGCCTGCCTGCCTGCCTGCCTGCCTGCCTGCCTGCCTGCCTGCCTGCCTGCCTGCCTGCCTGCCTGCCTGCCTGCCTGCCTGCCTGCCTGCCTGCCTGCCTGCCTGCCTGCCTGCCTGCCTGCCTGCCTGCCTGCCTGCCTGCCTGCCTGCCTGCCTGCCTGCCTGCCTGCCTGCCTGCCTGCCTGCCTGCCTGCCTGCCTGCCTGCCTGCCTGCCTGCCTGCCTGCCTGCCTGCCTGCCTGCCTGCCTGCCTGCCTGCCTGCCTGCCTGCCTGCCTGCCTGCCTGCCTGCCTGCCTGCCTGCCTGCCTGCCTGCCTGCCTGCCTGCCTGCCTGCCTGCCTGCCTGCCTGCCTGCCTGCCTGCCTGCCTGCCTGCCTGCCTGCCTGCCTGCCTGCCTGCCTGCCTGCCTGCCTGCCTGCCTGCCTGCCTGCCTGCCTGCCTGCCTGCCTGCCTGCCTGCCTGCCTGCCTGCCTGCCTGCTACGTCCAGCATCACTACTCTCGGTATTTGTAGTTGTCCACATATTCCAGGTGTCTGGTTAGACTGTAAACTCTCCTCCCAGACTCGCATCAAACATCTCCAATCCAAAGTTAAATCAAGAACTGGCTTCCTATTTCCCAACAAAGTCTCCTTCACTCATGCTGCCAAATATACCCTCGTAAAACTGACCATCCTACCGATCCTCGACTTCGGCGATGTCATTTACAAAATAGCCTCCAATACCCTACTCAATAAATTGGATGCAGTCTATCACAGTGCCATCCGTTTTGTCACCAAAGCCCCATATACTACCCACCACTGCGACCTGTATGCTCTCGTTGGCTGGCCCTCGCTTCATACTCGTCGCCAAACCCACTGGCTCCAGGTCATCTACAAGACCCTGCTAGGTAAAGTCCCCCCTTATCTCAGCTCGCTGGTCACCATAGCAGCACCCACCTGTAGCACGCGCTCCAGCAGGTATATTTCTCTGGTCACCCCCAAAACCAATTCTTCCTTTGGCCACCTCTCCTTCCAGTTCTCTGCTGCCAATGACTGTAACGAACTACAGAAATCTCTGAAACTGGAAACACATATCTCCCTCACTAGCTTTAAGCACCAACAGTCAGAGCAGCTCACAGATAACTGCACCTGTATATAGCCCATCTATAATTTAGCCCAAACAACTACCTCTCCCCCTACTGTATTTATTTATTTATTTAGCTCCTTTGCACCCCATTATGTCTATCTTTACTTTGCACATTCTTCCACTGCAAATCTACCATTCCAGTGTTTTACTTACTCCATGTGTTGTTGTATGTGTCGAACTGCTTTGCTTTATCTTAGCCAGGTCGCAATTGTAAATGAGAACTTGTTCTCAACTTGCCTACTTGGTTAAATAAAGGTGAAATAAATAAATAAATAAAAGAATGTGTGCCATTCAGAGGGTGAATGGGCAAGACAAAAGATTTAAGTGCCTTTGAACAGGGTATGGTAGTAGGTTCCCGGGTATGGTAGTAGGTTCCCGGGTATGGTAGTAGGTTCCCGGGTATGGTAGTAGGTTCCCGGGTATGGTAGTAGGTTCCCGGGTATGGTAGTAGGTTCCCGGGTATGGTAGTAGGTTCCCGGGTATGGTAGTAGGTTCCCGGGTATGGTAGTAGGTTCCCGGGTATGGTAGTAGGTTCCGGGGTATGGTAGTAGGTTCCGGGGTATGGTAGTAGGTTCCCGGGTATGGTAGTAGGTTCCCGGGTATGGTAGTAGGTTCCCGGGTATGGTAGTAGGTTCCGGGGTATGGTAGTAGGTTCCCGGCACACCGGTTTGTGTCAAGAACTGCAACGCTGCCGTTTTTTACGCTCAACAGTCTTATTGTTGCCACTGTTTTTCCCCCATATTTTGGGGGGTGTCTATCACTTCGGCAACACTGACCTTGTCCATACCGCTAATTAAGCTTGCTAAACATATACATGTATGAGAGAGACAGAGACAAAGAGGGACAGAGAGAGAGAGAGAAATATCCAAACCCTCTTACATGCGTGCGCGAGCATCGCACAATAAATGTAGAAATCCATGTTATTCAATTATTGCACCCACACTGCTCGCGCACGCCAACGAGTGTCTGCGTTGCCAAGGGCTACAATAGAACTCCTTTCTGTTTCTGACACAGATCGTGCTGGAAGTCCTGCCTCTCCCATCTCCTCATTGGTTTATAGAAGCAGGTACCCACGTGCCATCTCCTCATTGGTTAAACCCACGTGGGTGATTGAAATACTATGAAAGTTTAGATGCCGATCACCATATAGGTTCAAAGATGAAAAAGTCTGGAAAGTGGAGAGATGACTAGAAACGATTCAGTTGGCCGTTTTATGTGTGGATTAATTGTCGGAGTAGAGGACCTTGTACATATCAGGTAAAATAACATCTCAATGTTTATATCCCAGGACAAATTAGCTAGCAACAGCAACCTAGCTAAATAGGACAAGTTAGCTAGCAAGTGCAAGCTAACTAGCTAAATTGCCATATATGTTTAATGCTTTTTGACCTGTCCCCAAATTAACGACATTGGTTCAGAGTTTGTTTTGATATTTTAACCTGCGTGTCGTGATCGCGTTTGGTGTAGGGGAACAAAATAAAATGATGCGCGATGGCGCACGATGGCGCAAGCGCGCAGCCGGTTTGGGTTCCATGTTAGATAACTTTCTGGACATTTCACTCACAGTAAAGAAGGTATCGATCTAGCAGTAATAAACATCAACTATATATTCAGGCAAAATGGCAAAAGAAGCACAATTGAAATTGATAAAAAAACTAATCTAAAAAGATCACAGATGACAACTGTTTTGATGCCGATTGTAAAATTATGAGAAAAAAAATAGAAAACTATTCAACCAAAAGCACAGAGACCCAAACAATGGTATATTACGCCTTCATTACTGTGAGACTTTAAAATTCTATAAACGTCCACTCAGAACCAAAAAAAGCACAGTACAACAGCAAGTAGCTGTTGAGTAGCTAATTGAGGAGTCCATAAACACAAACCAATTCTGGCAAAATTGGAGAAAAAAAAAACGTTTTAAAAATCAAAATGAGGAATTAGTGATACAAAATGGTGGCATATGGACAACCCATTTTAAAACTCTCTACAACACTGTTCAAATTGACACAAACGCAGAACATACGCCAAATTCATGAGGAGTTGAATGGATTAGAAAAAGCTATGAAGGACAATCAAAATCCACTGGACTCCCCAATTACTGACCAGGAGCTCTATAAGAAACTAAACTATTACTGACCAGGAGCTCTATAAGAAACTAAACTATTACTGACCAGGAGCTCTATAAGAAACTAAACTATTACTGACCAGGAGCTCTATAAGAAACTAAACTATTACTGACCAGGAGCTCTATAAGAAACTAAACTATTACTGACCAGGAGCTCTATAAGAAACTAAACTATTACTGACCAGGAGCTCTATAAGAAACTAAACTATTACTGACCAGGAGCTCTATAAGAAACTAAACTATTACTGACCAGGAGCTCTATAAGAAACTAAACTATTACTGACCAGGAGCTCTATAAGAAACTAAACTATTACTGACCAGGAGCTCTATAAGAAACTAAACTATTACTGACCAGGAGCTCTATAAGAAACTAAACTATTACTGACCAGGAGCTCTATAAGAAACTAAACTATTACTGACCAGGAGCTCTATAAGAAACTAAACTATTACTGACCAGGAGCTCTATAAGAAACTAAACTATTACTGACCAGGAGCTCTATAAGAAACTAAACTATTACTGACCAGGAGCTCTATAAGAAACTAAACTATTACTGACCAGGAGCTCTATAAGAAACTAAACTATTACTGACCAGGAGCTCTATAAGAAACTAAACTATTACTGACCAGGAGCTCTATAAGAAACTAAACTATTACTGACCAGGAGCTCTATAAGAAACTAAACTATTACTGACCAGGAGCTCTATAAGAAACTAAACTATTACTGACCAGGAGCTCTATAAGAAACTAAACTATTACTGACCAGGAGCTCTATAAGAAACTAAACTATTACTGACCAGGGGCTCTATAAGAAACTAAACTATTACTGACCAGGGGCTCTATAAGAAACTAAACTATTACTGACCAGGAGCTCTCTAAACTAAGAAACTAAAAACTATTACTGACCAGGAGCTCTATAAGAAACTAAACTATTACTGACCAGGAGCTCTATAAGAAACTAAACTATTACTGACCAGGAGCTCTATAAGAAACTAAACTATTACTGACCAGGAGCTCTATAAGAAACTAAACTATTACTGACCAGGGCTCTATAAGAAACTAAACTATTACTGACCAGGAGCTCTATAAGAAACTAAACTATTACTGACCAGGAGCTCTATAAGAAACTAAACTATTACTGACCAGGAGCTCTATAAGAAACTAAACTATTACTGACCAGGAGCTCTATAAGAAACTAAACTATTACTGACCAGGAGCTCTATAAGAAACTAAACTATTACTGACCAGGAGCTCTATAAGAAACTAAACTATTACTGACCAGGAGCTCTATAAGAAACTAAACTATTACTGACCAGGAGCTCTATAAGAAACTAAACTATTACTGACCAGGAGCTCTATAAGAAACTAAACTATTACTGACCAGGGGCTCTATAAGAAACTAAACTATTACTGACCAGGGGCTCTATAAGAAACTAAACTATTACTGACCAGGAGCTCTATAAGAAACTAAACTATTACTGACCAGGAGCTCTATAAGAAACTAAACTATTACTGACCAGGGGCTCTATAAGAAACTAAACTATTACTGACCAGGAGCTCTATAAGAAACTAAACTATTACTGACCAGGAGCTCTATAAGAAACTAAACTATAACTGACCAGGAGCTCTAAGAAACTAAACTATTACTGACCAGGAGCTCTATAAGAAACTAAACTATTACTGACCAGGAGCTCTATAAGAAACTAAACTATTACTGACCAGGGGCTCTATAAGAAACTAAACTATTACTGACCAGGAGCTCTATAAGAAACTAAACTATTACTGTCAAGGAGCTCTATAAGAAACTAAACTATTACTGACCAGGAGCTCTATAAGAAACTAAACTATTACTGACCAGGAGCTCTATAAGAAACTAAACTATTACTGACCAGGAGCTCTATAAGAAACTAAACTATTACTGACCAGGGGCTCTATAAGAAACTAAACTATTACTGACCAGGAGCTCTATAAGAAACTCAACTATTACTGACCAGGAGCTCTATAAGAAACTAAACTATTACTGACCAGGGGATCTATAAGAAACTAAACTATTACTGACCAGGAGCTCTATAAGAAACTAAACTATTACTGACCAGGAGCTCTAAGAAATTTCAGGCTCTCTCAAAAAAAAAAAACAAAGCCTGCAGACCTGATGGCATCCTAAACGAGATGCTCAAACTCACTAGTGCAAAATATCAATTGGCTATATTAAAACTGTTTAATTTGATCCTGAGTGTAGGTTATTTCCCTGACATCTGGAATCAAGGACTCATAACCCCAATCTTTAAGAACGGAGACAAATTTAGCCTAACAATTACAGAGGCTTTTGTGTGAAAAGTAAGGTTTTCTGTAGTATTATAAATGTAAGAGTTCTAAACTTCCTTAACTTTTTTGGGATAAGGGGCAGTATTCGGAAGTTCGGATGACTGAGGTGCCCAAAGTAAACTACCTGTTACTCAGGCCCAGAAGCTAGGATATCCATATAATTGGTAGATTTGGATAGAAAACACTCCAAAACTGTTATAATAATGTTTGTGAGTATAACAGAACTGATATGGCAGGCGAAAACCTGAGGAAAATACATCCAGGAAGTGGGATATTTTTGGTGTAGTTTTCAATTGCCTGCCTTTACAGTATGTAATGAATTAGGACACAGATTGCAGTTCCTATGGCTTCCACTGGATGTCAACAGTCTTTAGACATTGTTTCAGGCTTGTTTTCTGAATAATTAGGAAGAATGAGGCCATTGTCAGTGGACTATAGAATGAACCAGAGCTGTTTTGCGCGCGTGACCAATTGCGCGCCGTTCATCGTTTTTCCTTTCTATTGAATACGCTATTGTCCGGTTTAAATATTATCGATTATTTAGACAATAGACAACCTGAGGATTAATTATAAATATTGTTTGACATGTTGACAAACTTTACCGGTACTATTAGGATGTATTCAACTGCCTGCAGTTGAGCCAGTGGATTACTGAACAAAACGCACCAACAAAACAGAGTATTTGGAACATAAAGAGGAACTTTATCGAACAAAATGAACATTTATTGTGTAACAGGGACTCGTGAGTGCAACCATATGAAGATCAAAGGTAAGTGATTCATTTTCATCTCTATTTGTGACTCCTCTACTTGGCTTGAAAAGGTTTGTTTTGTAAGGGAGGCGTTGTCCTCAGATAATCGCATGGTATGCTTTTGCTGTAAAGCCTATCCTAAAAAGGTTTTAATAAGCACAATGTCTTGAGTAAACGCCAAATTGGATTTATACCAAAACATCACACAACTCAGCATATTTACATCCTACATACCCTGATAGATAAACATGTCCACCAAAATAATACCAAAATATACGCTTGCTTTATCGACTTCCAAAAGGCATTTGATTATATTTGGCATACAGGACTGTTCTACAAAGTTATTGAAAGTGGTAGGGGGTAAAACATATGACATAATTAAATCAATGTATACGGGCAATACGTGCAGCATTAAAATTGGTAAGAAAATAACTGAATTCTTTAACCAGGGGCGGGGCCTTCGCCAGGGTTGCAATCTGAGCCCTGCACTCTTCAATATTTACATTAACGACTTGGCCACTATTCTAGAGAAATGCTCAGCCCCTGGTGCTCCACAATTCAGAAGTTAAATGCCTACTCTTCGCAGACGACCTATGCCTGCTGTCACCCACAGCACATGGCCTACAGCAGAGCCTGGACCTGCTAGAGCAGTTTTTGTGTGTGCAGTTTTCTATATATTTTGTACCAATTGAGAACTTTGGACTAATTCCCTGAGATCTGGATCTTCTTTGAAAAATCCTTATTTTAGTCTTTTTAGGGAATACTGCCAAATTACTTAGGTTTAAAAATAAGCTCAACTGGACACCTTAATGAGGCAGTGAATAAACAGAGAGAAAGTACACAGGGCATTCTACGCCATTAAAAAAACAAATCCAAATTGAAATACCTAATTTAATGTGTATTTGAACCAATTGCACATTATGGCAGCGAGGTGTGGGGTCCACTTGAAAAACAAGATTTAATCAAATTGGACAAACACCCCATTGAAACACTGCATGCAGAGTTCTGTAAGATTCTCCTACATGTCCAGAGGAAAAACAATGCATGCAGGGCAGAATTAGGCCAATATCCACTAATAATAAAAACTCAAAAAAGAGCAATTAAGTTTTGGAAACATCTAAAATACAGTGACCCCTTCTCATATCATTACCAAGCCCTGCAATGCCAAGAGCTGAGTAAAGAAAAGAGTCCCCTCATCCAGCTGGTCCTGATCCTGAGTTCACAAACCTGTTCTACTAACACACTGAAGCCTCAGGACCAGAACATCCAATCAATCAGAATAAACCAAATTACAACACAGTCAAAACAAAACTACATTGCTTACTGGGAAACACAAGCACAAAGTAAAATGCGGTGCTATCTGGCCCTAACGTACACAGTGGCTAACTATTTGACAATGTTTACTGATCAAATCCTAAGAAAAACCTTGACAAAGTACAGGCTCAGTGAGCACAGCCTTGCCATTGAGAAGGGTAGACACAGGAAAACCTGGCTCCCTGTAAAGGAAAGGCTGCACAACAGCGGAACCTGAGACAGAGCTGCATTTCCTGACAAAATGTCAAAAATATAAAACAATTAGAGAGTGTCATTTCCCCAAATGTGAAACCCTTATTAAAGGTTTCAAAGACCTCTCTGATGAGAGTAGGCTACCCGTCCTGTTGGGGGAGGACGCAGAGAGCTGTGGGTTGGCAGAGCACTACATTGCTGCCTGCCATAAGTTGAGGGACAGTGTCTGACAGACCAATCTGGCAATATGTACAGTCGTGGCCAAAAGTTTTGAGAACGACAGAAATATCCATTTTCACAGTCTGCTGCCTCAGTTTGTATGAGGGCAATTTGCATATACTCCAGAATGTCATTAAGACACAGGTGTGAGTGTTGACGAGGACAAGGCTGGAGATCACTCTGTCATGCTGATTGAATAACAGACTGGAAGCTTCAAAAGGAGGGTGGTGCATGGAATCATTGTTCTTCCTCTGTCAATCATGGTTACCGGCAAGGAAACATGTGCCGTCATCATTGCTTTGCACAAAAAGGGCTTCACAGGCAAGGATATTGCTGCCAGTAAGATTGCACCTAAAACAACCATTTATCAGATCATCAAGAACTTCAAGAACAGCGGTTCAATTGTTGTGAAGAAGACTTCAGGGAGCCCAAGAAAGTCCAGCAAGCGCCAGGACCGTCTCCTAAAGTTGATTCAGCTGCGGGATCGGGGCACCACCAGTACAGAGCTTGCTCAGGAATGGCAGCAGGCAGGTGTGAGTGCATCTGCACTAGAGGTCGACCGATTAATCGGAAATGGCCTATTAATTAGGGCCGATTTCAAGTTTTCATAACAATCGGAAATTGGTATTTTTGGACACCGATTTTGACAAATTATTATTTATTTTTTTACACCTTTATTTAACCTTTATTTAACTAGACAAGTCAGTTAAGAACACATTCTTATTTTCAATGACGGCCTAGAAACAGTGGGTTAACTGCCTCGTTCAGGGGCAGAACGACAGATTTTTACCTTGTCAGCCCGGGGGATTCAATCTTGCAACCTTACAATTAACTAGTCCAACGCTCTAACCACCTGATTACATTGCACTCCAAGAGGAGCCTGCCTGTTATGCGAATGCAGTAAGCCAAGGTAAGTTGCTAGCTAGCATTAAACTTAACTTATAAAAAACAATCAATCAATCATAATCACTAGTTAACTACACATGGTTGATGATATTACTAGTTTATCTAGCGTGTCCTGCGTTGCATATAATCGATGCGGTGCGTATCGTTGTTCCAATGTGTAACTAACCATAAACATCAATGCCTTTCTTAAAATCAATACACAGAAGTATATATTTTTAAACCTGCATATTTAGCTAAAAGAAATCCAGGTTAGCAAGCAATATTAACCAGGTGAAATTGTGTCACTTCTCAAACGTTCATTGCACGCAGACAGTTTGCAACAGTTTGGGCCGCCTAATTTGTCAGAATCTTACGAAATTATGACATAACATTGAAGGTTGTGCAATGTAACAGGAATATTTAGACTGATGGATGCCACCCGTTAGATAAAATATAGAACGGTTCTGTATTTCACGGAAAGAATAAACGTTTTGTTTTCTAAATGATAGTTTCCGGATTTGAACATATTAATGACCTAAGGCTCGTATTTCTGTGTGTTATTATTTTATAATTAAGTCTATGATTTGATAGAGCAGTCTGACTGAGCGGTGGTAGGCACCAGCAGGCTCGTAAGCATTCACTTTCGTGCTTTTGCCAGCAGCTGTTTATGGCTTCAAGCCTATCAACTCCCAAGATCAGGCTGGTGTAACCGATGTTAAATGGCTAGCTAATTAGCAGGGTGCTCGCTAATAGCGTTTCAAACGTCACTCGTTCTGAGACTTGAAGTGGTTGTTCCCCTTGCTCTGCAAGGGCCGCGGCTTTTGTGGAGCGATGGGTAATGCTGCTTCGAGGGTGGAACTTGTGGTCAATCCTCAAAAGGTGTGGACAAACAAAAACCCACAAATTCTGACAAACTCTCAGCATTGATTATGCAAGAATGGGCTGCCATCAGTCAGGCCCAGAAGTTAATTGACAGCATGCCAGGGCGGATTGCAGAGGTCTTAAAAAGGAAGGGTCAACACTGCACATATTGACTCTTTGCATCAACTTCATGTAATTGTCAATAAAAGCCTTTGACACTTATGAAATGCTTGTAATTATACTTCACTATTCCATAGTAACATCTGACAAAAAATATCTAAAGACACTGAAGTGTAAATTAATATTTGTGTCATTCTCAAAACTTTTGGCCACGACTGTACATTGTTACGTCGTGCCAAAAAAGCAAATCAAATTGAATCGAGAGAGAGACAGAGAGAGACAGACCGACCGAGAGACCGACCGAGAGACCGAGAGAGAGACCGACCGACCGACAGAGACAGACCGACCGAGAGAGACTGCCTGACCGACCGAGAGACAGACTGACAGAGACAGACACAGACAGAGAGATCGCCAGACCGACCGAGAGAGAGAGAGAGAGAGATCGCCAGACCGACCGAGAGAGAGAGAGAGAGAGACCGACCGAGAGAGAGAGAGAGAGAGAGAGAGAGACCGACCGAGAGAGAGAGAGAGAGAGACCGACCGAGAGAGAGAGAGAGAGAGAGACCGACCGAGAGAGAGAGAGAGAGAGACCGAGAGAGAGAGAGAGAGACCGACCGAGAGAGACCGACCGACCGAGACCGACCGAGAGAGAGAGAGAGACCGACCGAGACCGACCGAGAGAGAGAGAGAGAGAGAGAGAGACCAAGAGAGAGAGAGAGACCGACCGAGAGAGAGAGAGACCGACCGACCGAGAGAGAGAGAGAGACCGAGAGAGAGAGAGAGAGAGAGAGAGAGAGAGAGAGACCGACCGACCGAGAGAGAGAGAGACCGACCGACCGAGAGAGAGAGAGACCGACCGAGAGAGAGAGAGAGAGACCGAGAGAGAGAGAGAGAGACCGACAGACAGACAGACAGACAGACAGACAGACAGACAGACAGACAGACAGACAGACAGACAGACAGACAGACAGACAGACAGACCTCCCTGCCCACATGTCAGTACCTTCTTCTCTCCCCAAGTGTAAAGCAACAGGCTATCAATAACATGATGTCTATAGGAAACTTTGGCTGCTACCACCTCATCAGTTGTTTTACATCAGAACACATCTGGTGACCATGTTGCTAAAACATAACATTCAGAGAGGAAACACAAAAGTTAGATCTGATTCAGACTATTCCACCCACCTACCTACCAACGCACACACATGTAAGGGTGAGCCACAAGGCTGGGTCAACTGTTCTATTTTTAGCATTTTCATGAAGATTTTTTTTCCAGGCTACGTCTGGCGATCACACGGGTATGAGGAAGAGGAAATCACACTCCAAAACAAGCTGAGATGTTTGAAAAAACACACACAGTCCTTCACGGTGTGTGTGAGTGGTGGAGAGGAGTTTAGACATCTCTTCCTGCTCTGATCTCATAGGGTAGTTGGCTACTGTAGAACACTGCTATTGTTCCTGTTGCAACACTCAACTACACCAGGAATACAACTTGAGACACCGCATGCAGAATTCTGCAAAAATATCCTCCGTGTACCACATAAAACGCCAAATAATGCATGCAGAGCAGAATTAGGCCGATACCCACTAATTATCAAAATCCAGAAAAGAGCCGTTAAATTCTACAACCACCTAAAAGGAAGTGATTCCCAAACCTTCTATAACAAAGCCATCACCTACAGAGAAATGAACCCGGAGAAGAGTCCCCTAAGCAAGCTGGTCCTGGGGCTCTGTTCACAAACACACCCCACAGAGCCATCACCTACAGAGAAATGAACCCGGAGAAGAGTCCCCTAAGCAAGCTGGTCCTGGGGCTCTGTTTCACAAACACACCCCACAGAGCCATCACCTACAGAGAGATGAACCTGGAGAAGAGTCCCCTAAGCAAGCTGGTCCTGGGGCTCTGTTCACAAACACAAACACACCCTACAGAGCCAGGACAGCAACACAATTAGACCCAACCAAATCATGACAAAAAACAAAAATAGAATTATTTCCTATATGTCAAGTAATTAACAAAAAAAACAGAGCAAACTAGAATGCTATTTGTCCCTAAACATAGAGTACACAGTGGCAGAATACCTGACCACTGTGACTGACCCAAAACATGAAGGAAAGCTTTCACTATGTACTGTGAGCATAGCCTTGCTATTGAGAGAGGCTGCCATAGCCGGTCTTCTGGAGAGCCAGGTCTGCCTATGTGCACACTGCCCACACAATGGAGGTGGAAACTGAGCTGCACTTCCTCACCTCCTGCCAAATGTATGACCATAGTAGAGACACATATTTCCCTCAGACTACACAGACCCACAAAGAATTTGAAAACAAAATCCATTTTTGATCAACTCCCATATCTATTGGGTACAATACCACAGTGTCAAATCACAGCAGCAAGATTTGTGACCTGTTTTGCCCCAAGAAAAGAGCAACCAATGAAGAATAACAATTGTAAAAATAAACTATATTTACTATCTATTTATTTCCCTTCCATACTTCAACTATTTGCACCTTCCCCTTACATAGCCAATAATATAACATTTCAAATGTCTATATTACGTAAAAACATTTGTGAGTGCAATGTTTACTGTTAATTTATGATTGTTTACTGAACTTTTGTTTATGGTCAATTTCACTTGCTTTGGCAATGTAAACATATGTTCCCCAAGTCAATAAAAGACCGTTGAATTGAATTGAGAGCGGAGAGAGAGCGAGAGGAGAAATGGAGAGTAAGAGAGAGATATGGTAGAGTGGGAGTTAGCGGGCTGAGAGCTAAGAGGTCAACAGTAAATCAAATCAAATCAAATCCAATTTTATTTGTCACATACACATGGTTAGCAGATGTTAATGCGAGTGTAGCGAAATGCTTGGGCTTCTAGTTCCGACAATGCAGTGATAACCAACAAGTAATCTAACTAACAATTCCAAAACTACTGTCTTATACACAGTGTAAGGGGATAAGGAACATGTACATAAGGATATATGAATGAGTGATGGTACAGAGCAGCATACAGTAGATGGTATCAAGTACAGTATATACATATGAGATGAGTGTGTAGACAAAGTAAACAAAGTGGCATAGTTAAAGTGGCTAGTGATACATGTGTTACATAAGGATGCAGTCGATGATGTAGAGTACAGTATATACATATGCATATGAGATGAATAATGTAGGGTAAGTAACATTATATAAGGTAGCATTGTTTAAAGTGGCTAGTGATATATATTTACATCATTTCCCATCAATTCCCATTATTAAAATGGCTGGAGTTGGGTCAGTGTCAATGACAGTGTGTTGGCAGCAGCCACTCAATGTTAGTGGTGGCTGTTTAACAGTCTGATGGCCTTGAGATAGAAGCTGTTTTTCAGCCTCTCGGTCCCAGCTTTGATGCACCTGTACTGACCTCGCCTTCTGGATGATAGCGGGGTGAACAGGCAGTGGTTCGGGTGGTTGATGTCCTTGATGATCTTTATGGCCTTCCTGTAACAACGGGTGGTGTAGGTGTCCTGGAGGGCAAGTAGTTTGCCCCCGGTGATGCGTTGTGCAGTCCTCACTACCCTCTGGAGAGCCTTACGGTTGAGGGCGGAGCAGTTGCCGTACCAGGCGGTGATACAGCCCGCCAGGATGCTCTCGATTGTGCATCTGTAGAAGTTTGTGAGTGCTTTTGGTGACAAGCCGAATTTCTTCAGCCTCCTGAGGTTGAATAGGCGCTGCTGCGCCTTCTTCACGACGCTGTCAGTGTGAGTGGACCAATTCAGTTTGTCTGTGTTGTGTATGCCGAGGAACTTAAAACTAGCTACCCTCTCCACTACTGTTCCATCGATGTGGATAGGGGGGTGTTCCCTCTGCTGTTTCCTGAAGTCCACAATCATCTCCTTAGTTTTGTTGACGTTGAGTGTGAGGTTATTTTCCTGACACCACACTCCGAGGGCCCTCACCTCCTCCCTGTAGGCAGTCTCGTCGTTGTTGGTAATCAAGCCTACCACTGTTGTGTCGTCCGCAAACTTGATGATTGAGTTGGAGGCGTGCGTGGCCACGCAGTCGTGGGTGAACAGGGAGTACAGGAGAGGGCTCAGAACGCACCCTTGTGGGGCCCCCGTGTTGAGGATCAGCGGGGAGGAGATGTTGTTGCCTACCCTCACCACCTGGGGGCAGACCCGTCAGGAAGTCCAGTACCCAGTTACACAGGGCGGGGTCGAGACCCAGGGTCTCGAGCTTGATGACGAGCTTGGAGGGTACTATGGTGTTGAATGCCGAGCTGTAGTCGATGAACAGCATTCTCACATAGGTATTCCTCTTGTCCAGGTGGGTTAGGGCAGTGTGCAGTGTGGTTGAGATTGCATCGTCTGTGGACCTAAGCTTCACCCCCTATGTGTGAGTTTATGATAAACCCAGTGCTGTGTTTAGTGCACTATGCCTCCATCCCTCTGTTTCCCTCCGGTCCTCTCACGGTTTCCCTCCGGTCCTCTCACGGTTTCCCTCCGGTCCTCTCACGGTTTCCCTCCGGTCCTCTCACGGTTTCCCTCCGGTCCGCTCACGGTTTCCCTCCGGTCCGCTCACGGTTTCCCTCCGGTCCGCTCACGGTTTCCCTCCGGTCCGCTCACGGTTTCCCTCCGGTCCTCTCACGGTTTCCCTCCGGTCCTCTCACGGTTTCCCTCCGGTCCTTTCACGGTTTCCCTCTAGTCCTCTCACGGTATTTTTCTTGTCTATATTGAATACATCATTTAAACATTCACAGTGTAGGTTGGTAAGACTATGTGAACCCCTAGGCTAATGACTTCTCCAAAAGCTAATTGGAGGCAGGAGTCAGCTAACCTGGAGTCCAATCAATGAGGCGAGATTGGAGATGTTGGTTAGAGCTGCCTTGCACCATAAAAAACACTCACAAAATTTGAGTTTGCTATTCACAAGAAGCATTGCCTGATGTGAACCATGCCTCGAACAAAAGAGATCTCAGAAGACCTAAGATTAAGAATTGCTGACTTGCATAAAGCTGGAAAGTCTTACAAAAGTATCTCTAAAAGCCTTTATGTTCATCAGTCCATGGTAAGATAAATAGTTTATAAATGGAGAAAGTTCAGCACTATTGCTACCCTCTCTAGGACTGGCCGTCCTGCAAAGATGACTGCAAGAGCACAGTGCAGAATGCTCAATGAGGTTAAGAAGAATCCTAGTGTCAGCTAAAGACTCACAGAAATCTCTGGAAGATCCTAACATCTCTGTTGACGAGTCTACGATACGTAAAACACTAAACAAGAATGGTGTTCACGGGAGGACACTACGGAAGAAGCCACTGCTGTCCAAAAACCCATTGCTGCACGTGTGACGTTTGCCAAAGAGCACCTGGATGTTCCACAGCGCTACTGGCTAAATATTCTGCGGACAGATTCAACTAAAGTTGGGTTGTTTGGAAGGAACACACAACATTATGTGTGGAGAAAAAAAGGCACAGCACACCAACATCAAAACCTCATCCCAACTGTAAACTATGGTGGAGGGAGCATCATGGTTTGGGTCTGCTTTGCTGCCTCAGGGGCTGGACAGCTTACTATCATCAACGGAAAAATGAATTCCAAAGTTTATCAAGACATTTTGCAGAAGAATGTTAGGCTGTCTGTCCACCAATTGAAGCGCAACAGAAGTTAGGTGACAACAGGACAACGACCCAAAATAAAGTAAATCAACAACAGAATGGCTTGAACAGAAGACATTACACCTTCTGGAGTGGCCCAGTCAGAGTCCTGACCTCAACTCTATTGAGATGCTGTGGCATGACCTCAATAGAGAAGTTCACACCAGACATACCAGCAATATTGTTGAACTGAAACAGTTTTGCAAAGAGGAATGGTCCAAAACTCCCCCTGACCGTTGTGCAGGTCTGATCCACAACTACAGAAAATGTTTGGTAGAGATTATTGCTGCCAAAGGAGGGTCAACCTGTTATTAAATCTCAAAGGTTCACATACTTTTCCCACCCTGCACTGTGAATGTTTACACAGTGTGTTCAATAAAGACATGAACAATTATAATTGCTAGTGTGTTATTAGTTTAAGCAGACTGTGTTTGTCTATTGTTTTGTTTTGACTTTTTATGAGCAATTTCTGCAGAAATCCAGGTGATTCTAAAGGGTTCACAGACTTGTTCATCCCACTGTATCTGTACAGCCATTCATCCACAACACCTACACACCTCCCCACCTTCATCTGTGACAGTTGGTTCCACAGACAGATGACACGGCTGTTCCTCTGTAGTATCTGTCAACCACCACTATCAGTGCTCTGAAATATCAGCTAGCCCTATTTTCAGAAAATGCTCCTGTCTGATAGGAAGGGGAAGTGTGTGTGTGTGTGTGTGTGTGTGTGTGTGTGTGTGTGTGTGTGTGTGTGTGTGTGTGTGTGTGTGTGTGTGTGTGTGTGTGTGTGTGTGTGTGTGTGTGTGTGTGTGTGTGTGTGTGTCACACGCTAGGGAGAGGCCTGGGAGAGCTGTAAATTTGTGTGAGATGATGCCATGACAGCCACCAGGGAGAACTCCTGTCTCCTGTGTGTGTGTGACATGACATATGACTAACGCTGTATTGTCTGGACCAGAAGACCTGTGTTTGTGTGTGTATTGTGCCTAGGTCATGTCTATGTTGTTTTACATGACCAAGTGACCTGACCAGGTAACACGTCTCTCTAAATACCACGGAGTAGATTGGAAATACTCATTTTATTACACAGTAGTAGCGACAATGGCTGCCCATGCAACCCACTCGCATAGCGGACAGGACAAAGGCCCTGGTTCAATGATATGTAATCAACCCCTTTCCTCCCTTCCCTGAGCACTATTTCCTACTTATTACCTCCACAATGATTATATTAGGCTGCATAGTAGTGATTGCGGTTTAAATATGGCTACTGTTGGCTGTAGAAAAACAAGACTACAAACTTAAATTGAGTTGTTGTGGTGAGTTGACAGGCGCTGTTTTAAGAAACTTGACTTTTCCAGATAGTCCTAGCTAGTGAAATAACTAGTTAGTAGCAACAGCCGGATATCATTTTCCCTGTCGCTTACTGACTGCCACGATGTGTGTCCCTGCCAACAATGGGACAAATGCAAGACAGGCAACTCAGAAGTTTGTACCCTGCTAGTCTATCCTGAGTAAAGCCACACTTTCCCAATGATAACAGTAAATCCGGTTACTCACAGCACACACAAGGCGTACGCCCCGTTAACACTTTCGCTGTCCCGAACCAGGAAACTCCCGTCTCGTCCGGCGCGGGCCAGCAGCTCCTCGGCAGCAGCTCGACTCAGGTCCCGGTGATACCACAACGGAGGCGCTAGCCCCAGCGGCGACACCCCGCCGCCACCGGCCATCGCAACAGCCCCAGAAAACACACGGTTTCCTGAGTTAAACAAGCTGAACGAGGCGATAAATCGACAACGATTCGAGTGCGAGTAGTGTGAATCAGAGTTGGGAAACGCGAGAAAAGTGAGAAGTTAATAGTTCTCGGTGGGTCGTTTCTGACGCTTCCTCAGTTCCTGAAAGTCTGCCATAGAGGCTCCGCGGCGCTTCCCACGGAAATCATGGAGATGGAGCGAACCGGAGAGTGGGAGGCATTGCAGCTACTGCGAACTCAACTCTGTCCCTTTCGCTGTTCATTTCAGCCAAGACACAAGACTAGGCCTCACAAAAAAATAAACGTAATTTTATGTTGTGCATGTTTATGCAGCTTAATGTTTATTAATATAGTACTAACTAATAGGAATTCACTTCATGTTTTTAGTGTTGCATTTTCTATGCGAAGTGTGAGTCCACCTAGTGGTCATAAAATAGCAGCGCTCCAACAAGACTGTTCCTTAACACTTCTGTTTTGTTGTAAATGATTTTGTAAAAACCAAAAGCCTGATCCTTCAACCTATTCCTAAAGCTCAAATTAAATATGAATACGGGTATGCTGTTTTACACCATTCCACTCTCTACTACCACACACACAGACACACACACACACACACACACACACACACACACACACACACACACACACACACACACGCACACACACACACACACACACACACACACACACACACACACACACACACACACACACACACACACACACACACACACACACACACACACACACACACACAGAGTGAGGTGAGTGTGTGTGACCTCAGAGAGAGGCTGTGTATTAATAGCCATATTGACCATGTCCATCTTTCTGCTATTTCTGGCTATGTCATCAGACAGAGTGTGGTGTGTGATGTGTGTGTTCTGTAAGTGTGTGTGGAGGCTACATGAGTGTGAGTGTGTTTATGTGCTCATGTGAGAGAGTGTGTGCTGCATCCTAGGTAGCAGGGGCTATGGCCTGGTAACCACAGGTAATGGGAGGCTAGCCACACCCTTAAGACAAACAGAAAAATAAAAGACGAGAACAGACTGCATGAACACACACGCACACGCACACACACACACTGGGGATTGGAACCCCCTAATTACTGAGAACTGAAGCCAATTGGCCTCCCTCTCAGACTGGTCATGTGTTTTTGGTTCCCTGAAATATCCTAACATCCTAGACAGAGAGTAAGGTTCTGTTGGCAGTCTGAGTGCCAGGGAGGGACTCAAGCTAAACGCTGAACCCTTCTACGGTAGAGGATAGAGAAGAGTGAAGGAAGAAGAGGACAGAATGAAGAGGGAGTGACGGTGAGGACTGAAGTACTTATTCCCCTATGTCTCTGGTCAGAAGTAGTGTACATGTGGAATAGGGTTTGATTTTGAGACATATAGTCACAGAGAGACGGTTAATGTGTGTAGGGAGACAAGGACACATAAAGCCATCCATGACATGAACATCTGTGGTTTTATTCAGAGCAGGACAACGCTTAATGACATTGTTGCCAGGAGGAGGAGTGAGGCGGGGATAGCACGTTGCCAGGGGGCGTGGTTCAGGTAGTATTCCGCCACCTTCTCATTGGGGTTCTTCCCAGTGAACCACAGCTGCATGCAGCGGCCAGAAGACTTGGGCAGGTTGGTGTAGCTGTAGGAGTCAGACCAGATCTTCTCACACATTATCTGGGCTGTAGGGAAGATATCTGTCCACTTACGACAACTAGCCTCAGCAGGACAACGGTTACGGCCTGAGAGAGAGGGAGGAGAGGATGGAAGAGGGATAGAGTGGAGAGAAGAGAGGAGAGGATGGAAGAGGGATAGAGTGGAGAGAAGAGAGGAGAGAGGGAGGAGAGGATGGAAGAGGGATAGAGTGGAGAGAAGAGAGGAGAGGATGGAAGAGGGATAGAGTGGAGAGAAGAGAGGAGAGAGGGAGTATTTAAAGAAAATGTATGTATGTATGTTAGTATGTGTGTGTGTGTGTGTGTGTGTGTGTGTGTGTGTGTGTGTGTGTGTGTGTGTGTGTGTGTGTGTGTGTGTGTGTGTGTGTGTGTGTGTGTGTGTGTGTGTGTGTGTGTGTGTGTGTGTGTGTGTGTGTGTGTGTGTGTGTGTGTGTCAAATCAAATGTTATTTGTCACATGATTCTTAAACAACAGGTGTAGACAAACAGTGAAATGCTTACTTGTGAAATGCTTTCTTCCCAAAAATGCAGAGAGAAATAAACTAGAGAAATAATAAAAAAGTTATAACCTGTAATAATAAAAGTAATAATAAATACACAATGAGTAAGGATAACCTGGTAATATACACAGAGTACCAGTACCGAGTCCATGAGCAGGGGTACGAGGTCATTGGACCAAATGGACCAAGATGGCGTAGCAGTAAGTCGTCCTGTCGTATCGTGTCCCCTGTATATATCGTTTCTTTTTCGTTTTACATATTTTTCTTCGCATATCTTTAAAAACATTTTGCTAAACCTAAGCTTCCAAATACTCTCCTGCAACCCGCCTCACCCAATGTAACTACTTTTTCCTAAAGTATTTATATTTACTTCGGAACCGGAACCCCTCAACTGAAGCTAGCCAGCTAACCACCAGCTATGCTAGCGGTCTTCAGCTAACCGGTCATCAGCTAACCTTTAGCTCGGAAAGCTCTCGCCAGTTCGAACAACGCGACGCTAACCAGAGCATAACGGACCTATTTATTTTTTATCCCCGGATTCCCACCGCAAACGGAACATTTTTCAGCTGGATCTTCACAACTAGCTATCGAGCTAAACCGCAACCCCAGATGATTACTCCTGGCTAGCATTTCCACCCACTTAGCTTGAAGCCAGCCCGGCCAGAGCACCTGTGCTTACCACCGTAGCATACTCCTGGGCTACAATACCCGGGCCCACGACTGGTCTATCGATGTCACCGCATGAAGAGGAATAAACAGACTCACCCCATCGTGACGTCCCCCAAAGGCTAACTCTCTAGCCTTGCTATCTCCTTGCTTAGCCCAGGTCCGCTAACTGCTACCTTGTTTACCACGGCCTGCTAACTGTTAACTTGTTAGCACAGGCCTGCTAAACGTCTGCATCGCTGCGTCCCAAACACTCACTGGACCCATATGTACTTTCTATCTCTTTCCGATTTTTAAAATTTGTTTATACCTTCCGGAAACCTGCCTCACCCAATGTGATACGGAATCGCTATTATTTTTCATTTTTAGAACACACTCAAGAACCTCCAGAAGCTAACCAGCTAACTAGCTACAAGCTATTTAGTCATTGTTAGTTTTTTTAACCTGGATAACACTCGCCAGTCCAGCTTCCCTGCCCCATCCACCGCTGCCCCTGGACTCTGATCACTTGGCTACATAGCTGATGCACGCTGGACTGTCCATTAATCACGGTACTCCATTCTGCTTGTTTGTTTTATCTGTCGGCCCGTTGCCTCGTCAACGCCGTTTTACCTGCTGTTGTTGTGCTAGCTGATTAGCTGCTGTCTCACCTACTGTTTTAGCTAGCTTTTCCAATTCAACACCTGTGATTACTGTATGCTTCGCTGTATGTCTCTCTCAAATGTCAATATGCCTTGTATACTGTTGCTCAGGTTAGTTATCATTGTTTTAGTTCACAATGGAGCCCCTAGTTCCACTCCTCATACCCCTGATACCTCCTTTGTCCCACCTCCCACACATACGTTGACCTCACCCATTACAACCAGCATGTCCAGAGATACAACCTCTCTCATCATCACCCAGTGCCTGGGCTTACCTCCGCTGTACCCGCACCCCACCATACCCCTGTCTGCGCATTATGCCCTGAATATAAATTGAGAGATTTCCATACCCAACTATAACATCTTCTGTCAAGATAGAACTGCCAAAGGGGGAGGAGTTGCAGTCTACTGCAGAGATAGCCTGCAAAGTAATGTCATACTTTCCAGGTCCATACCCAAACAGTTCGAACTACTAATTTTGAAAATTACTCTCTCCAGAAATAAGTCTCTCACTGTTGCCGCCTGCTACCGACCCCCCTCAGCTCCCAGCTGTGCCCTGGACACCATTTGTGAATTGATCGCCCCCCATCTAGCTTCAGAGTTTGTTCTGTTAGGTGACCTAAACTGGGATATGCTTAACACCCCGGCAGTCCTACAATTTAAGCTAGATGCCCTCAATCTCACACAAATCATCAAGGAACCCACCAGGTACAACCCTAACTCTGTAAACAAGGGCACCCTCATAGACGTCATCCTGACCAACTGGCCCTCCAAATACACCTCCACTGTCTTCAACCAGGATCTCAGCGATCACTGCCTCATTGATGTTCTGAAAGAGCTGCAAAACCTGGACCCGTATAAATCAGCTGGGCTTGACAATCTGGACCCTCTATTTCTGAAACAATCCGCCGCCATTGTCGCAACCCCTATTACCAGCCTGTTCAACCTCTCTTTCATATCGTCTGAGATCCCCAAGGATTCAAAGGGGGAGACACCCTGGACCCAAACTGTTACAGACCTATATCCATCCTGCCCTGCCTATCTAAGGTCTTCGAAAGCCAAGTCAACAAACAGGTCACTGACCATCTCGAATTCCACCGTACCTTCTCCGCTGTGCAATCTGGTTTCCGAGCCGGTCACGGGTGCACCTCAGCCATACTCAAGGTACTAAACTATATCATAACCGCCATCGATAAAAGACAGTACTGTGCAGCCGTCTTCATCGACCTTGCCAATGCTTTCGACTCTGTCAATCACCATATTCTTATCGGCAGACTCAGTAGCCTCGGTTTTTCGGATGACTGCCTTGCCTGGTTCACCAATTACTTTGCAGACAGAGTTCAGTGTGTCAAATCGGAGGGCATGCTGTCCGGTCCTCTGGCAGTCTCTATGGGGGTGCCACAGGGTTCAATTCTCGGGCCGACTCTTTTCTCTGTATACATCAATGATGTTGCTCTTGCTGCGGGCGATTCCCTAATCCACCTCTACGCAGACGACACCATTCTATATACTTTCGGCCCGTCACTGGACACTTGAATATGTGGACATCTATAAGTACCTAGGTGTCTGGCTAGACTGCAAACTCTCCTTCCAGACTCATATCAAACATCTCCAATCGAAAATCAAATCAAGTGTCGGCTTTCTATTCCGCAAAAAAGCCTCCTTCACTCACGCCGCCAAGCTTACCCTAGTAAAACTGACTATCCTACCGATCCTCGACTTCGGCGATGTCATCTACAAAATTGCTTCCAACACTCTACTCAGCAAACTGGATGCAGTTTATCACAGTGCCATCCGTTTTGTCACTAAAGCACCTTATACCACCCACCACTGCGACTTGTATGCTCTGGTCGGCTGGCCCTCGCTACATATTCGTCGCCAGACCCACTGGCTCCAGGTCATCTACAAGTCCATGCTAGGTAAAGCTCCGCCTTATCTCAGTTCACTGGTCACGATGGCAACACCCACCCGTAGCACGCGCTCCAGCAGGTGTATTTCACTGATCATCCCTAAAGCCAACACCTCATTTGGCCGCCTTTCGTTCCAGTACTCTGCTGCCTGTGACTGGAACGAATTGCAAAAATCGCTGAAGTTGGAGACTTTTATCTCCCTCACCAACTTCAAACATCAGCTATCTGAGGAGCTAACCGATCGCTGCAGCTGTACATAGTCTATTGGTAAATAGCCCACCCATTTTCACCTAACTCATCCCCACACTGTTTTTATTTATTTACTTTTCTGCTCTTTTGCACACCTGGTTAAATAAAGGTGAAATAAAAATAATTTAAAAAATAAATTGAGGTGCATTCAGAAAGTATTAAGACCCTTTGACTTTTTCCACATGTTGTTACATTACAGCCTTATTTTAAAATGTATTAAATTGTTTTTCGCTCTCATCAAACTACACACAATATCCCATAATGATTTTTTAAACATTTTAGCAAATAATATAAAATAAAATTAACTGAAATAACACATTTACAAAAGTATTCAGACCCTTTACTCAGTACTTTGTTGAAGTACCTTTGGCAGCGATTACAGCCTCGAGTCTCCTTGGGTATGACGCTATAGGCTTGGCACATCGGTGTTTGGGGAGTTTCTCTAATTCTAGAAGGGGTCTGAATATTTTCCGAATGCACTGTATGTACATTTTAACTAGGAATTAAGTGACTAGGCTACAAGATAGATAATAAACAGTAGCAGCATATGTGATGAGTTACAAAGAGGTAGTGCAAAAAGGGCCAATGCAGATAGCTACCTGAACTATTTAATTAACTATGTAACAGTCGTATGGCTTAGGGATAGAAGCTGTTCAGGGTCCTGTTGGTTCCAGACTTGGTGCATCGGTATGGCTTAGGGATAGAAGCTGTTCAGGGTCCGGTTGGTTCCAGACTTGGTGCATCGGTATGGCTTAGGGATAGAAGCTGTTCAGGGTCCGGTTGGTTCCAGACTTGGTGCATCGGTATGGCTTAGGGATAGAAGCTGTTCAGGGTCCTGTTGGTTCCAGACTTGGTGCATCGGTATGGCTTTCCGAGCAGTATCAGAGTGAACAGTCTATGACTTCGGTGACTGGAGTCTTTGACCACTTTTAGGGCCTCCCTCTGAACCGGCCTTATATAGAAGCATTGATACAGCAAGTCAAGATGCTCTCATTGGTGCAGCTGTAGGACTTTTTGAGGATCAAATGTTTTCAGCCTCCTGAGGGGGATGAGCCGTTTGTCGTGCCCTCTTCACGACTGTGTTGGCGTGTGTGGACCATGTTAATTCCTCAGTGATGTGGACACTGAGGAACTTGAAGTTCTTAACACGCTCTACTACAGCCCCGTCGATGTGAATGGGGGTGTGCTCGGCCCTCCGTTTTCCTGTAGTCCACGATCAGCTCCTTTCTCTTGCTGACGTTGAAGGAGAGGTTGTTGTCCTGCCAGGGCTCATTGTCGTTGTGGATGACCAAGGAGTACAGGAAGAGACTATGCACGCACCACTGAGGGGCAGCATGGCGGATGTGTTGCTGCCTGGTTGTGTGTGTGTGTGTGTGTGTGTGTGTGTGTGTGTGTGTGTGTGTGTGTGTGTGTGTGTGTGTGTGTGTGTGTGTGTGTGTGTGTGTGTGTGTGTGTGTGTGTGTGCGTGCGTGCGTGCGTGCGTGCGTGCGTGCGTGCGTGCGTGCGTGCGTGCGTGCACCTGTGGTCCAGTCCCAGCCGTAGTGCCAGTCCTGTTTGCAGGTGAAGTCATCCTTGCAGTCGTCCCACCAGCTGTGGCAGTCCTCCTGACACAGAGGCACGTATAGGATCCGCTCCTTACGCCAAGACTGGTCCACCTACACAATAAAAGTCATAGAATGTTGATTCATTTTACATTGTAAAGTATAAAATACACATAGAAACTAGCTATGGGGAAACTCCTTGATTTCCCTCCTCCATTTTGTTTGTGGTGTACATACTTTATTTGAGTGGTTGTGCCATGGCTGAGACACCAAGGGGATTCAATTAAGCTGGTCTGGGTTGAACCGGCCTTTGGCCCGTCACGTGGTTGGGCGAAGCCGATGCGCCTCGCTCAAGTTAAACAGTAATCTGCGCCGTTCGGTCTTGTTGTCGAGAAGGCAGCTTGATGCCTCGATCAGAAACATACAATCCCCTTGAATTTCATGACTACTTTTCATTTGTTATCAAAAGCAATCACTTTTGATGTGAAAACACAGAATGATGCTTATTAACCCTACTGAATCATATGTATTAATCCGACTGAATCCTATTTATGAATCCTACTGAATCATATGTATTAATCCGACTGAATCCTATTTATGAATCCTACTGAATCATATGTATTAATCCGACTGAATCATATGTATTAACCCTACTGAATCATATGTATTAATCCTACTGAATCCTATGTATTAACCCTACTGAATCATATGTATTAACCCTACTGAATCCTATGTATTAACCCTACTGAATCCTATGTATCAACCCTACTGAATCCTATGTATTAACCCTACTGAATCATATGTATTAATCCTACTGAATCATATGTATTAACCCTACTGAATCCTATGTATTAACCCTACTGAATCCTATGTATTAACCCTACTGAATCATATGTATTAATCCGACTGAATCCTATTTATGAATCCTACTGAATCATATGTATTAATCCGACTGAATCCTATTTATGAATCCTACTGAATCATATGTATTAATCCGACTGAATCATATGTATTAACCCTACTGAATCATATGTATTAATCCTACTGAATCCTATGTATTAACCCTACTGAATCATATGTATTAACCCTACTGAATCCTATGTATTAACCCTACTGAATCCTATGTATTAACCCTACTGAATCCTATGTATTAACCCTACTGAATCATATGTATTAATCCTACTGAATCATATGTATTAACCCTACTGAATCCTATGTATTAACCCTACTGAATCCTATGTATTAACCCTACTGAATCATATGTATTAATCCGACTGAATCCTATTTATGAATCCTACTGAATCCTATATATTAATCCTACTGAATCCTACGTATTGGGGCAGCAGCGTAGCCTAGTGGTTAGAGCGTTGGACTAGTAACCGGAAGGTTGCGAGTTCAAACCCCCGAGCTGACAAGGTACAAATCTGTCGTTCTGCCCCTGAACAGGCAGTTAACCCACTGTTCCCAGGCTGTCATTGAAAATAAGAATATGTTCTTAACTGACTTGCCTGGTTAAATAAAAGGTAAAAAAATAAAAAAATAATCCTACTGAATCATATTTAGTAATCCTACTGAAACCTACTCACGTGCGTAACCTAGGCCTACATCACTTTTATTTTGAGCCAACTTTTCTGTCAGCCAGAACTAGGTACCTGCATCACACCCGGGAGGCAGCCTGGTTTCAAAACGAATGAAATCACTTTTCACCACACTTGCCCGGGCCAGTTTATTCAAATTCCCTCAATGCTGGGGGCCTTTGTCTAGTCTGGCCAACTGATAGATTATCTGCCTAGGAAATGATCTATGCCTTTACCTGCTGTATCCAGGGCCCCAGGTGAGGTGAACACTCGTAGAAGCAGGTGTCCTGGGTGAAGTGTTTCTTGCATTTGGGGGTCATGATACCACAGTGATTCCAGTTAAAGTTGTACAGGTAGGAGTTATCATCATGGGCCTCCGCACTGGTGTTAGCTGTACAACAGGCATTATCTTTCCATGGAGCACACTACAGGAGGAAAATGTAATTATCCCTCCATGGAGAACACTACAGGAGGAAATGTAATTATCCCTCCATGGAGCACACTACAGGAGGAAATGTAATTATCCCTCCATGGTGCACACTACAGGAGGAAATGTAATTATCCCTCCACGGAGCACACTACAGGAGGAAAATAACATTATCCCTCCATGGAGCACACTACAGGAGGAAATGTAATTATCCCTCCATGGTGCACACTACAGGAGGAAATGTAATTATCCCTCCACGGAGCACACTACAGGAGGAAAATAACATTATCCCTCCATGGAGCACACTACAGGAGGAAAATGTAATTATCCCTCCATGGAGCACACTACAGGAGGATCATGTAATTATCCCTCCATGGAGCACACTACAGGAGGATCATGTAATTATCCCTCCATGGAGCACACTACAGGAGGATCATGTAATTATCCCTCCACGGAGCACACTACAGGAGGACAATGTAATTATCCCTCCATGGAGCACACTACAGGAGGAAAATAACATTATCCCTCCATGGAGCACACTACAGGAGGAAAATAACATTATCCCTCCATGGAACACACAACAGGAGGAAATAACATTATCCCTTCATGGAGCACACTACAGGAGGAAAATAACATTAGCCCTCCATGGAACACACTACAGGAGGAAAAGCATGAACATAGATAGATTCATTATTAATTTAAAGATTAATAAATGTATGCAGTTTTCCACCATTCCACTCACTCTACTTCCACACACACACACACACACACACACACACACACACACACACACACACACACACACACACACACACACACACACACACACACACACACACACACACACACACACACACACACACACACACACACACACACACACACACACACACACACACACACACACCTGTTGATAGAGTTGTCCTTCGGCGCCAGGCTCTTTTTTGTGGTGTTTGGCATCCATACACATGTTGAGCTTTTCTAAAGACTGAGCCTGGCTGGCCAGGGAAAGCAGCAGGATCAATACCCACCACATGTCTCTACAGCTGGGTCGGTAGAGGAGAGAACACACAGATACTAACTACACTTCTATCAACACACTGCATGGGTAAAGCACACACACACAGGCACACACACACACACACACACACACACACACACACACACACACACACACACACACACACACACACACACACACACACACACACACACACACACACACACACACACACACACACACACACACACACACACACACACACACACACACACACACACACGAACAGATGAACAACCCAGAAGTCTGCTAAAAACACATTGAGAAAGATGTCTAACAGTTACATGCTGGTCTGTTGCAGGAGGAACATTTTAGTGTTGTATTAAACCTTTCCAGCACACACATTCTTCACAAAACATAGTCATCTTTATAATCTATTCATTTACTGTAAATCTCACACTCTCTCAAATGAACCCACATCTAGACATATGATAAGCATGAGCCCATTAGAATAATACAACAATGGATTCACAATACCTTGTCAAATGTATTGGTGCAGAAGTCCTGTTTCAATCACCTAAACGTGATTTTGAGTCCTTTACAATGGCAGGGCAGCTTTTGGAACCTCAGGTGTGTGTATGATCATATGTGTCCGTGGCTTGTGGGAAACTCCCTGACATGCAACCACATGAGAATGGTCTCAACGGAGCAAAGTCTGCCTCTGTGTGTGTGACTGTGTGTGTGGGGAAGGGGGGGGGGTATTGTGAGGTCTCTCTGCGAGGGAGGTTTCGCCGTTATCTCAAGCCAAGGTCTCAGCCTCGTCACGGTAAGATTCCATCCACCAGTAGTTTATGCACTGAAGGTGTGAAAATGGCAGCATGACCTGATAGATTACTGCAGTAAAACTTCTAGAGACTTTAAAAAAAATCACTCTTAAAGAGAACATGTCCTGTGACATATCTAACACAGGATGTTGCAGTTATCTGTCATAGTGTAACAGTGTTGCTTCTGTCCCTATTCTTGCTCCTACCTGGGCTCCAACCAGGGACCCTTCTTCACATATCAGCAACTGCCTCCCACAAAGCATTGTTACCCATCGCTCCACAAAAGTAGCGGCCCTTGCAGAGCAATGGAGCCAACTACTTCAAGGTCTCAGAGCAAGTGATGTTACCAATTGAAACGCTATTAGCGCGCACCACACTAATAGGCTGACCACACCACTCGCAAAATTAATGTTGAAATCCATGTTATTCAATTATTGCACCCACACTGCTCGCACACGCCAACGAGCGTCTGCGATGTCAAGGGCTAAAATAGAAATCAGTTATATTTCTGACACAGATCGCGCTGCAAGTCCTGCCTCTCTCATCTCCTCATTGGTTTCTGGAAGCAGGTACCAACATGTCATCTGCTCATTGGTTTATAGAAGCAGGTACCAACATGTAATCTCCTCATTAGTTATACGCAAGGGGGTGAGTGAAAGATGAACCAGGTCAGTGGCGGTAATGCACCTAATTTATGAAAGTTGCCAATCGCAATATAGAGTCAAGAGAAGAAAAAACCTGGAAGGAAGAGAGATGATTAGAAACGATTCTGTTGACCGTTTTATGTGTGGATTAATTGTCAGAGTAGAGGACCTTGTGCATTTCCGGTAAAATAACAACTCAATGTTTATATCCCAAAACAAATTAGCTAGCAACAGCAAGCTAGCTAAATAGGACACATTAGCTAGCAAGTGCAAGCTAACTAGCCATAAATGTTTAATGCTTTTCAACCTGTCCCCAAATTAATATAATTTGGTTCAGAGTTTGTTTTGATCGCATTTGGTGTGGGGTGACAAAATAAATGTATGCAAGATGGCGCATGTGTGCAGCCGTTTTTTGTTTTGTTCCGTGTTATCCCTTGGAAACGCAGACGGGCGTTGGCCCACACGAGCAGTGTGGGTGCAATAATTGAATAACATGTATGTCTACATTTATTTTGCAACGCGAGCGCACGCGACGAGGGTGGTGTAGTCAGCCTGTAACAATAGCATACATTTGTTTAGGATTATTGCATGGTTTTATAACGTTTATAATGTGTGTAACTCCTCAGGTTTATGACAGCTGACTTAGAGGTCAGAGTATGCATATTATGCAGCATAAAACCTTTATCACCAAGCCTCACATAATATTTTCTTCACTGTTAATTCGTGAATGTGGAAATCACTGGTTTACTGCACCCAAAGGTCATGAGCTCATATTAAGTGTTTAACTTTATCATGTGATAATGCATTTCAGGCAGGGTAATTATTTCAGGCAGGTTTCAATGTCCTTCAAAGTCACATTTGCATGAAGAAACTACCTAGAACATATAGAGACAGGTGTAAAGTATATTTTCTATTCAAACTAAGTTCTGAAACTATTTTTTCCAGTTTCACAGAGTAGCTACCCCTCAAGTGAAAGTTTAATGAAGCTAAAGCGTTAAGCATAGGTGTGCCTGCTTTACTAAGCCGAAACTTAAACTTTCTCGCAGTATGGTCAAAGAGTATGATCATCCTTGCAGTTTATAATCTATATAATATATAGTTTAAACCATTGAGAACGGTTCATAAAGCGGAATATTTTTGAAATTATTTGCCTACACACCCGGAGCGTTTCCAAACGAACACCGATTTCCGGTCCGTTGAAATTTCTATTTTGACAGCAAGACGGGATAGTGGTTTTACAGGTAAGACGGTGAACATTTACAGTATTTGTATTATTGATGTAACGGTATAAGATATTGTTTCGTAACATAGCTAGCTAACATTATTGCAGTGTTAGCTAGCTGGCTAACCTTAGCTACATTATGCAGGATGAAGAGTGTTAGCTAGCTAGTTATTAAGACAGATCTGTAATAGCTTAGCAGATACCATTTAAAGCATGCAAAACCTAAACCGTGCAGTACTTACAGTAACTAGCTATGTAGCTAACCTACCCAAGTTAGCAGATGTTAGCTAGCTATGTTGAAAACATTGTTGTGTCATTTCTTACAGCTATCTATCGCTAGCTACACCCCCCAATCAGTTTTTTGGGTCACTGAAACCAACATCTGATCAGCTGTGTACTAATCTAGCCAGGTCTGTTATCTAGGTGGATGCTGATATCTATCCTGCCTCAGGGAAGTGTGTTTCCTTTCAGACAGAGATGTCCATGCTGTTTCCCTCGCTGTTTCCCCGGTTGACAGAGTCTCTGTGGTTCAACCTGGACCGGCCGTGTGTGGATGAGACAGAGTTACACCAACAGGAGCAGCAGCACCAGACCTGGGTACACACACACACACACACACACCGAGAGAGAAAACACAGAGCAGCACCAGACCTGGGTACACACACACACACACACACCGAGAGAGTAAACACAGAGCAGCACCAGACCTGGGTACACACACACCGAGAGAGAAAAGACAGAGCAGCACCAGACCTGGGTACACACACACACACCGAGAGAGAAAAGACAGAGCAGCACCAGACCTGGGTACACACACACACACCGAGAGAGAAAAGACAGAGCAGCACCAGACCTGGGTACACACACACCGAGAGAGAAAAGACAGAGCAGCACCAGACCTGGGTACACACACACACACCGAGAGAGAAAAGACAGAGCAGCACCAGACCTGGGTACACACACACACACCGAGAGAGAAAAGACAGAGCAGCACCAGACCTGGGTACACACACACCGAGAGAGAAAAGACAGAGCAGCACCAGACCTGGGTACACACACACACACACACACACCGAGAGAGAAAAGACAGAGTATCACCAGACCTGGGTACACACACACACACACACCGAGAGAGAAAAGACAGAGTATCACCAGACCTGGGTACACACACACCGAGAGAGAAAAGACAGAGCAGCACTGAGTCACAGAGCCAATCTGAGTTCAGACCAACACTGACCTCTCTCTCTCCCCCTTAGTTACAAAGCATCGCAGAGAAGGACAATAACCTGATGCCTATTGGGAAGCCAATCTTCGAGGTATCAGAGCTTTAAATAACGTTTATTTTAGTCAGTCACTTGTATTTTCATCTAATAGTTGACCCAAATGTATATGAGATGTGTATGGATTTTGACCAAGTGTCATGAGATATTACAAAGGGTGACTATGTTCACATTTTTATTTAACCTTATTTAACCTAAGCAGGGAAAAATGATTGAGACCAGGTTCACTTTCACAAGGGAGCCCTGCATATACATCAGACAAAATCTAATACAATATAAGAAAGACAAACAATTACATTCCACAATAAGAAGGTCCCCAAACAATATTGTATATTGCCAGAGAGGCACCAGTACATCCAATTGTAATGTCTTTTGTAGTTGGTTCCATATGTGGGGTGGAAAGGCATTACAATTCAATGAAATAGAGAAGTTAATGTTTGCATTTTGTGTTTTATTCCTAACAACTCCCAGATTATTTAGTGTCATTAGGGCCAGAGGAGGGAGGAAAAGTATGAGCTTGAATTATACCATCCCGAAGACAGTGAGGAGAGGCTACAGTAGGAGAGAACAGCACATACAAAAGTAAAACACTAGTGTTTGTGTTGCTCGCTAGCTCGACTTCAAACCAAGTTAAAGATGGTGATCCTAAACCCCCTACCCTGTGTGAACTTGGGCATGTTGATATGGTGGTGTGGTACACAGAAAGGGGAGATTACCAACTAGGTTTGATTATCTCATGACATTTCATTCCTCAAATTATACACATAGTTTACAATTTTGTGTCAATGTTTGGATGAAAATAAGACATAGTTGTCCTTTAAATGATAGCAATGTCATAGTGCCTCGATGACAGCCTTGCACATAGGGTGGCTACTTTGAAGAATCTGAAATATCAAATATATTTTGATTGAACACATTTTTGGCTACTACATGATTCCATATGTGTTATTTCATAGTTGTCTTTACTATTATTCTGCAATGTAGAAAATAGTAAAAATAAAGGAAAAACCCTTGAATGAGTGAGTAGGTGTACAAACATTCGACTGGTACTGTATTTCTTTTGAGGGGTGTTTTTTTGTTGTCATTTTCCATACTCACTCTGGGGTGTGTGTGGCTTTTGTTTTTGTTCTCTGTGGGTGTGTAGCAGACATTTGACGAGGAGGAAGAGGAGGAGGATGAGGATGAGGAAGATAGTGAAGAAGACTCTGAGGATGAAGAGGACATGCAGGACATAGATGAGATGAACGACTACAACGAGTCACCGGATGACGGCGAGGTCAACGAGGTCTAAAACACACACACACAATCAGGGGTTAGGGGTCACGTCTGTGGAACAGTATCTAAGGCAAATACTAGAACCTCTTATTACACATTTCAGTCATCTCTCTGTCATCTCGCTCAAACTGCAGGTGGACATGGAGGGAGCAGACCAAGACCAAGACCAGTGGATGATCTAGACCAGAGTAATCCTCGCTACTCTCTGATTTCCCCTTAGTAGCTCTCCAGCAGGATAGGTGCTCATCTACTCTTCCTGACAGTGTGTCTTGGCTGGTGAACTTTCCCTGCTGTTCACACCCACCATGGGACACGACAGGGTGAGCTGTGTGATGGTTTACTGCATGGAGAAAGTGCGTGTTCTCTCATTCGGTGTTCTACAGTTGCAATGTGTGAAGACTGAACTGTAAAAGTTTCTTCAGATAAGTGGTTTTGCAACATTAGGAAAAAGAAAGCGGCCTCCACCTCAACCCCCACTCTGCCAGTTCTGTCCTCCCCATCAGGTCGAGACAGTCAGACCCCTTGTTTAGACTACACACACATTTAACTCAAGGACATTGAGTGCGAACTCACTCCCCTCTCTGGTGCTCGTTATTCTGTTGGAGTGTGTACTTTGACACCCCCCCACCCGCCAGTCATGTGTCACATCTGAATGGGCATAAACCACAGCCTGTACACTGCACTTGAGGTGTGTGTGTGTGTGTGTGTGTGTGTGTGTGTGTGTGTGTGTGTGTGTGTGTGTGGCCAACAGAAACCTGGAGAGTAAGAACACTTGCTGTAGAATGTCAGTATTCAACTAGTTGTAAAAAGGAACTTAACAGAAGCTCAGTTGTATGTAAAGTAAATCACTTTAATTGGTCAAGTTTCTTATGTAAATAAAGAAAAACAATGTACAGAGAATGTATGTAATGGATTTATTAATGCAACAGACAGACCTGTAAAACACGTGAGAGACTGTCAGAATGATATTCAACCAGCAGGGGGCACTAAGCGGGAAAACAGCAGAAGACTAGTAGGCTCCGAGAACAAAAGTAAGTTGCCCCCAACCTCAGTCTTGTATGTATAGGTAACAGATGCACTATGCCCCCACCCTACTTGATCCCCTGGTAAACCAGTTCAGCCATCCCATCCCTGATGCCCTTGCTGTACTCTAGAGTGGCCCTGTGAATCTTCCACTCGTAGAGGCCACTCTTGCGGACGTGTCGGAGGAAGTTAGGAGCACCCGGAAACAGGACGTTGTCAGCGAGCACTACAGAGCCTTTTCCCAGCAGACCAGAGCCCTCCAGAGCCTGCAGACCACAATACAGGTGGAGGGTTAGGAGTTATAGAGGTGAGTTATAAATCAAATTGTATTAGTCACATGCGCCAAATACAACAGGTGTAGGTAGACCATACTGTGAAATGCTTACTTACGAGCCCCTAACCAACAATGCAGTTTAAAAATAATAAAAAATCGAAGTAATTATAGAGCAGCAGTATGGGGGTACCGGTACGGATGTCAATGTGAGGGGGCACTGGTTAGTTGAGGTAATATGTACATGTAGATAGAGTTATTAAAGTGATGATGCATAGATGATAACAGAGAGTAGCAGCGGAGTAAAGCGGGTGGGGAAATACAAATAGTCTGGGTAGCCATTTTATTAAATATTCAGGAGTCTTATGGCTTGGGGGTAGAAGCTGTTAAGAAGCCTCTTGGACCTAGACTTGGCGCTCCGGTACCGCTAGCAGAGAGAACAGGGTGGCTGGAGTCTTTGACAATTTTTAGGGCCTTCCTCTGACACCGCCTGGTATAGACGTCCTGGATGGCAGGAAGTTTGGCCCCAGTGATTTACTGGGCCATTCGCACTACCCTCTGTAGTGCCTTGCGGTCGGAGGCCGAGCAGTTGCCATACCAGGCAGTGATGCAACCAGTTAAGATGCTCTAGATGGTATAGCTGTAGAACCTTTTGAGGATCTGAGGACCCATGCTTGAGGGGAAATAGGTTTTGTTGTGGTGTGTTTGGACCATGTTACTTTGTTGGTGATGTGGACACCAAGGAACTTGACGCTCTCAATCTGCTCCACTGCAGCCCCGTTGATGTGAATGGGGGTGTGCTCAGCCTTTTTCCTGTAGTCCATGATCATCTCCTTTGTCTTGATCATGTTGAGGGAGAGGTATCTGTCCTGGCACCACACGGCCAGGTCTCTGATCTCCTCCCTATAGGCTGTCTCATCGTTGTCAGTGATCAGGCCTACCACTGTTGTGTCATTGGCAAACTTATTGATGGTGTTGAAGTCGTACCTGGACGTGCAGTCATGAGTGAACAGGGAGTACAGGAGGAGACTGAACACGCACATGTTGGTATTATAGACTCGGACAGGGAGAGGTTCAAAATGTCAGTGAAGAAACTTGCCAGTTGGTCAGCGCATGCTGGGAGTACACGTCCTGGTAATCTGTCTGGCCTTGTGAATTTTGACCTGTCTAAAGGTCTTACTCACATCGGCTGCAGAGAGCGTGATCACACAGTCTTCCAGGACAGCTGGTGCTCTCATGCATGTTTCATAGTTACTTGCCTCAAAGTAGTTTAGCTCGTCTGGTAGGCTCATGTCACTGGGCAGCTCTCGGCTGTGCTTCCCTTTGTTGTCTAATGGTTTGCAGGCCCTGCCACATACGTTTAGCGTCAGAGCCGGTGTGGTACGATTCAATCTTAATCCTGTATTGACGCTTTTCCTGTTTGATGATTTGTTGGAGGGCATAGCGGGATTTCTTATAAGCTTCCGGGTTAGAGTCAAGCTCCTTGAAAGCGGCAGCTCTACTCTTTAGCTCAGTGTGGATGTTGCCTGTAATCCATGGCTTCTGGTTTGGGTATGTACATACGTACGGTCACTGTATGGACGATGTCATTGATGCACATTGATGAAGCCAATGACTGATGTGGTGTACTCCTCAATGCCATCGTAGGAGTCCCGGACCATATTCCAGTCTGTGCTGCAAAACAGTCCTGTATCTTTCAGCTGACCATTTTTTATTGATCTAGTCTCTGGTGCTTCATGCTTTTTACAGGAATCAGGACGATAGAATTATGGTCAGATTTACCAAATGGAGGGTGAGGGAGGGCTTTGCATGTGTCTCTGTGTGTGGAGTAAAGGTGGTCCAGAGATTATTTTCCTCTGGTTGCACATTTAACTTGCTGATAGAAATTTGGTAAAACAAATTTAAGTTTCCCTGCATTAAAGTCCCCGCCTACTAGTTGCGCCGCCTCTGGGTGAGTGTTTTCTTGTTTGCTTATGGCGGAATTCAGCTCATTCAATGCTGTCTTCGTGCCAGCCTCTGACTGTGGTGCCATGTAGACAGCTGCGGCAAATACAGATGAAAACTCTCTAGGTAGGTAGTGTGGTTTACAGTTTATCATGAGATACTCTACCTCAGGTGAGCAACAGCTTGAGACTTCCTTAGATATCGTGCAGCAGCTGTTATTTACAACAATACATAGTCCACCGCCCCTTGTCTTACCAGACACCACTGTTCTATCCAGCTGGTACAGCGTATAACCAGCCAGCTGTATGTTGATAGTGTTGTCGTTCAGCCACGACTCCGTGAAGCATTAGATATTAGTTTTGAATGTCTCATGGGTAGTTTAATCTTCTGCGTAGGTCATCTATTTTATTGTCCAAAGATGGCACGTTTTCTAGGAGAATGGAAGGAAGTGGGGGTTTATTTGATCACCTATGAATTCTCAGAAGGCAGTCCGCCCTTCTGCCCCCTTTTCTCTGCTGCTGGTTCCCGAGAAAGCAGTGTATCGTTCACGTCAGACTCGTTAAAGGAAAAAAAGGATTCTGCCAGTTCATGGAGAGTAATCACAGTCCTGATGTCCAGAAGTTATTTTCGGTCATAAGAGACGGTAGCTGCAACATTATGTACAAAATACATTTGAAAAAAAAACAAGTTACAAATTAACAAACAAAAACACAATCTGTTGGAGGCATGAAAAACGTCTGCCTTCTCCGACGCCAACTATAGAGGTGAGGGTTAGGAGAGAAGTCATAGAGGTGAGGGTTAGGAGGGAAGTCATAGAGGTGAGGGTTAGGAGGGAAGTCATAGAGGTGAGGGTTAGGAGGGAAGTCATAGAGGTGAGGGTTAGGAGGGAAGTCATAGAGGTGAGGGTTAGGAGGGAAGTCATAGAGGTGAGGGTTAGGAGGGAAGTCATAGAGGTGAGGGTTAGGAGGGAAGTCATAGAGGTGAGGGTTAGGAGGGAAGTCATAGAGGTGAGGGTTAGGAGGGAAGTCATAGAGGTGAGGGTTAGGAGGGAAGTCATAGAGGTGAGGGTTAGGAGGGAAGTCATAGAGGTGAGGGTTAGGAGGGAAGTCATAGAGGTGAGGGTTAGGAGGGAAGTCATAGAGGTGAGGGTTAGGAGGGAAGTCATAGAGGTGAGGGTTAGGAGGGAAGTCAGAGGTGAGGGTTAGGAGGGGGTTATAGAGGTGAGGGTTAGGAGGGGGTTATAGAGGTGAGGGTTAGGAGGGGGTTATAGAGGGAGGGTTAGGAGGGGGGTTATAGAGGTGAGGGCTAGGAGGTGAGGGTTAGGAGATGAGGGATAGAGGGCTAGGAGGTGAGGGTTAGAGGAGGGTTAGGAGGTGAAGGTTAGAGGAGGGTTAGGAGGTGAGGGTTAGAGGAGGGTTAGGTGGTGAGGGTTAGAGGGGGGGAGTTATAGAGGGGGATAAAGAAGACCTGGTCAACATTCAGACTTATTACCAGGACGCTGACCAACTGTCAAGTGTCTTCACTGACATTTTCAACCTCTCCCTGACCAAGTGAGTAATACCTAAATGTTTCAAGCAAACACCATAGTCCCTGTGCCCAAGAACACTAAGGTAACCTATCTAAATGACTACCGACCCGTAGCACTCACATCTGTAGCCATGAAGTGCTTTGAAGTGCTGGTCATGAGTCACATCAACACCATCATCCCAGAAACCCTAGACCCACCACAATTTGCATACCGCCCCACCAGATCCACAGATGACACACTCTATTGCCCTCCACACTGCCCTTTCCCACCTGGACAAAAGGAACACCTATGTGAGAATGCTGTTCATTGACTACAGCTCAGCGTTCAACACCATAGTGCTCTCAAAGCTCATCACTAAGTTAAGGACCCTGAGACTAAACACCTCCCTCTGCAACTGGATTGTGGACTTCTTGACGGGCCGCCCCCAGGTGGTAAGGGTAGGTAACAACACATCCGCCACGCTGATCCTCAACATGGAGCCCCTTCGGGGTGCGTGCTCAGACCCCTCCTCTACTCCCTGTTCACCTACGACTGCATGGTATACACGACTCCAACACCATCATTAAGTTTGTCGACTACAACCGTGGTAGGCCTGTTTACCGACAACGACGAGACAGTCTACAGGGAGGAAGTCCGTGATCTGGCAGTGTACATATTACCTCAATGACCTTGACTAACCTGTTTATTATCTCTGCATAGTCACTTTACCATTACGTACATATTACCTCAATGACCTTGACTAACCTGTAGGTCTGTATTGACTCGGTACTGGTACCCCTGTCTGTAGCCTCTATTGTAATTGTATTGTTCCTTATTGTGTTACTTTTGTTTTTTTGTGCAAATATTTTCTTTTACATTTTTATTCTGCATTGTTGGTTAAGGGCTTGTCTGTAAGCATTTCACAATAAAGTCTACACCTGTTGTATTCAGGGGATGGCACAAATTAAATTTGATTTTAAGTGTTCTATCAGGGGTGTCAAACTCATTCTATGAAGGGGCAAGTGTCTGCTGATTTTTGTTTTTTCCTTTCAATTAAGACCTAGATAACCAGGTGAGGTAGTTCCTTACTAATTAGTGATCTTAATTAATCAAGTAGAAGGGAGGAGCTAAAACCCGCAGACACTCGGCCCTCCGTGGAATTCCTGCATCCCCAGCACAGTGAGCCGGTTACTGAAGCAACGGCTCCTCCTGGTGTCCACACAAAATACCATATACTTCGTGGCCAAAAGTATGTGGACACCTGCTCGTCAAACTTGTCATTCCAAAATCATGGGCATTAATATGGAGCTGGTCCCCCCTTTGCTGCAATAACAGCCCCCCCAGGCATAGACTGTTCTCTCTACTACCGCATGGCAAGCGGTACCGGAGTGCCAAGTCTAGGACAAAAAGGCTTCTCAACAGTTTTTACCCCAAAGCCATAAGAATCCTGAACAGGTAATCAAATGGCTACCCGGACTATTTGCATTGTGTTTTACACACTACCACTTCGTGGCTGAGCCGTTGTTGCTCCTAAACGTTTCCACTTCACAATAACAGTACTCCCAGTTGACCGGGGCAGCTCTAGCACGGCAGAATATTTTACAAACTGACTTGTTGGCAAGGTGCCACCCTATGACGGTGACACATTGATAGTCACTGAGCTCTTCAGTTAGACCATTCTACTGCCAATGTTTGTCTATGGAGATTGCATGGCTGTATGCTCGGTTTTATACACCTGTGAGCAATGGGTGTGGCTGAAATAGCCGAATCCACTAAATTGAAGGGGTGTCCACATACATTTGTATATTTAGTGTACATCATGTGTCAAACTCATTCCACAGATGGCTGAGTGGCTGCGGGGTTTTTGCTCCACCCTTGTACTTGATTGGTGAATTCAGGTCACTAAGTCTAAGGTCACTAGCTCCCCTCACCTGAATGTCTAGGTCTTAATTGAAAGGAAATCACAAAACCTGCAGACACTTGGCCCTCCATGGAATGAGTTTGACACCCCTGATTTACATAGACTGGAATAACAACATAAAAACAGACTTGAGGTCATAGGGGGTTATGAGTGAATTAGCTACCTGCAAGTCAGGACGGTAGCATTTTTTCCAGTGGTCCATGAACACAAAGTCCAACCGCTCCAGACCATAGTCTGCCCGCAACCTTGGGATTACCTCATCTGACGGACTCACTATCAGCTCCACCTGGGGGTGGGGGAGGTATGACCAGATTTGATCTCACCGGGTCTTTTTGTCTTTGTGTTTTACTCTCTCACTGTGTGTGTGTGTGTGCGTTCTGCTCTCACGGTGTGTGTGTGTGTGTGTGTGTGTGTGTGTGTGTTCTGCTCTCACCGTGTGTGTGTGTGTGTGTGTGTGTGTGTGTGTGTGTGTGTGTGTGTGTGTGTGTGTGTGTGTGTGTGTGTGTGTGTGTGTGTGTGTTCTGCTCTCACGGTGTGTGTGTGTGTGCGTGTGTGTTCTGCTCTCACGGTGTGTGTGCGTGTGTGTTCTGCTCTCACGGTGTGTGTGTGTGTTCTGCTCTCACGGTGTGTGTGTGCGTTCTGCTCTCACCGTGTGTGTGTGTGTGTGTGTGTGTGTGTGTGTGTGTGTGTGTGTGTGTGTGTGTGTGTGTGTGCGTTCTGCTCTCACGGTGTCATCGTCGAAGCCCGCCAGCCGTATGATCTTCTCTGCTATGGCAGCGTTTATCGCATCCATTTCTACACTGTAGAGCCTGGCTCCCAGGGGCAGTGCCCGGGCGATACGCACTGTGCTGTACCCACAGTGGGACCCTAGCTCCAGCACGGTCAGAGGGCTGTGCTCGGAAAGCATCCGGTCCATTATCTTACCTGCAGACACAATGCTGTGGTCAGATGAGAGAGGGAACAGAATATAAGAATTAGGGGGAGGGTTGTGGTAAATCAGGTGGGGGTCACCTTTTTTGGGGCCGATGTTGCTGATGAACTCCACCTTGCTGCACCAGAGGTCAAAGGTTTCCAGGATACTTTCTGGGTCGCCGGGGATGGCGTGGGTCAGAACGTACTGGAAGGCCCTCTCCTCCCTGCTCAGCCCCGTCGTACAGTCATACCACATCCTGACCAGCACCGCCCGGTAGAACAGCACAAAGTAGTAGCGGTAACGAATAAGGAAAGTCAACACCAGGGGGAGGAAGGCCAACGCTATAGCACCAGACACCATGGTACTGCTGCAAGGGACAGACACAATGAGAGTGGTACACAGACACAGCTAGGTACACAGACCCAATGAGTGGTACACAGACATACAGCTAGGTACACAGACCCAATGAGTGGTACACAGACACAGCTAGGTACACAGACCCAATGAGTGGTACACAGACACAGCTAGGTACACAGACACAATGACTGGTACACAGACATACAGCTAGGTACACAGACACAATGAGTGGTACACAGACATACAGCTAGGTACACAGACCCAATGAGTGGTACACAGACATACAGCTAGGTACACAGACACAGCTAGGTACACAGACACAATGAGAGTGGTACACAGACCCAATGAGAGTGGTACACAGACATACAGCTAGGTACACAGACACAATGAGTGGTACACAGACATACAGCTAGGTACACAGAACCAATGAGAGTGGTACACAGACATACAGCTAGGTACACAGACATACAGCTAGGTACACAGACACAATGAGAGTGGTACACAGACATGCAGCTAGGTACACAGACATACAGCTAGGTACACAGACCCAATGAGTGGTACACAGACATACAGCTAGGTACACAGACACAATGAGTGTGGTACACAGACATACAGCTAGGTACACAGACACAATGAGAGTGGTACACAGACATACAGCTAGGTACACAGACCCAATGAGTGGTACACAGAGATAAAGCTAGGTACACAGACCCAATGAGTGGTACACAGACATACAGCTAGGTACACAGACCCAAATTAGTGGTACACAGACATACGGCTAGGTACACAGACCCAATGAGTGGTACACAGACATACAGCTAGGTACACAGACATACAGCTAGGTACACAGACCCAATGAGTGGTACACAGACATACAGCTAGGTACACAGACACAATGAGAGTGGTACACAGACATACAGCTAGGTACACAGACCCAATGAGTGGTACACAGACATACAGCTAGGTACACAGACATACAGCTAGGTACACAGACCCAATGAGTGGTACACAGACCCAATGAGTGGTACACAGACATACAGCTAGGTACACAGACCCAATGAGTGGTACACAGACATACAGCTAGGTACACAGACCCAATGAGTGGTACACAGACATACAGCTAGGTACACAGATCCAATGAGTGGTACACAGACACAATGAGAGTGGTACACAGACCCAATGAGTGGTACACAGACACAATGAGAGTGGTACACAGACATACAGCTAGGTACACAGACCCAATGACTGGTACACAGACATACAGCTAGGTACACAGACCCAATGAGAGTGGTACACAGACATACAGCTAGGTACACAGACATACAGCTAGGTACACACACAGACACACATACCTGAACACACACCAGGAAATGGGTGACTGCCAGCACACACAAAAAATACACACAAATAATTATTCCTGAATTCATGTAAAATCCTCCTATTTCAGGTCTCTACACACACAACACTCCATGTATTTTGGATATAAACCACATACACAGATGCTCCTCTGGCCAACTCCAAACTGCAGTTACACTGAGTGACAGGACATTTCCCGCACCTCACTGACAACCAACGCTACATTGTACTACAACTCCCCCTCCCACAACACAAGCCTCTTGTAAAAAGAATACTCTTTCTCACATTCCCGCTGTACAGTAAAAACAAGACTCACCTGGCTGTAGATGTTTGGCAGAGACAGGAGAAATGCTGAATGGTTATCGTGTGTGGTTGTAGTCATAGCTCCGCAGGTGAGGGCAGAGGGGGTTCAAGTAAGGGAGCTGGGTATCTGAATTATTCACTACCCACCTGGGGCAGGTCTGTTGTATTCACAGAACCCCTCCCCCCGCTCATTGTTTCTCACAATGAGTTTATTATTGACTAATTCTGAGGTCATAGTAAACATACAGCAATACATCACTGGTAGGCTACAGGGAATTATGGTGGATCTGACTCAACACACGATGGTGGGTGGAGAATGGGAGAGACAGACAGACAGCGGCAGACAGACAGGCAGACATGGTCGGATCAGGTGTACAGTCACAGGTGTGGAGTGAGTCTAGAGTCAGGTTTCTCTCTTGCCACAAACAGAAGGATCCAGAAAACACACACAGAAAAGGTGACCAGTATTTATGGTTCAATATAATGTTTATTAGACACTGTTACCCAGCAGTCTTTGATGTTACTATCAGACAATAATACTCTGCTTTTAATGGAACTAATGCTGCTCTATGCCTCACTGGTAATTGTGTCGTCTGACTCGGCTTAGACAAATCAGAATCACGTCCTCACAATTGATTTTTTTTAAAAACATGGATTTTTTAATATTCAGAACGGAATACATCATTTACATTTTTCTCAATGTCTCACATGTGACAGGTGTCCAGAACATGGATCCAAACACACAGACACTGGACCTCTGGGGGTCTCTCTTCCCCACAGGTCTTCATAGATCTATCCATCCAGTTGAATATGACGAAGGCTTCACTTCTGCAAGAGATATTGTCTCGGTCCAGAGGCTGAAACGTAACAGGGCTGTGGTGTCCTCTCATCCGCATCCAATTCGCTAAATTGGAAAGTCTCTCTATGTTTGTATGATGACATCATCAGCAGGGTTGTTTGAGCAGTCTCCTGACTAACTTCTTGAGTTCTTTGTCGCTCCTCCTCCACCTCACCAGCCTAGTGAGGACCAGCCTGCCCTCCTGTGTGTCAGCAAGGCCCAGGTACCACACCCCTGCCAGGGACTCCTCCCCCCCCACATCTGCCTCCTCCAGGGCAGGACAGGTGCAGGTACCCCCCTCCTGCAACCAAAGGGCACTGTAGGCCATGGCCCCCCGACGCCCTCGGCCTTCTCTGCGCCTCCACCCTCCCACCTCAGGATGCGACTCCGGGCCAGAGGGACGACCCTGCGGTCACCCTGCACTACAGAAACACTTCCAATACGCAGTTTAAAGGCTGAGAGGAAACACAGAAATACAGGTCTGTAAACACTTTTAAAAACATGTAAACACGTTATTGACCTCTATAAACCTTTGTGTAAAGTGTAACCAATGCAATATACACATCACTCACCATATGGACTCTTGCAGAAGTTGTTCTGGATGTCTGTCTCCCCCTCAGCAGCCAGACTGCATGCATCACAGACCACTGTTCCTGAGGACAGCAAGAGACATGCCACCGAGAAGGGTGAACATGTGTGTGAAAGAGAGTGGACATTTTTTTTCGCAGAGGATCACCTCCCAATGATGATAGGTACAAACCCTTTGATGCCTCCTCGTGTCCCTCTTCCTTCTGCGCACGCTCTGTGTCTCGGGTCGTGGTGGGAATGCAGAGATGGGTCCCGCGCGGGAACCGGGTACAGTTGAACATGTCGGGCCACGGGAACCCGAAAGCGCTCATCACCGGAAGACAACCGTCCCTCACAGCCTCGCACAGCCCACGGCAGGGGCGCACCGCCCCCTCCGGTAAGCACACCGGGGCGAAGAGCGAGCACAAGAACTTCCTGGTATCCCGGTGGCAGAGTTTGGAGACCAACGGTAGCCACGCGGCCGACTGCTGCTGGGCTTCTTTTAACGAGTCGTGCCCCAGCAGGTTGGGAAGCCGCATCTCCCGGTAACCGACGCCGTGGCACAGAGAAAGTGTGCTGGGGATGGGCTTACACACCGAGCGAACCGTGGAGGTACTGAGACTTTCCGGCGCAAACTGAACGGGGCTGCTGTCTTTGGTCAAAACCGAGGCGAGACATATAGACACCAACACGCAAAGTGATATTATCAGCTGAGCCATACTGACAACAGGCGTAGATAAAAAACAAAGCAGCACAGGGGTTGTTTAGCAGTCCTGGAAGAAGAAGTACGCAGCCAAGTAGCTAGTAGTCTTATGTGTAATGAGAGGGCGACTGGCGTCACCCAGTCATGCAAACTCGTCAAACGTGTTCTTTCATCAAATGCAATGGTTATTGAGGGCTGTAAAGTGGCTCTGTAGACCAGGGGGACGTCTGAAAGAGGACTTTAATATTTTATCTTGCGATAGCAGCTTCCCCAGAACATGTGTTAACAATGTATTTTTGCCATCTCGTCGTTCTGTATTTCCCTTTTGACCCGTCTGTTGCGTGCAGGTTCCGTGCCCCCAAATAAAACAATAACAAGTCACCCTTCGCGAGTCTTAAAACATGAAATATCCCATGTCACGTGATTGGGGAGTCTGTGTTCCCATGCTGGCTTCACAGTGGCCGGATGTCATTATGTTTGTTGCCCGGTCCTTGGCTGCTCAAAAACTGATGTCATGTGATAGGCTTCGTTTGTAGTAGCCGCTGACAGAAGCGGTAAGAGAGAAAGTGGACCGAAACTGTTTCTCTTATTATATAGTTTCTCGGGAGAAGTAGTTGGAAATTGCGTTCGCGGACTAGCGAACGTCATGGGTTGCTGTTATAGCAGGGAAAACGAGAACACCGAGCAGGTAACTAACTATAGGCTAGTTGGTTATATAGGTTGCAAAATACTATTTGACAATCACAGTAACGTTACTTTCTTTGCGGTCATCAGGACGTTGCGAGGCAGTTTGTTGTGTCAAATTCCACTAGTAAAAAGTGAAAAGATTGCGCATCATTGCGCGTTAAAGGAAACCATTTCTAAGTTAGCCAACTACGACCCAACAGAGAGATAGCTGAGCTAGTCAGACCTTTAAGATAACTGTTAGCTGTGCAAGAAAGATTGGGCTATGGGAATGTAGTAACCTGATTAGCAAATTGGGCAACACACCTAACAACATTGGCTCGTTAAGTGAAGTTTCAAAATAGTGACAACCTTTGCTGACAAATTATAGGCAGTATCTAGTTTGTTAATGACCTTAACCAGTACATCTGTACGTCAGTAGCTAGCTACTTGCAGGGCAGACAAAACACTTTGTTTAAATTCTCACCTGTCATGATGATGATCATCAATCAGGTCCGGTAAAACGTGACCACTTCTGTAAATTGGGCCTCATTCGGTAACGCGGTTGAACTTGCCAGCGCGTTAACTTCTCCCAGATGCATGACATATGATCTCAGGTTTCCAGTTGTGACATAGGCCAAAATGGAATTTGCTGAAGGGGAAATAAAGTTTTGGTTTTTATTTGCACTTTTGGAAAATGTGAGGTGGGGGGGGTAACTTATTACCATTATTACCATCAGATGACTGTTGTACACATAGAACCTGCCACTGCTTTGCTAACCCTGTTATAACACAGGATAATACTGTTGAAATATACTCTCCAGTATCATATCAGGCTTAGGTAGCTATCTTTACTTTGGGTTCATTCTGCCTGTCACAGCAGCAGATCCCTATGGACTTAGTGATCAGGGAAGATTAGTCATAGTATAGAGTTTGTAGGGTGCCTTTTTGTTTTATACTTTAGTTCAGAGGTCATATCATGCTCATTTTAACAATAAGCAAGGTCAATCTGGGTACCTTAACAGCCAGTGATGGAGGATGTGGTGATAGTTTGTGAGTGTGATGCGTATGTTGTGCCTCAGGACCCTGATGTGTATAAGCCACTGATCCCCCACCCGAACCCAGACAGCAAGCCCCTCAACAGTACAGAATGGAGCTCCGCCAGTGTACCCTCAGCCCGCACAGACGAACAGGCCTTACTCACATCCATCCTTTTCAAGACAGCCCTGTAAGACACACAAATGTTTTTTTTCTCCTCCCTCGTCGTGGATTTATCCATTTGGGATTTAATTCTGTTGATTACCTTTGTCTCTGTTTCTTAGGAACATCATTGATGTCTCGGCTGCGGACTCTCAAGGCATGGAGCAGCATGAGTATATGGATAAAGCTCGGCAATACAGGTTGGTGTGTGGAGGTAGTTGCTTAATATGTGTGTGGGTTTTGACCGGCCTTGTGTTTCAGCACTGACCTGTCTTTATTGTGTGTTTCAGTATAAAACTGGCCTTGTTGAGTAACAGTCTGTCTCAGAAGAAGCCCCTCCCTCTCCCTTCCCTCACCAGCCAGCCACACCAAGTGCTCGCTAGTGATCTGGTGCCATACTCTGATGTACAACAGGTAAACGCACGCACACACGTTCGCTCACCAGGGGTGTAACGGTTCACCAAACCCACGTTTTGGTACGTATTGCGGTTTTGAAGTGACTGTTCGGTTTTTTAGTAAAGCAGGAAAATAAAATGCCAACAGTTACTTGAGTTAACCTTTTCTCATATAAACAAAAATTGGTATTCCTGATTCTATATGATCATCAGTTGTTTAATGCCTGATGAGCATAATCAGGTGATGGGCTGTCACTGTTAAGTAGCTCTCTGTAGCCCTGGAGGTCCATCCGTAGTAAGCACAACACAGGGTGCTTCTGATGAGCCATCAATACAGGACAGATCGAATTCTACTACACCGGCTCTGACACTCGTTGGATGTGGCAGGGCTAGCAAACTATCACAGAATACAAAGGGATACCCAGCCACGAGCTGCCCAGTGACTCGACCCTAACAGACGAGCCGCATACCTTCTGTGCCCGCTTCGAGGCAAGCAACATTGAACCATGCATGCGAGCACCAGCTGTTCCAGACGACTGTGGGATCTTGCTCTCTGTAGCAAGACCTTTAAACAGGTTAACATTCACAAGGCCACGGGGCCAGATGGATTACCAGACCGTGTACTCTGAGCATGCACTGACCAGCTGGCAAGTGATTTCATTGACATTTTCAACCTCTCCCTGACACAGTCTGTAATACCTACATTTTTCTAGCAGTCCCTGTGACCAAGAACACTAGGGTAACCTGTCTAAATGACTACGGATCCGTAGCACTCACATCTGTAGCCATGAAGTGCTTTGAAAGGCTGGTCATGAGTCACATCAACACCATCATCCCAGAAACCCTAGACCCATCACAATTTGCATAACGCCCCAACAGAACCACAGATGAACCACGATAACCTCTCCCTCAGCATCAGAAACACTAAGGAGCTGATTGTGGACTACAGGAAACGGAGGGCTGAGTACGCTCCCATTCACATTGACGGGCTGTAGTGGAGCAGGTCGAGTGCTTCAAGTTCTTCAGTATCCACGTCACTAAGGAATTAACATGGTCCACACTAGAGGTCAACCGATTATGATTTTCCAACGCCGATACCGATTTATTGGAGGACCAAAAAAAGCTGGATACCAATTTTTAAATCGTCCAATTTTTTAAATTACATTTATTTTTATTTGTAATAATGACAATTACAACAATACTGAATGAACACTTATTTTAACTTAATATAATACATCAATAAAATCCATTTAGCCTCAAATAAATAATGAAACATGTTCAATTTTGTTTAAAGAATGCAAAAACAAAGTGTTGAAGTAAAAGTGCAATATATGCCATGTAAAAAAGATAACGTTTGAGTTCCTTGCTCAGAACATATGAAAGTTGGTGGTTCCTTTATAACTTGAGACTTCAATATTCCAAGGTAAGAGGTTGTAGTTAATATAGTATTTATAGGACTATTTCTCTATACCATTTGTATTTCATATACCTTTGACTATTGGATGTTCTTATAGGCACTTTAGTATTGCCAGTGTAACAGTATAGCTTCCGTCCCTCTCCTCGCCCGTACCTGGGCTTGAACCAGGAACACATCGACAACAGCCACACTCGAAGTAGCGTTACCCATCGCTACACAAAAGCAGCAGCCCTTGCAGAGCAAAGGGAACAACTACTTCAAAGTCTCAGAGCGAGTGACGTTTGAAACGCTATTAGTGCGCACCCCGCTAACTAGCTAGCCATTTCACATCGGTTACACCAGCCATTAGGCTGATAGGCTTGAAGTCATAAAACAGCGCTGTGCTTGAGAAGAGCTGCTGGCAAAATGCACGAAAGTGCTGTTTGAATGAATGCTTACGAGCCTGCTGCTGCTTACCATCGCTCAGTCAGACTGCTCTGTCAAATCATACACTTAATTATAACATAATAATCACAGAAATAAGAGCCTTAGGTCATTAATATGGTCCAATCCGGAAACTATCATTTCGAAAATAAAACATTTATTCTTTCAGTGAAAGAATATATCTAACGGGTGGCATCCCTAGGTCTAAATATTCCTGTTACATTGCACAACCTTCAATGTTATGTAAAATTCTGGCAATTAAGTTCGCAACGAGCCAGTTGGCCCAAACTGTTACAACTACCCTGACTCTGCGTGCAATGAACGCAAGAGAAGTGACACAATTTCACCTGGTTAATATTGCCTGCTAACCTGGATTTCTTTTTGCGAAATATGCAGGTTTAAACAAATATACTTCTGTGTATTGATTTTAAGAAAGGCATTAGTTTTTATGGTTGGGTACAGTCGTCCAACGATTGCTTTTTTTTTTCGCAAATGCACTTTTGTTCAATCATCCCCCAGCGTTGATTATATGCAAAGCAGGACACGCTAGATAAACTAGTAATATCATCAACTATGTGTAGTTATAACTAGTGATTATGATTGTTTTTTATAAGATGAGTTTAATACTAGCTAGCAACTTACCTTGGCTTCTACTGCATTCGCGTAACAGGCAGGCTCCTCGTGGAGTGCAATGAGAGGCAGGTGGTTAGAGCGTTGGACTATTTAACTGTAAGGTTGCAAGATTGGATCACCCGAGCTGACAAGGTGAAAATCTCGTTCTGTCCCTGAACAGGGCAGTTAACCCACCGTTCCTAGGCCGTCATTGAAAATAAGAATATGTTCTTAACTGACTTGCCTAGTTAAATAAAGGTCTAAAAATAAAATGCATTTAAAAAAAATGTGCAAAATCGGTGCCCAAAAATACCAATTTCCGATTGTTATAAACTTGAAATCGGCCCTAATTAATCGGTCGACCTCTAGTCCACATACACACAGTTGTGATAAAGGCACAACAATGCCTATTCCCTCTTCGGAGACTGAAAATATTTGTCATGGGCCCTCAGATCCTCAAAGTTCTACAGCTGCACCATTGAGAGAATCTTGACTGGCTGCATTACCGCTTGGTATGGCAACTGCTTGGCATCCGACCAGAAGGCCCTACAAATGGTAGTGCGTACGACCCAGTACATCACTGGGGCCAAGTTCCCTACCATCCAGGACCTCTATACTAGGCGGTCAGAGGAAGGCCTGAAAAATTGTCAAAGATCCCAGCCATCCAAGTCATAGACTTCACTCTGTTACCGCACAGCAAGCTGTACCGGAGCACTAAGTCTGGGACCTAAAGGCTCCTGAACAGCTTCTACCCCCAAGCCATAAGACTATTGAACAGTTAATGAACTGGCTGCTGAACAGTTAATGAACTGGCTGCTGAACAGTTAATGAACTGGCTGCTGAACAGTTAATGAAATGGCTGCTGAACAGTTAATGAAATGGCTGCTGAACAGATAATGAAATGGCTGCTGAACAGTTAATGAAATGGCTGCTGAACAGATAATGAAATGGCTGCTGAACAGTTAATGAAATGGCTGCTGAACAGATAATGAAATGGCTGCTGAACAGTTAATGAAATGGCTGCTGAACAGATAATGAAATGGCTGCTGAACAGTTAATGAAATGGCTGCTGAACAGATAATGAAATGGCTGCTGAACAGATAATGAAATGGCTGCTGAACAGATAATGAAATGGCTGCTGAACAGATAATGAAATGGCTGCTGAACAGTTAATGAAATGGCTGCTGAACAGATAATGAAATGGCTGCTGAACAGTTAATGAAATGGCTGCTGAACAGATAATGAAATGGCTGCTGAACAGATAATGAAATGGCTGCTGAACAGATAATGAAATGGCTGCTGAACAGATAATGAAATGGCTGCTGAACAGTTAATGAAGTGGCTGCTGAACAGATAATGAAGTGGCTGCTGAACAGATAATGAAATGGCTGCTGAACAGTTAATGAAATGGCTGCTGAACAGTTAATGAAATGGCTGCTGAACAGTTAATGAAATGGCTGCTGAACAGATAATGAAATGGCTGCTGAACAGATAATGAAATGGCTGCTGAACAGTTAATGAAATGGCTGCTGAACAGTTAATGAAATGGCTGCTGAACAGTTAATGAAATGGCTGCTGAACAGTTAATGAATGGCTGCTGAACAGTTAATGGAATGGCTGCTGAACTGGCTGCTGAACAGATAATGGAATGGCTGCTGAACAGTTAATGGAAATGGCTGCTGAACAGTTAATGGAATGGCTGCTGAACAGTTAATGAAATGGCTGCTGAACAGTTAATGAAATGGCTGCCTGGAGTATTTGCATTGACCCTTTCTTGTTCTGGCTGACCGACTCTATGCAGACTCATTGGGCTCTACTGACACCGAATCTCCAACACAGACTCACATACTACGTACTCTCTCATGCACAAAACACACATGCATATAGACACCACTCGCACTCTTCACATGCTGCTGCTACCCTTACCTATCCTGATTGCCTAGTCACTTTAACCCCTAACTGTACATATAACCTCCACTACCTCGTACCCCTGCACATCGACTCAGTACTGGTACTCCTTGTATATAGTCTTGTTATTGGTCTTACTATTTAGTATTTTTATTAGCAAATGTTACTACATTTGAACTGCATTGTTAGGATAGGGCTCGTAAGTAAGTATTTCACAGTGAAGTCTACACGCGTTGTATTCGGCGCATGTGACATAACATTTGATTTGCCAATTCATTGACTACTTCGGCTTTCACCCTGCTTATGTAGAGCGGTTACTACCTGTTTGCTGAAATGGGTGCATGAGGGCGAAGTTAGTTAACGTGGCTCGAGCACTTTCACAAGGTGCTGAAACACCTTATTCCCCTCAACCAGTGAGAATGGGAGCTTATCCACAGCTATAAACATACCTATCGCTCTTGTCATTTCTTTGGCTCAGTCAGAATCCGCTGCGAAGGGCTGCTTGAATGCTGAGGGACGATAACACATTTATTTGTATATTTATTTGCGCCCCGGTCTTGCTCCAGTGGTAAGAATACTGAGGTGATGTCGGTGTAAATGTGTCAACATGGTCGAGGTGTTGGCAGCTGCAGAGGCTATTCTCGTTGAGCAGTGGAGACATACTCTTATGTCCATCACAGTTTGGCATCTACTGGGAAACCAAATGTTCCCAAATGAATATTTAAACGATGATGGAGAATCCTCCTGGTTTATGCACCCCACTGCTCGCCATCCTACAGAACTAGTTCCTGGCTGTGCCTCACAAAAGGACATTTTGAAATGATCAAGATTTGAATTTTCACTTACAAGGTGCGCATAGGCTCTAGTTGTTGTAACAGAATAGCCTGAAAACATTGAGGTATACAACGCAGCGTTGGTCCAGTTTATATTCCAAGGGTTTTATTATGTTATGTTTTCATTCGGATTCACAGTGTGGACCAAACTGAGGTCCCTGAATGGTTCGGTATGAATATGTGTATTGTTACACACACACACACACACACACACACACACACACACACACACACACACACACACACACACACACAGTGTCATTCTCAGACATACATCAGGTCATTTTTCTATAACAGTCCTATGCTTTCCCTATCCATAAACCTGTTAATGTATGGCAGCTCTGGAACTAAAAAAACAACCATGTTGATGCATGTTAACCTATTTTGTTCTGATTGATTTACAGGTGTCCAAGATAGCTGCCTATGCTTACAGTGCAATCTCTCAGATCAAGGTGGACGATAAAGAAGAACTAGTGGTTCAATTTGCCATCCCCTGATCTACCCTCCATAATACCCCCGTGTCCTGTCTCCCATGCCCGACCCTGCACCCTGTGTCTCAGTCCTTGTGCTACCCAGCTATGTGACTAGCAACCTGCTGCTACAGCTGAGGATTACGACAACCAGATCTGCCCTGCTGAGAGGGTTAACTTGACCCGCTTGACCTACCTCCCCCTTGACCTTTCAAAGCCATCATTCATCCTTCCTTCACGAGGGGTGTCAAGGAATTTTAAAATTCATCGCAGTATAACGATAATGGCTGTATTTTTGTTTTTGTTATTTTAAAGTATCTTGTTTTGAAGAGTGACTGAGTCTAATGACTAAACGGTTAGCTAGCTGCGTGGTATGGCTAGACTGTTCTGGTTCTGCGTTTTCAGGAGTAGCTGTCCTCGTCTGATCTGCAGCTACGGCAATGTACTAACTAACCACAGCTAGGAAAAGAGGGTGATGCTGTTGTTCTGACACTGTGTGAACCCGTCACCCAGAACACACATCCCACCCCTCATGTCATCAATACAAATATCTAGAAAGAGCAATCACTACTGTTTTCCATATCTTTGCTGGAATCCTTAGATTGACCTAATGTAGTAAGACAGAACTGGGTTGGGTAGGTTTAAAAACAACAGGGACTTAGATTCTGTAGTTGAACAAATGGTCAAATCCGACATGAGCCGCATGAGTCTTACTTTGAGATCTGCTCATGCTGATAGAGTGCAGGGGCGAATGGGGGGTGTGGGAATCCACATTGTTTTCTATGCCTCTGATTTCTAGCAGAAACATGATTCCTCCTAGCACTTCAATCATTTAGCTGGCAGTCTTGGATTCGTATCTTTTAGATTTCACAGAAACAATAGATGGGCGTAGGGCTTAGTGAAGGTAGGGGTCTAGGTGGATGGGTCGTGTTCAGGGGCTTGTAATGTAAATTAATCAGTTAAGTGTTTATACCTTCTATGTACAGATTTGTGACTCCGTCAAAAGCAACAAATGGATTCTATGCACCTCCCCTTTGTAGAGCGTCTGTTGGTCAGGATTGGCTAAAGCTCCAATGGGGTGGTTTTTGGAGCCAATCAAAACCAAGGATACAGAAACCCAGTTTTTATGACAAGAACCCCTATTAACATCCAAGTTTGTTCGATTTTTAAACAAAACAACAGCTTGTTATGAGTTACTTAAATGAACCTAGAAAATAACATCTATCATGGCAGTTTGGGATAAACAACCATAACCTTGGTATCCTCAATTAAAACGATCAGAGGTGTTAGTGATTTATTTATGTTGGGGTCATTAAAGTGATGATCTGGAAGGCTGTGTCCACAAGACCTTTAATTTGGACTTTTTGCAGTGTGCTGAGAACAGTACGTTTGTTTTCGTTATTTCAACGTGTAATATTACTGGGACTACATTGTTAATTTTTAGGCTAGTACCAAAATGTTTACGATATTCTGTTACACCCCCCCCTCCTCCTCCCCCCATTTAATTATGTAATGTATTAAAGACGTTCAACAATGGCTGGTGTTCTGTAGGACTGTAGAGAAATAGTTGTGTGAGGTAACATTGCAACAAACCTAAAGAACACTGAATCACATCCCATTTAGTGTGCGTAGCGTAACTAATGGATATAATTTAAAAACACTTTCTCAGAAGATATTGTTTACCATGATAGGGATTCTCTGGTATGTCTCATACCTACTGATTCACGTGGTAAAGTGTAAATTCTCGGATCCAGATTTCAACAAAAAGTAACACACCTATACTGAACAAATATAAACGCAACATGTGAAGTGTTGGTCCCATGTTTCATGAGCTGAAATAATAAAAAAAATCCCAGAAATGTTCTATACGCACAAAAAGCTTTCTCTCAAATTTTGTGCACCAGTTTGTTTACATCCCGTTAAGTGAGCATTTCTCCTTTGTCAAGATAGTCCATCCACTTGACAGGTGTAACATATCAATAAGATGATTAAACAGCATGATCATTACACAGGTGCACCTTGTGCTGGGGACAATAAAAGGCCACTCTAAAATGTGCAGTTTTGTCATACAACACAATGCCACAGATGTTTTGAGGGAGAGTGCAATTGGCATGCTTGAGGAGCATCCACTAGGGCAATTGGCATGCTTCAGGAGCATCCACTAGGGCAATTGCCAGATGATTGATTGTTTACTTCTCTACCATAAGGCGCAATGTCATTTTAGAGAATTTGGCAATATGTCCACCTGCCTCACAACCGCATACCACATGTAACCATGCCAGTCCAGGACCACCACATCCGGCTACTTCACCTGAGGGATCGTATAAGATCAGCCATTCGGAGGGCTGATGAAAATGTGGGTTTGCACAAACTGTCAAATCATCTCAGGGAAGTTAATCTGCGTGCTCGTCGTCCTCACCAGGGTCGTGACAAGACTGCAGTTCGGCGTTGTAACTGTAGTGGGCAAATGCTCACCTTCGATGGCCAATGGAATGCTGGAGAAGTGTGCTCTTCACGGATGAATCCTGGCTTTAACTGTACCGGGCAGATGGCAGACAGCGTGTATAGCATTGTGTGGATGAGCGGTTTGCTGATGTCAACATTGTGAACAGTGTCCCATGGTGGCGGTGTGGTTATGGTATATGCAGGCATAAGCTACGGACAATGAATACGATAGAATTGTATTGATGGTGATTTGAATGCACAGAGATACAGTGACGAGATCCTCAGGCATATTGTCGTGCCATTCATCCGCCGCCATCACGTTTTATCATGATAATCCACGGTTCCATGTCACAACAATCTTTACACAACTCCTGGAGGCTGAAAATGTCCCAGTTCTCCCATGGGCTGCATACTCACCAGACATGTCACCCATTGAGCATGTTTGGGATGCTCTGGATCGACATGTACGACAGCGTGTTCCAGTTCCCGCCAATATCCAGCAACATTCCACAGGCCACAATCAACAGCCTGATCAGCTCTATGCGAAGGAGATGTGTCCCGCTGCATTAAGCAAAGGGTGGTCACACCAGATACTGACTGGTTTTGTGATTCACGCCCCTACCTTTTTTTGTAAGGTGACATGTGTGCATCCGTCAGTGTGCGTAACAGTATAATTCTAAACCGTCCCCTCGCGCGAACCAGGGACCTTCTGCACACATCAACAACAGTCACCCACGAAGCATCGTTACCCATCGCTCCACAAAAGCCGCGGCCCTTGCAGAGCAAGGGGAACTACTACTTCAAGGTCTCAGAGCAAGTGATGTAACCGATTGAAACGCTATTTAGCGCGCACCGCTAACTAAGATAGCCGTTTCACATCCGTTACATGTATTCCCAGTCATGTGAAATCCATAGATTTAGGGCCCAGTGAATTATTAAAATTGACTGATGTCCTTATATGAACTGTAACTAAAATCTTTGAAATTGTTGCATGTTGCGTTATATTTTTGTTCAGTGTACAAAGGTGCATATTGGACAGTTTGATTGAGAGGACTCTATACCTTTAGCCTGGGTGGCCTCTGTTCCAGTTTAATAATTATATAGGTCAAGGTGGCAAAAATGTCAGGAATATCCTAATTAAGCAGAAAGCACATCTACTGTAGATGTACTATTCCTCCCCCCCAACAAGACAGAGTTTCTGATGAGTAGATTCATATTGTACTTTTACATGATGCTTCAGTCATAAGGCCTCCTGATGTAAGTCTGTTGTTCTGGAACTATTGTTAAGTGACTGTCCCACTGGATGTCATAAGGTGAATGCACCAATTTGTAAGTCGCTCTGGATAAGAGCGTCTGCTAAATGACTTAAATGTAAATGTGTATGTATGTGGAACCATTTGGTTGGTTGGCATGACGATTGTGTCCCCCCCCCTCCCTCCGTTTCTGTGGTGACGGGTCAGTTGTCCTGGTTCTTCCTGGTGTTTTTGCCAAGGTTCCCAGGGCGATGCCAGACTTGGGCCATGATTCGCTCCTGCCGTGTAACAGCACTGAAGTCCAACTTCTTCAAGTGAGGCAGAGCCGCAATCACATACCCCCTACACACACACACACACACACACACACACACACACACACACACACACACACACACACACACACACACACACACACACACACACACACACACACACACACACACACACACACACACACACACACACACACACACACACACACACAGAGGGGTTCTTATAACTGCGTGTTTGTCCAGGTACACAAACTTCAGGGTTTTTTTAACCATAAGGCTCCAGGGCTGAACACATACATACACTGTAAACCAGTAGTCATTTAGCACTGAGCAGAGAGGGAGAATGCTCAAAACTCCGTAGGATTTGGCCGTGTTGCTATGCAGACAGGCAGAGAGCTGGTGTGTAACAGGATATCTCTGCTCATTTGATGCACCAGTCAGAATGCTACACAGCTGCAACTCTAACCCAGCACCTATTACACACAGGGCTCAGAGCCACATAGCCCTCTGTGAACAGACAGCATTCAGACAGCACATTGAGATCACACTAAGAGTATGAGTGGAATAAACAACCCCTGTAACCCATCCCACCCCCCCATCTGGGGCTAAGGGGAGGCACATTGGTGCCGGCCTGTGTATGTGTGTGTGGATGAGTTTACTGTGCGCATGTGTAGGTTTAGCAGCTGTCCTCAACTTTCTCATTTATTCCCTGTGATGCTAAGTGTGTGTGTACCTGTTGCTCCCCTCATTCTCCATGGTGTTGCCGTGCAGGGTCAGTGTATGTAGGAAGGGCAGGGCGCCCAGCTTATCCACCTCTGAAATGTTACAGATGCTGTTACCATGGAGATACAACACCCGCAGTTCCTTCAGCTCCACCAGGACCTGGGACACAAAGTTCACACACACACACACACACACACACACACACACACACACACACACACACACACACACACACACACACACACACACACACACACACACACACACACACACACACACACACACACACACACACACACACACACACACAGGGTTTAGAGTGATTACTGCTAATGTACTAGAGCCCTTCATTTGACCCCCCTGCCAGGCTGTGGCTGTTCAGGGAGACAGTAGACTTGTCTCAAATGACACAATATCTCCTATATAGTGCACTAATTTTGACCAGAGCCACTGTATGTACGTGACTACGTGGACTCAACTCACTGGGTCTATGTGTGAGATGTCGTTGAAGGACAGGTCGACCCAGGCGAGCTGTGAGGGCTCTGAGAGGAAGGCTGAGACCGTATCATTGAAGCCACTCAAGTCTGTGATGATGTTATTGTTGAGACGCAGCGAGCGGCTGCAGAACTTCTTCTCTGCATTTCGCTTCAGTGGCCGCAAGCCCTGATTTGGCTCCTCCGTCAGAGCGTCTGAGAGAGAAAGGGAGAGAAGTTGTGTGAGAGGACTTAGAGGTGGCATTGAGAATAGGAAAGGAAGCCACGACTATTGAGACACAGGCACAGGAGGGTAGAGAGCAGTGGAGGCTGCTGAGGGGAGGACGGCTCATAATAATAGCTGGAATGGAGTCAATGGAAGAGTATCAAACAAATCAGATGTGGCTTCCATGTGGTTGATACCATTCCATTGACTAGATTCCAGCCATTAATATGAGCCGTCCTCCTCTCAGCAACCTCCACTGGTAAAAAAAAAAGTGTTGAGGAAGAAGTAGAACGCTCTGAATTGCATCTCAATAGTGGAATCCTTTCCTTCATCCGCATTAATAGTCGTGTGAAATAACCTGCTGGTTTACCTGTCATTGAGCTGAGGCATTTGAATGATAAATCCACAGGAGCGCCATACATTTTACAGCCTTTTGGCTAACCTGTATGATAATAAATATAATATTTAAATGAATCCAGCTAATTGAAAAGAGGATTACTGCATCATCTTTGCACTTAGCCTAGCTATTTTGTCCATGCTAACGTTAACGTTCCTGCTAAGTTAGCTACAACTCAAACAACGTCTATTCACTTGACTTCATCTCTGTTCAAGGCATACAAAATAAAAATGACATCGCTACATTTCTAGATTTCTATAACTAGTTTTCTGCCTACAATGAATTAAACATAATTTAGCTATTTTACCCCTAAAAACCCACACACATGTGCAAGACACTTGTTTGTATTTTCATCACAATGAGCGAGAACTACACTACAACAGTCGGTTTCCAAGGAGACGACTCTTCGGAATGTGGGAATTGTAGTTTAAATATTTCATTAAACGTATTTATTTTATTTATTAAATTGTACATTGTTGCAGAAAACCCATTGAATAATGTTCAGAAATGTTCCCTTACAACAGAATAGTGGAGACGTTTGAATAATTACTATTAATGTTTTATTCATAAGAAATTATGAACTGAAAACTACATTACATTTGTATTCGCTCACAAAATGGCGAGTTCTGCACATGTAACCAATTGGCGTCTCGCAGCTCTGAATGCCTCCAATAGGAAGGCTTGATAATCACCAGCGCCGAAATTTGAAAGAGTATACTTCTTAGCACTTCAAAAGTAGACCTGGTGTTCGAAACAAAGTTATTTTGGTAAGCGGGTGCTACCTATATTTTGGTATTTTCGAGACGGAATTTAAAAACATGTTTTCTACCAATAGCTAGATAATTGCAACGGTAAGACATACTTCTACTCGTTAATAGTTGTTTAATTAATAAGCTACTGTAACGTTTAGTTTGCTAGTCTCACTGACTGTTAGCTAGTAGCTAACGTTAGCACTGGGAGTAACGTTAGCTCGCTAGCCGTTAGGGAGTAACCAGAAATTCCTTTCTTTAAGTACCATTTATAGCTGTCGAGTAGCTAGCTAACGTTAGCTATTACCCAGATATCTTTTGGAGATTCTTTTCTCTAAGTAACAAGTTACTTTATATTTAGGTAGCTAGTAACGTTAACTAAATAGCTACACTGTATACAGTATACAAATGTATGTTGACACCTTCAAATGAGAGGATTCGGCTATTTCAGCACACAGTCTGTAATTTCCATAGATTAACATTGGCAGTAGAATGGCTTTACTGAACCGCTCAGTGACGTTCAATGTGGCACCCTCATAGGATGCAACATTTCCAACTAGTAAGTTCCTCAAATGTCTGCCCTGCTGGAGCTGCCCCGTCACTTGTACGTGCTGTTATTATGACGTGGAAACATCTGGGAGCAACAATGGCTCGGCTGCGAAGTGGTAGGCCACACAAGCTCACAGAACGTGAGTGCTGAAGCTCGTAGCACATCAAAGTCAACTGTCCTCGTTTGTAACACGCACTGATGAGTTACAAACTGCCTCTGGAAGCAAGTCAGCTTCATGAAATGGGTTTCCATGGCTGAGCAGCTGCACAAAAGCCTAAGATCGCCATGCCAAGTGTCGTCTGGAGTGGTGTAAAGCTCGCCGCCATTGGACTCTGGAGCAGTGGAAAAGAGTTCTCTGGAGTGATGAATCACGCTTCACCATCTGGACAGTCCGACGGATGAATCTGTGTTTGGTGGATACCAGGAGAAACGCTACCTGCCCCAATGCATAGTGCCAACTGTAAAGTTTGGTGGAGGAGGACTAATGGTCTGGGGCTGTTTTTCATGTTTCGGCCTAGGCCCCATTAGTTCCAGTAAATGGACATCTTAATGCTACAGCCTACAATGACATTCTCGATGATTCTGTGCTTCCAACTTTTGGCAACAGTTTGGACAAGGCCTTTTCCTGTTTCAGCATGACAACGCCCCCGTGCACAAAGCGAGGTCCATACAGAAATGGTTTGTCTAGATCTGTGTGGAAGAACTTTTGCAGCCATCTCCTCTCCTGTTATGACAGCCAAGGGGGGACCAACTCCATAATATTAATGCCCATGATTTTGGAATAAGATGTTTGCCGTGCAGGTGTCCACATACTTTTGGTCACGTAGTGTAGTTGGAGTTGCTGATAGCTTATGATAGCAAGCTAGCTTCTTAGACTGAGGGTTCTTCTTTCTTCCATACAGTGGAATGATTGATACTAATGTCTGTCTGTTTTCCATTGTCTAGTGAGCAGCAAAGATGGTGCTTCACCTTGATAAAGAGCATGCACTGTTGGAATGGGTAAGTGCTTTGTTTTCTGTGGTCGTAACCAATATAAGCTCTAAGTACTTAGTTATGTATGCCTTGCTAAATTGAATACATATTTTTTTTTTTTTTTCGTCACTAGGTTAACCACTTGAATGTGGACCTCCCGGTGCGGCGCATCAAGGATTTACAGGATGGCGTTTTGTTGTTGAAGCTCGTCTATAAACTGTGAGTAAAAACAATGTTCAGTAATAGCTTAGAACCATAGATATTTGTCCTCGTCTGGATTTCGCTGGCTTGGTAGTTTGCTTCTTGTGTTGATCATTGACGTTTGTGATTCTGACAGGAGAAAGGAAGAGCCCGCTAAGTCCTATTTGGACCAGCATGTCCAGGAGAGGCTGAAAGTGGTCTCTGACTTCCTGCAAGGTGAGTCACACTCACTAGTCATGGGGGAGGTGTTGTTTTCCCCCACAGACACATGGCTAACAGTCCTGCCGTTGTGTTTTTCCAGGTGACTGTAGGTGCAGCACAGAACGGGGAGCTCTCATCTCCTGGGACAACATCAGCAATGGCCTAAACCTGGAGGTGGAGTTATCCAAGGTATCAGGTTCATACAACTGGGTTTTATTCACTGACCAAATGTATACTTGGGCTTGAGATCACATCATGAATTGATGGATAGAATGCTCAGAGGCCACTGCATTGTGTTCAGCTCTACACTTGACCCAACTCTCTCTCAAAGCAAAGTGTATTGGTTACATGCATAGAATGACACAGTGAAATACTTAATTGCTCTCCTCAACATTTATCAAAAATAATTATGTAGTACAAGAATAAAGCAAATAGTAATGTTTGGAAATGTATACACTGTAAGAATATACAGTATATAGACTATGAAATATGCTGAAGTGAGTTAATGATCCAGCCCACCTCTAACCCAGATCGCCTGGGTGGCCTGTTTTTATACTTGTGTTGTTCTCAGGTGCTTGTGCTCCTGTACTACCATAGTGTGATCAACAACCATGTTGACCTGAACCAACTGGAATACAAGTTTGAGGTAGGAGGGTCCTTGTGCTCTTAGTGGCATACCATGAACTTACATTTTTCTTGTTGCCTGATAGCAGTGCAATTATGTGACTAACTTCTGTTTTTCTTCCCCAAGGTTGAGCTTGCCTCCATGCTCCGCTTTGTTTTGGACAATGAGAATAGCCTCTACTTGAGTGAGAACTTGGAGAAATATCTAAGGAAGAAGCGTAAGCCTTCACTCACATGTTTCAGGTTACGTTCAACAATTCACCTTATGGTTGCAGTACAGAAACACGCATACTCTTTTTCTCAGCCCTGTTTAGTTTCAACAGTGACATCTCCAGTACCTCCTCATCCTCCTTGTTCAACGATGAGGAGTCCCCGGTTTTCCGGCGCAGAAAGAACATCACTTCAGTTCAGTTTCTGGACCTCCAAACTGTTGCGTCCTCGTCTGTCAGGTATTACTCAGTCCCTCCATGTCTCCTCTGTTAGTGCTCACTCATTCCTCTTCTAGTATCCCACCTATGGTATCCTAGCAACGCCCTAGTGAGTTACTAGTCTAGAACAGCTGATGTTCTGTACGCTGGGTGGGAACACTGATCTGTGTGGGTAACCGGTGCCTTTTCCTGTTTTCTCCCACCCGCCTGTGCAGTTCTCCCCTGCAGGATGTGATGAACACTCCTCAGTTCCAGCTGAAGAAGCTGCAGAGGCAGCTGCGTCAGGAGAGAGACATGAGGGATGAGCTGGAGAAAGACTTGACCACCAGCGCCGCCACCCTCACCCAGAGAGGTACCTGCCTACCTGGCTCTGTCTGATTTTTAATAAGGATGTACCTGCTGTTTCTCCACTACTTCCTCTGGATTCTTACTGTTCCTGCTGATGAGTTCTGGCTGAACTTGGGATATTGTTAATTATCAGGTATCCTATTGAAATATTCAATGATACAGTCGAGGGTTTACACCAGATGATATTGGAACACCTGACTGCGAGCAATGGGGTGATTACACTTGGTTGGAGCTTTCGTTGTGCCCGTAGATTTCTTACTCTGATATTTAGAACCTAACACTGCTCTTTCACCCTCCTGTAGAGAGTCAGATCTGTCAGTTGCAGCACCGTATTGAGAAGCTGCTGAGGGAACAGGCTGAGCAGGAGCAGGAGCCCCGGGATGAGCTACAAGAACTGCACATAAAGAACGAGGGGTAGGAAGGGAGAGAGAGGAGGGTCAAGGTCGTGCTGAGGTAATCCTAGGTGTGTGTGTGTAACTCCGTTCTCTCTCTATTAGGCTGCGGACTCGTCTCCATGAGGTGCTGAAGGAGTGCCAAGCGTTGAAGACTAACTCATCTCAGATGGAACGGAAGGTGGATAACCTGACAGAGGAGAATGGCACCCTTTCTGCCCAGGTGAAGGACTCTCCTTGTACACGCTTCCTTCAAAGCCCAGTACAGGAAAACATTTGATTTTCCTCTTGTTTCCCCCCCTACACTGAGGTTGTGAGAGCTGTTTGATAAGACAGGCTGGAATTCCAGCCTGTTTTGGTGGGATGGAGTTTTGGCCTGATTGGTGACCTCACCAGATGGTAAAAGTTAATGGACCAATAACAACAGAGAGAGTTTCAAAACCTCTGCCAATAACAGCAAGTGTTCAGGTTGCATATCCCTCCCTTTTTAAGCTCATCCAATTAGACTCCTCACTCAGACCACTCCCAGACAGTCCTAGAAAAATGATTGCTTGAGAAATTGCTCTTTGCTAATTAGCTATTTTGGTTTATTTTTTGACCATTTTAATATAAAAAAATAATAACATTAAGGTACTAAATTTTTACCCAGAAAAGGTTTGATATTAAGATAAAAATGGCCGCAGTTTCACCTTTTTAAACAAGTAATTTAAACCATACACAGCCTATAGTGAATTACTAACGGACAACTGTCTCATCGTTTGTGTGTCAGATGCGTGAAGTGATTGCTCGGTTGGCGAGTGCTGAGGCTGAGGTGGACAGGCTGACTGAGGCCCAGGACTCTGCTCAGGGGGAGTGGAGCAGCAGACACTGCCACATTCAGGCTGAACTCAACCAGGCCACTGCTCAGAAGGTGAGGCCTATAGAACAGGTCCCATATTCATGAAGCATCTGAGTAGGAGTGCTGATCTTTGATCAGTTTTGCCTTTTTACAACACGATGACTAAAAATCACTTGGACAGGGGGGCCTGCTTCTAGATCAGTGCTCGGGAGACTCTTTATGACTAGAGGCCCAGATTATCTCAATTTGTGCTTTGCTCTTTTTACGTTTTCTTCTTTCTGTCTGTTAGGAGTGTCTGAATGAACAGATGCTGATCCTGCAGAGCAAGATCTCCTCTCTAGAGGACGAGCTGAGTAAAGCCAAAATGCAGGAAAAAGGAGAGGTTATGGGCCCTATCTTGGAGGTTAGCATTTACCCAGATACTTAAAGCTGGGTCAATTGTCACAATGTTCAAGGGTGATATTACATCCACATTTTAGTTTCAGTGTTTTGTGTTTTTAACCACATGTCCTTCCTTGTTTACCCCCACAGTGGGAGCAGCTGAAACAGGAGCTGGCTGATGCCACCCTCAGGCACGCAGAGTGTGAGTGCACCATCGCCCGTCTGAAGGGGGAGAAGGAGCAGGCTGCCACCCTGCATGCCCAGGAGAGGGCCTCGCTACAGGCAGAGAGCCAGAGACTGCAGGTCCTGGTGACTGAGCTCCAGGAAGCCCTGAGTGCTCTGCGGGCTGACAGAGAGGCTCTGGAGCTGGCCTCCAAGGAGGAGAGGGAGTCCCTGACTGCCCAGCTCCACACCCTGACTGCTGAGGTGGCCAGCCTTACCCAGACTGTACAACAAAGGGAGCAGGAGGTGAAGGCACTGGGGGAGGAGGTGCAGCAGGAGTGCATTCAGAGAGGGGAGCTGAACCTGGCTATGGAGCGGCAGGAGAGGAAGGCCAGAGAGGAGATCCAGGAGCTGACCAGCCACGTGGACACCATGGGTGACTCTCTGAGGAGGGCTGAGGAGGAGGTGCAGGTCAGGGAGAAGCAGCTTACCAAGCAGCAGCAGGAGAGTGCTCTACAGAGGGAGGTCCTACAGGAGGAGATGGCTGCATCTGAGAAGGTGTTAAAAGAGCTGAAGGAGCAGGAGGAGGCCGTTAGAGAGGAGGCCACTCGACTGCACCAGGAGATAACTACACATGCTACGAACCTCTGCAGCCTGAGGCAGGAGCACACTGCTCTGCAGGAACAATTGGCTAGGCAGCAAGAGGAGATCTCCCTAGAAAAGGAGGCGCAGTCCGAAGCCCACAGGGAGAAGGAAGCGGTGAGGGAGGAGCTCTCTCGACTCCAGGAGGAGCTGAGGAGCCTGGGGGAACAGATGGCCCAGCTGGAGGAGGCTCAGAGGGAGAAGGAGTGTCTCCTCCTCCAGTCCACAGAGAACATAGAGACCCTCCAGACAGAGAGAGCCACTGCCTCGTCCCTCGCTGAAGCCAAAGACCTGGAGCTCAGCAGCCTGAGAGAGGAGGTGAGGGCCAGGGAGGAGCAGCTAGCCATGCAACAAGAGGAGTACCGCTTACAGCAGGAGGAGCTACGGGAGGAGCTTGCCGCTCAGGAGAATGAAATCAATAACATGAGAGAGCGGCTCGCTGGCCTGATGGACCAGATCTCTCTGCTGAAGGAGTTGTGTCAGGAGGGCAAAAACATGGAGGCCCTGAGAGAAGAGCACACTGCCCAGCTGGAGCAGCTGCGGATAGTGAAGGAGCAGGTCGAAGAGGTCCAGGAGAGGAATGAGGAGACCTCGGTAGCTCTCAGGGAGAAGGAGTCGTCTCTCAGGGAGAAGGAGGAGAGCCTCCGGAGGCTGGAGGAGGAGCTACAGTCCACCACCTCTCTGGCCTCCCAGAGACGACAGGAAGAACTGACCTCACTCAAGGAGGAAGTCATCTCGCAGCAGGAGGAGGTGGAGAGGAGGCGTGCCGCAGAGGCCCTGTCAGTTGAGGAGGCGAGGCAGTTGGCTAGGGAACAGGAGTCTAAACGTATGGAACTGGAGGAGAGCGTGTCAGCCCTACAGCAGCAGCTGGACTCAGCCATCCAGGACAATGATAGGAAGAGACAGAATTGTGAGAGGCTGGAGCAGGACCTGGAGCACAGAGTAACACTGGTGGAAGAGCTGAGGCAGCAGGAGGATAGCGCCAGACTGGAGGCCACTCGACTCCGCCAGGAGATCTCTACACTTGTCAGCCATCTGGAGGCCGTGCAGAGGGGGAAGGAGGAGCTAGCCAGGCAGCAGGAGGAGCTGAAAGGGGAGGTGTCCCTTCATCAGCAGAGAGCTTCAGAGCTCCAGCAGAGCCTGGAGGTGCAGGAGGTTGCTATGAGAGTGTTAAAGGAGCAGACTGAGAGCACCAGAGAGGAGGCCACTGTGAAGATGGAGGCCCTACAGGCTCAGCTGGAGGTAGTGTTGTCTCTGGCTGCAGCTAAAGACCTGCAGCTCAGCACTCTGAGAGACGAGGCCTCTCTACTCTGCCAGGAGAACGCCAAACGGGCAGCTGATCTAAAGGACGTGCAGTCAGAGAAGATTCGGCTGGAGAGCCTGTTGAGAGAGGAGCACAGGGCCTTGCAGGCGGAGCTGGCCAAGGAGCAGGAGGAGCTGAGGGGAGAGGTGTCCCTCCACCAGCAGAGAGCTGCAGAGCTCCAGCAGAGCCTGGAGGAGAAGCAGGAGGCCCTTAGAGAGCTGAAGGAGCAGCTTGTCCAGCAGCAGGAGGACAGCTCCCTACAGAAGGTCTTGCAGGAGGCCCAGGCTGCAGCTCTCCAGGAGGAGGCGGTAGACGCTCTGAGGGGGGAGATGACCCTCCACCAGCAGAGAGCTGCAGAGCTCCAGCAGAGCCTGGAGCACCAGGAGGCTGCCTTGAGGGAGCAGGAGGCGAAGAGCACAGAGGAGGCCACTCTGAAGTTGGAGGCCCTCCAAGCAGCTAAAGACCTGCAGCTCAGCACTCTGACAGAGAAGGCCACTACCTTACAGCAGCAGCTAGCTAAGAGGGAGCAGGAGATCTCCCTTCAGAAGGAGGTGCTGCAGGAGGCCCACATACAGAAGGAGTCAGTGGAGGCACTTAGAGAGGAGCTGGCCAGGCAACAGGAGGAGCTGAGAGAGAAGTTAATCCACCAGCAGCAGAGAGCTCAGTCCTTAGAACAGAGCCTGGAGGAGCAGCAGGAGGCCCTGAAAGAGCTGACCGTGAAGGAGGAGAGAGCCAGAGAGGAGGCCACTCTGAAGATGGTGGCCCTCCAAGCAGCTAAGGACTTGGAGCTCAGCACCCTGAGACAGGAGGCTACTGTGAAGATGGAGGCCCTACAGGCTCAGCTGGAGGTAGTGTTGTCTCTGGCTACAGCTAAAGACCTGCAGCTCAGCACTCTGAGAGACGAGGCCACTGCCTTACAGGAGCAGCTAGCTAAGAGAGAGCAGGAGATCTCCCTTCAGAAGGAGGTGCTGCAGGAGGCCCACATGGAGAAGGAGTCAGTGGAGGCACTTAGAGAGGAGCTGGCCAGGCAACAGGAGGAGCTGAGAGAGAAGTTAATCCACCAGCAGCAGAGAGCTCAGTCCTTAGAACAGAGCCTGGAGGAGCAGCAGGAGGCCCTGAAAGAGCTGACCGTGAAGGAGGAGAGAGCCAGAGAGGAGGCCACTCTGAAGATGGTGGCCCTCCAAGCAGCTAAGGACTTGGAGCTCAGCACCCTGAGACAGGAGGCTACTGTGAAGATGGAGGCCCTACAGGCTCAGCTGGAGGTAGTGTTGTCTCTGGCTACAGCTAAAGACCTGCAGCTCAGCACTCTGAGAGACGAGGCCACTGCCTTACAGGAGCAGCTAGCTAAGAGAGAGCAGGAGATCTCCCTTCAGAAGGAGGTGCTGCAGGAGGCCCACATGGAGAAGGAGTCAGTGGAGGTACTGAGAGAGGAGCTGGCCAGGCAACAGGAGGAGCTGAGAGAGGAGTTAATCCACCAGCAGCAGAGAGCTCAGTCCTTAGAACAGAGCCTGGAGGAGCAGCAGGAGGCTCTAAAAGAGCTGACCGTGAAGGAGGAGAGAGCCAGAGAGGAGGCCACTCTGAAGATGGTGGCCCTCCAAGCAGCTAAGGACTTGGAGCTCAGCACCCTGAGACAGGAGGCTACACAACTCCGCCAGGAGAACTCCACACGTGTCAGCCGTCTGGGGGAGGTGCAGAGCGAGGGCCCCCTGAGAGAGGAGCACACTGCCTTACAGGTGCAGCAGGAGGAAAACTCCCTACAGAAGGAACTGCTGCAGGAGGTGCAGGCCACAGTCCTCCAAGAGAGGGAGGCCAAGGAGATACTGAGAGGGGAGGTGTCCCTCCACCAGCAGAGCCTGGAGCGCCAGGAGGCTGTCCTGAGGGAGGATCTAGCCAGGCAGAAGGAGGAAGGGCAGGCAGCAGGCCAGGTGCAGAAGGAGTTGATGGAGCAGTTCTCTGTGCTCCAGCAAGAGAAGGAGGCTCTGTTAACCCGGGCCCTCCAGGCAGAGCAGAACCAGAGCGAGCTGGAAGGGAGCATGGCTGAGCTGCGAGCCCAGGCAGAGAGCACAGAAAGTGGCCAGAGACAACAGCTGGATGCCCTGTTCCTGGAGAAGGAGAGGCTGACTGAGGGTAACCAGGTCCTGGAGATGAAATGTAGCGCCGCCCAGAGGCTGGAGGCTGTGCTGCAGGAGGAACTGGCCTTGCTGAGAGAACAGATGGAGGGAACAGAGTGGGAGAAGCAGGTCAGAGATCTACGGGAACAACTTGCTGCCAACACTGAGGTAGTGGAACACTACAAAACACAGGTGAGTCTGACCAGTAAACTCACAACCACATAACACATCTCTGAGCTAACACACACCTCACCCTGGCAGTGGATAGAATTATTCAGGTTTGTCTTGGAGGTTGAGGTGTGGTATATTTTTGTTCCCAGGTTGAGAAGGCCAAGAGCCACTACTCTGGGAAGAAGCAGCAGCTTGTGGAGTCTCAGGAGCAGGTGACGGAGCTGCAGCGCAGCCTAGAGGTCAGAGAGCATGAGGTCAACGCTGTTACCACAGAGATGAAGCTGCTGCAGAAGGAGCTGGAGAAGGCCAGGAGCAAAGAGAAGAGCCTCGGCTCCAAGATCAACACTCTGGAAGCACAGGTATACCTCTCAATTAGGTTATATGATGCATTCTATCATACAGGATGTCAGCTTCATATTGACATGAAACTAACATTATTTGTGTGTGTTTTACAGCTTGCGTTTGCTGATCGTCACCTTCGGGAGCAGAGCCAGGTTGGACCTGAGAGGGGACCAGGCAGGATTGAGAAAATGAGAGTGGGTAGAGAGAGTGTCTACCTGAAAGTCCCCCAGAGCCAGACTCGCCAGGAGATCAGCAGCGACAGCCTGGACCTGAGCCTGGACGACTCCCTCAACACTACCACGTAACTCACCTTCTCTTCCGTCACCATCTCCTCTGAGCTTGACTTGCAGCTAGGTGACTGGTATACATCTCCCTCTCTCCCTGCCCTGTAGGAGGCCAATGGAGCCTGATGAGTCCAGTACTCCCCTGGTGCGTAGCTCGGAGCGCGTAGCTGCTAAACGTCGTGCTCTGGGAGGGGACTCACTGGAGACCCTCTACTTCACCCCCATGAATAACCGTCAGATCAACCGGTAGGTTTAGAACGTGTGTTCGGCACCACTGGTTTAACTGCTACTATAAAGAAGTTCATCAGGGTTGTTCTCCCCAGGACCAGCACCACTAGTTTAACTGCTACTATAAAGAAGTTCATCAGGGTTGTTCTCCCCAGGACCAGCACCACTAGTTTAACTGCTACTATAAAGAAGTTCATCAGGGTTGTTCTCCCCAGGACCAGCACCACTAGTTTAACTGCTACTATAAAGAAGTTCATCAGGGTTGTTCTCCCCAGGACCAGCACCACTAGTTTAACTGCTACTATAAAGAAGTTCATCAGGGTTGTTCTCCCCAGGACCAGCACCACTAGTTTAACTGCTACTATAAAGAAGTTCATCAGGGTTGTTCTCCCCAGGACCAGCACCACTAGTTTAACTGCTACTATAAAGAAGTTCATCAGGGTTGTTCTCCCCAGGACCAGCACCACTAGTTTAACTGCTACTATAAAGAAGTTCATCAGGGTTGTTCTCCCCAGGACCAGCACCACTAGTTTAACTGCTACTATAAAGAAGTTCATCAGGGTTGTTCTCCCCAGGACCAGCACCACTAGTTTAACTGCTACTATAAAGAAGTTCATCAGGGTTGTTCTCCCCAGGACCAGCACCACTAGTTTAACTGCTACTATAAAGAAGTTCATCAGGGTTGTTCTCCCCAGGACCAGCACCACTAGTTTAACTGCTACTATAAAGAAGTTCATCAGGGTTGTTCTCCCCAGGACCAGCACCACTAGTTTAACTGCTACTATAAAGAAGTTCATCAGGGTTGTTCTCCCCAGGACCAGCACCACTAGTTTAACTGCTACTATAAAGAAGTTCATCAGGGTTGTTCTCCCCAGGACCAGCACCACTAGTTTAACTGCTACTATAAAGAAGTTCATCAGGGTTGTTCTCCCCAGGACCAGTACTGAGCGCCGGCTGCAGAGCAGCATCACATCCCTGGGAGAGCTGGCACTGGACTCAGCCAGGAAGAGACCACCCACCTCCTCAGCTAGACGCCGAAGGACCACCCAGGTCATCAACATCACCATGAGCAAGGTGGAGGGCGCACTGGGACACCTCTCACTGCACGTTCTCTCTCTCGCTCACCTCTTTTTCTCGCTCTCTCTCGCTCTCTCTCTCGCTACATTCTTGGGAGCACCCTGTATCACTTTTTGGTTTTCAACTCTCATCTAGCTGTCTTTTATGTTGGTTGACCTGCTGAGGAAGACTGAATTGCAGCAGAGTGAGTGGGATGGTTGACTTCTCCTCTCTCTCCCCATACAGACGACCCCTGGTCGCAGAGGAGCAGGAGAGGATAGTGACAACGAGACGTTCTACAGCCTGGCCTCCGTCCACTCCCATCCCAACATCACCGGAAGAACACAAACTGCACGACCTGTCTCCATGGAGATCTTCCACACACCCGGAAAACCTGCCGTTGCCTTGAGCGATCAGCTCCTCAGTCTTCCTGGTTACCGTCGAAGCACCGTCCACGTTGCAGCTCCACAGAGTACGAACCGTTTACACACATTCTACAACGAGCCCCTTGTCCTCAGCCGGTGACACTTCTCCATTGCCTTCGACATGTTCAAGGAGGCACCAAGAGGTTGATTGGCCCAGAGTTTGTACTACAGTATGTTTATGTTCTGCACGTTGTGTAGGTACGGGCCAGTTCTGTGTAGGGGCAGAGAATGAGCCTGACCATGCTGCTGATGACTGGCTACGCATCGCTGAGCTGCAGGCCAGAAACCAGTCCTGTCTGCCTCACCTAAAGAGCAGCTATCCTCTGGAGTCCAGGGTACACTGTTACTCACTCTCCATCTAGCCATCTGTCACTTTCTCAAAACGCTGTTTTGCTTGTAATCATCCAATCTCCAAACCCTGCCTCCTCCCCCTTGCAGCCCAGCCTGGGACCGTCCTTTGAGTTCACCGACGATGACCTGCGCATGGGCGACCCCACGGAGACCATCCGTAGAGCCTCTGTGATGCCCGGACAGATTCAGGAGTCTCTGTCATCCCACCGGCTCTCACTCCACCCGGGACCGGCCGACAGCACCACGGCCACCAGGCCAGCCTACGGCTCTCACCGCCTCTCACTGATGCCCCCCAAACCTAAAGCCAGCAGCACCCTGAACCACCAGAACACGCACAACCTCAGGGGGAGCAACCTGTCACTCAAACGCTCAGCCAAAGACCAGGAACCAGACACACCTGAGGTGAGGGTGGAGGGGGGTGAGGGTGGAGGGGGGTGAGGGTGAGGTGAGGGTGGAGGGTGAGGTGGGGGGGAGGGTGGAGGTGAGGTGGGGAGGGTGGAGGGGAGGTGAGGGTGTAGATGTTAATGTGGGGGTTCAATCATTAACCTGTTTGTTTAATTCTACATTTACTGAATTCTCTTTTCTCAGGCTAAGAGGATGGCAACCAGCTGTTTCCCGCGCCCTCTTACCCCTAAAGGAGGTCGTTTCGGCTCATCCAACAACCGCCAGCCTCTTAGCCCTGTGAGTCTCTCTTCCTCTGGACTATAACATGTGGTTTGTTTTCTTAGCAGCAATGGTTGTTAGCATACTCCAAACAGTAGGCCTAAAATATCCACCCATCCTCTCTGTCAGGCTGAGCGGAGACAGTCCATGGTGTTCTCCATTGACAACACGCCTCGTAAGGCAGCTTCCAAGAGCGGCTTCCTACAGAGAGGCATGAGTAAGATTCGCAGCTCCACCCGTAAATCCCCAGGGAACAAAAGCTCCCGTGTCCCGCAGTCCGGAGATGGGAAGTCTCCCCGCAGTGGAGCCGGGAGTGTGAAGTCCCCTCAGCCGGGAGGGAAGGCACAGAGGAAGTCCCCTCAGCCGGGAGGGAAGGCACAGAGGAAGTCCCCACGGACCAACAGCAGCAAGTCTCCAAAGAACCCCACCAGCGCACGCAAGGTGAGAACCACTTCCTTTCTCCAGACAAGCGGCATATGATCATATACATAGGAGATGATTTCTAGCCACATTGGACATGCTGTTTGACCCCCCCACCACCCCGTATCAGACCATGTGTCTAACTACAGCGGTACGGTGTGTGTTTAGGAACCTGAGGTGTTGGTTGGAAAGCCCATTCATCTGAGCAGGTTTTCTATCATTTCTGTTTCACTCAGCTGCTTCGTTAACACTGGGCTGTGCTGCAGGGGTGTGTCTGTCTGGGGGTTGGGTGCTGGTATTATTCATATCACTGGATCGTCCCTTGGGGTTACGGTGTTAGTTTGTGGTGACGTGTTTTCTAAATTCCCTGTTTGCTACATTACACCTGACTGTCTGCAGGACTCGTCGGCTCATTTCGTCAATGCAGACCTGCTATTCACTTAGGTGTCTGGGTGATTATCCAGTGTGTTCCTCTCTTCTCCCTAATAAAACATGTTTTTTTTCCTCTCTCTCCACAGATGAACTTCAGGAGAAAGATGTGAATGAACATCTGATCGCCCTAAACACTTTTTTTTACATAATCTCCCAAGAACAATCGTTTTTATGTGCAATAAATACAAGTATACTTTCATCAGAGGTTATATTATATTTACTTAGTGCGATTTGGGGTTTTAATAATTTGGTTTGTTTTGAGATTTAAAATTTCAATCTTTTATTTAATTTGACCTCCTAATGATGTAATTGTATTAGTTAAGCCCTGTTCAATGGGGTGGTGAGGTATCCAATACTGTTATAGGTCACCTACTGTACGTGTATAGCTGGTACACTGAATCATGAGGATGCATTACACTTGGACTTTTTCATCTCATCTTCTTTGGCTTTTTAAAGTCCCCACCCTTTTAGCTTTAAAACCTTTTTGTATCATATATATATATATATATCACACACACACATGTATTGTCTTTCAAATAAAACGTATAAAACAATCTAGCAAATATTTTGAAAGGTGAAGTTTTGTGAAGGGAATTCCACCTTTTACCTTATGGCAGTGCGACCTTAATCCAAAATAACAGTCTGGATTTGATGTTCAGACATTTCATAGAGAGAAATTTCCATTCTCAAATACTACACGGTCATTAATTTGTGAGTAGGATATTCGACTGTATAGGTTGGGATTATTTTCAAAGGCGTTTGATTAAATTCTGTCCAGAAAGTCAACCTGCCAGTGTCTTAATACAATCTGTAGGTTACAAGTACCTCCAGGCCATAGTCAGCCTACTTACCTACTGCAACCCCCTGCCACTTCAGTCATTTCACCGACAGAATCTCTTCCCAGTCACAGGAGACTTGTGATTTGAGCCTGTTAGTGGAACCGAAATGGACTAGTGAGATGAGTGGACCAGTATCACTTTCTGTTAGGCCCCTGGAAAACGAGTGTTTGAATGTTTTTACAGTCCGATGAATGAGTCCGTGTGTTATGTTTAAACAATAAATTAGTCATTGGAGCTATTTTCCCTTTGGTCATCTTAATGTAAAGTTTTAATTTGTTGTGACCCCAGGCTGTTAGAGAAACAGAAACACAGCCTAAAACCCCAAACAGCAAGCAATGCAGGTGTAGAGGCACGGTGGCTAGGAAAAACTCCCTAGAAAGGCCAGAACCAAGGAAGAAACCTTGAGAGGAACCAGGCTCAGAGGGGAGGCAAGTCCTCTTCTGGCAGTGCTACACAACTCTTCACCACTCACACTATGCTATCGCTGGGTATTACACACATACTGGTTACATAGCTGATGCCTGCTGGACTGTTAATTTATCACGGTATTCCACTTTTAACTTTTTGTTTATCTGTCAGCCCTAGTCCCGAACTCCGGTCCTGGGTGGAGTTAACCGAACCTCTGCCCATTCATCGCCATTTTACCTGTTGTCTTAGCTGATTAGCTGTTGTCTTACCTGTTGTCTTAGCTAGCTCTCCCAATCAACACCGGTGATTGCTTTATGTCTCTCAAATGTCACTGCCTTGTATACTGTTGTTTAGGATAGTTATCATTCTAGTTTACTGCGGAGCCCCTAGTCCCACTACATGCCTCAGATACCTCCTTTGTCCCACCTCCCACACTTTTTTAAAATTTCACCTTTATTTAACCAGGTAGGCTAGTTGAGAACAAGTTCTCATTTACAACTGCGACCTGGCCAAGATAAAGCATAGCAGTGTGAACCGACAACACAGTTACACATGGAGTAAACCATTAACAAGTCAATAACACAATAGGAAAAAGAGAGTCTATATACATTGTGTGCAAAAGGCATGAGGAGGTAGGCGAATAATTACAATTTAGCAGATTAACACTGGAGTGATAAATGATCAGATGGTCATGTACAGGTAGAGATACTGGTGTGCAAAAGAGCAGAAAAGTAAATAAATATAAACAGTATGGGGAAGAGGTAGGTGAAAATGGGTGGGCTATTTACCGATGGACTATGTACAGCTGCAGCGATCGGTTAGCTGCTCAGATAGCAGATGTTTGAAGTTGGTGAGGGAGATAAGTCTCCAACTTCAGCGATTTTTTTTTTGTTTTTTTTGTTTTGTTGTTTAAAAAAAAAATTTTTTTTTTTGCAATTTGTCACATGCGGTGACCTCACCCTGTATAACCAGCGTGTCCAGAGATGCAACCTCTCCTGGGCTTAACTCCACTGTACCTGCACCCCACCATACCCCTGTCTGCACATTATGCCCTGAATCTATTCTACCACACCCTGAAATCTGCTCCTTTTATTCTCTGTCCCCAACGCACTAGACGGCCAGTTTTGATAGCCTTTAGCCTGTACCCTGATCCTACGCCTCCTCTGCTCCTCGGGTGATGTGGAGGTTAACCCAGGCCCAGCGTGTCCCCAGGCACTCTCATTTCTTGACTTCTGTATTTGAAAAAACCTTGGTTTCATGCATGTTAACATCAGAAGCCTCCTCCCTAAGTTTGTTTTACTCACTGCTTTAGCACACTCCGCCAACGCTGATGTGCTTGCCATGTCTGAATCCTAGTTTAGGAAGGCCACTAACAATTCTGAGATTTTCATACCCAACTACAACATTTTCCATCAAGATAGAACTGCCAAAGGGGGAGGAGTTGCAATCTACTGCAGAGATAGCTTGCAAAGTTCTGTCATACTTTCCAGGTCTACACCCAAACAGTTTGAGCTTCTAACTTTAAAAATGAATCTATCCAAAAATAATTCTCAATGTTTCGGCCTGTTATAGACCCCCCTCAGCATCCAGCTGTGCCCTGGACACCATATGTGAATTGATTGCCCCTCATCTATCTTCAGAGTTTGTTCTGTTAGGTGACCTAAACTCGGATATGCTTAACACTCCGGCAGTCTTACAATCTAAGCTAGATGCCCTCAATCTCAAATTATCAAGGAACCCACCAGGTACAACCCTAAATCCATAAACATGAGCACCCTCATAGATATCATCCTGACCAACTTGCCCTCTAAATACACCTCTGCTGTTTTCAATCAGGATCTCAGTGATCACTGCCTCATTGGCTGCATCCACTATGGGTCCGCAGTCAAACGACCACCCCTCATCACTGTCAAACGCTCCCTTAAACACCTCGGCGAGCAGGCCTTTCTAATCGACCTGGTATCCTGGATGGATATTGACCTCATCCCGTTAGTTGAGGATGCCTGGTCATTCTTTAAAAGTAATTTCCCCACCATCTTAAATAAGCATGCCCCTTTCAAAAAAGTAGAACTAAGAACAGATACTGCAATAGCATTGAATATTCCCCGCGATATGCAACTGTTCAGGGAAGTCAGGAACCAATATACGCAGTCAGTCAGGAAAGCAAAGGCTAGCTTTTTCAAACAGAAATTTGCACCCTGTAGCTCTGACTCCAAAACGTTTTGGGACACTGTAAAGTCCATGGAGAACAAGAGCATCTCCTCCCAGCTGCCCACTGCACTGAGGCTAGGAAACACGGTCACCATGGATAATTTCAACAAGCATTTCTCTACGGCTATGCTTTCCTCCTTGCTACCCCAACCCTGGCCAACAGCTCCGCACCCCCCACAGCTACTTGCCTGATCCTCCCCAGCTTCTCCTTCACCCAAATCCAGATAGCAGATGTTCTGAAAGAGTTGCAAAACCTGGACCCCTACAAATCAGCTGGGCGAGACAATCTGGACAAGTCTGTTCAACCTCTCTTTCGTATCGTCCGAGATCCCTAAAGATTGGGAAGCTGCCGCAGTCATCCCCCTCTTCAAAGGGTGTGACACTCTAGATCCAAACTGTTATTAGACCTACATCCATCATGCCCTGCCTTTCTAAAGTATTCGAAAGCCAAGTTAATAAACAGATCACCGACCATTTAGAATCTCACGGTACCTTCTCCGCTGTACAATCTGGTTTCCGAGCTGGTCACGGGTGCACCTCAGCCACGCTCAAGGTACTAAACCATATAATAACCGCCATCGAAAAAAAGACAGTACTGTGCAGCCGTCTTCATCAACCTGGCCAAGGCTTTGGACCCTGTCAATCACCGCATTCTTATCACAGACAGAGTTCAGTGTGCCCCTCTTTGGACACTGTGTTAACTAACCTCCAAACGAGTTTCAAAGCCATACAACACTCCTTCCGTGGCCTCCAACTGCTCTTAAATGCTAGTTAAGCTAAATGTATACGCTCAACCGTTCGCTGCCTGCACCCGCCTGCCGACTAGCATCACTACTCTGGACGTTCTGACCTAGAATATTTGGACAACTACAAATACCTAGGTGTCTGGCTAGACAGTAAACTCTCCTTACAGACTCATATTAAACATCTCCAATCCAAAATCAAATCTACAATCGGCTTTCTATTTCGCAACAAAGCCTCCTTCACTCACGCCGCCAAACATACCTTAGTAAAACTGCCGATCCTGCCGATCCTCGACTTTGGCAATGTCATCTACAAAATAGCCTCCAATACTCTACTCAGCAAACTGGATGCAGTCTATCACAGTGCCATCCGTTTTGTTACCAAAGCCCCTTATACCACCCACCACTGCGACCTGTATGCTCTCGTTGGCTGGACCTCGCTACATATTCGTCGCCAAACCCACTGGCTCCGGGTCATCTATAAGTCTATGCTAGGTAAAGCCCCGCCTTATCTCAGCTCACTGGTCACGATGGCAACACCCACCCGTAGCACGCGCTCCAGCAGGTATATCTCACTGGTCATCCCCAAAGCCAACACCTCCTTTGGCCGCCTTTCCTTCCAGTTCTCTGCTGCCAGTGACTGGAACGAATTGCAAAAATCGCTGAAGCTGGACACATATTTCTCTCACTAACTTTAAACATCAGCTTTCTGAGCAGCTAAACAATCGCTGCAGCTGTACATAGCCCACCCAATCTACCTACCTCATCCCCATATTGTTTTTATTTACTTTTCTGCTCTTTTGCACACCAGTATTTCTACTTGCACACCATCATCTGCTCATCTATCACTCCAGTGTAATTCTGCTAATTTGTAATTACTTTGCTACTATGGGCTATTACCTCCTCACACCATTTGCACACCATTTGAAAATACACATCCCAAAACAATTGCTTTGTGTTTGAATGGTTATAATAATAATAATAATAGTCAACCAAATTGTATTTGAAAATCCTTTCAAATACAGTAGTGGGAAAAACTACACAAGTCATACTGTAGTAAATGTAAAGATATCTTAATATAAAATGACTCAAGTAAAAGTGAAACTTGAGTAAAAGTCTAAAAGTATTTGGTTTTAAATATACTTAAGGTTCAAAAATAAATGAAATTGCTAAAATATACTTAAGTATTAATTGTAAAAGTATAAATCATTTCAAAATCCTTATATTAAGCAAACCAGACAACACAATTATCTTGTTTTTTTTAAAAGCCAGGGGCCCACTCCAACACTTAATTTACAAACTAGTAATAATGTTTAGTGAGTCCTCCAGATCAGAGGCAGTAGAGATGACCGGGGATGTTCTCGGTTTAGTGAGTCCTCCAGCTCAGAGGCAGTAGAGATGACCAGGGATGTTGATAAGTGTGGGAATTTGACAATTTTCCTGTCCTGCTAAGCATTCAAAATGTAATGAGTACTTTTGGGTGTCAGGGAAAAATGTAATAAGTACATATTTTCTTTAGGAATGTAGTGAAGTAAAATTAAAAGTTGTCCAAAATATAAATAGTAAAGTACAGACACCCCCCAAAAATACTTAAGTAGTACTTTACATCACTATTAAAATATGTATTTAATAAATGGGTTAAATGCATGGGAGTGTATTTGAATCGGTGTATTTGAGTTTTATCTAAAAATGTCCACATGTATTTCCAAATACATTCCCATATTTAACTACTTGATTTTTTTCTTAAAATAAAGGAATTGAAAAGTAATTTAAATAACTGAGATACCCTCTTCCTTCTCTCTCCCTCTCTTCCTTCCTTCTCTCTGTCTCCCTCTCTTCCTTCCCTCTCTTCCTTCTCTCTCTGTCTCCCTCTCTTCCTTCTCTCTTTCTGTCTCCCTCTCTTCCTTCCCTCTTTCTGTCTCCCTCTCTTCCTTCCCTCTTTCTGTCTCCCTCTCTTCCTTTTCTGTCTCCCTCTCTTCCTTCCCTCTTTCTGTCTCCCTCTCTTCCTTCCCTCTCTGTCTCCCTCTCTTCCTTCTCTCTTTCTTCCCTCTCTTCCTTCTCTCTTTCTGTCTCCCTCTCTTCCTTCTCTCTTTCTGTCTCCCTCTCTTCCTTCTCTCTTTCTGTCTCCCTCTCTTCCTTCCCTCGCTCTGTCTCCCTCTCTCGGTCTCCCTCTCTCTCTCACACACACACTCGTAACATCCTAATCATTACAAAACATCTATTCGATCAAATAAACAATTACATTGTTTGTTAACCAAATTCGACACTTACTGACCTCCATACAAAAACTCCTTGCTCGATGAGAGCGAAAAAGCGCCACCTGCTGGAGAAGAAAGATATTGACAGATTGAATGCAGTTATTTATCTTGCTTCGTCTCTTCGTACATGCCTGCAAACAACACTGGCTGGCTGGTTAACGAAAGTTCCCGAACTCCACCGCCATTTCCCGGAACTGTGTGCGGGAGGAAACACATGGCCAGGCAGGCTTATTAATATTGTATTAAACATCTGGCTGCTTTACATCCTAATTGAATATAGTATATTTTAATAGCCCGACGAGTTATCTCAGTTCGTTCATCATGACGTTGATGTGCTACAACAAAGGTTGCGGACAACGATTTGACCCAGACGACAACGCTGGTGGTAAGTGGAGCTAAAAAGGAATTTAACTGGCTGTGTATAACAAACTATGAATGTCTACACATGGCATTCTCAGTTTAGGAATAGTTGAATGTTAGATATTGTACACGTTCTTTACTATTAGCAAGTGACAGCTGCAAACGTGTGCCTTTGTGGATTTTTGTGCGCTACTCCCGTTACGGAATCGCATGGAACACGTTGGAGACGTAAATATAACCAGGGCGGATCACCGACATTTTTTTGTTTGATCTGAAAGGAAAGTGTTGATACAATGAAATATATGTTTTATGAAGCTAGATAGTTATGTCCGTATTTTGCTCTATCATATTAATGAATGTTCTCCTCCATAGATGCCTGTACCTTTCACCCTGGCGTGCCTGTTTTTCACGATGCTCTTAAGGTAGGGTCAACCTTACCCTGACAGAACCACTAAACACAGTATGTGAGTAAGACTGTTGGTTCGAATCCCAGCGACGACTAGGTGATACATCTGCCCACGTGCCCTTGAGCAAGGCACTTTCTCCTGGAAGTTGCTCTGGATAAAAGCATCTGGTAAATGTACAGTGGTGTCCTCTGCTAATCACCTCTCATTCATCTCCACTTACCTGAACACAACACATAGGTGATAAAAGCAGATGAAGGAGAGGAAACGAGGTGGAGAAAGATGTTTTTATAGACTATTGACTGTGTGGGTAATGAACCCGTATTGACCTGACTGTCCTGTAGGGCTGGTCCTGCTGCACGAGACGCACCACGGACTTCTCAGACTTCCTCAGCATAGAGGTGAGTTAACCCCCCCCCCCCGGCTCTGTCTGCTCCCCCTCCGAGATAGAAGAGATGTCTGCTCCCTCCCCGAGATAGAAGAGATGTCTGCTCCCTCCCCGAGATAGAAGAGATGTCTGCTCCCTCCCCGAGATAGAAGAGATGTCTGCTCCCTCCCCGAGATAGAAGAGATGTCTGCTCCCTCCCCGAGATAGAAGAGATGTCTGCTCCCTCCCCGAGATAGAAGAGATGTCTGCTCCCTCCCCGAGATAGAAGAGATGTCTGCTCCCTCCCCGAGATAGAAGAGATGTCTGCTCCCTCCCCGAGATAGAAGAGATGTCTGCTCCCTCCCCGAGATAGAAGAGAAGAGGCCTTTGTAAAGTTTCAGAAGTGTTCAGTATTACATATGCTATATGATATGCTAAAGTTGAAGGGTGTGTTTCTCTCCTCAGGGCTGCAGCAGAGGTATCCATAACAGAGAGAAGCCAGTGGAGCCGATCCTGCCGGAGGTGACGAGCTCAGAGGGGAGGAGAGAGAAGGGGGAGGAGCTAAAGCCCCGTGGTGACCCCTATATCATTCAGGCTCCTAAACCACTAGAGCTGATACACAGACCCAGGTAACACACGTTACTCAGGTGACACACACACAGTTTGTGTTTATCCTTAGTGATCATGTGTGTGTGTGTTTCAGTGGTGATGAGCCCCTGGTCCGACTTCAGCAGAAGGTGTTCTCCTCTCTGAGACAGGCTCTGGAGAAAGTCCGGCTGGCAGAGAGCAGGCAGCCTCACAACACAGGTATGCTGCTGTCATAATGGACCTTTAACCTGGCTCTGATAGGATTGAGAGGTGGGTGGCTCACAGGCTCTCTGTCACTGTCTCTCACTAGACGAAGAGGAGGAGGAGGTGAAGATTGGCACGTCCTGTAAGAATGGAGGCTGCTCCAAGGTAGAGTACTACTCCATTTCTCAGTGTGTGTAGAAGTTACCAGTCATGGCTCAGAGAGTGATGAGATGAATAGCTGTTTTGATTTAGTGTATTGTGTTGGTGTGTGTCCCGGTTTCTCTCCCTTGCAGTCTTTCTCTGGTCCAGGGAGTAACGAGGAGAAGTGTAAACACCACCCTGGAGTCCCTAACTTCCACGAGGGGTGAGACCCAAAAACACTTGAGATTCTGATGTCCTCCTCCTGTACAGTATATCTGGATAGATGTGTGATCAATGACTGTTGTTGGCCTCTGCTCTGGGCTTGTACCCTGTCTGTCAGGATGAAGTTCTGGAGCTGCTGTAGGAGGAAGACGTCTGACTTTAACTGTTTCCTGGCCCAGGAGGGCTGCACCACAGGAGGTCACCTCTGGAGGAAACCAGACAAGGTCAGCACCCCTTCAGAGTTTATCTCAGGCACTGACTCAGACAGATTCACACAATCAGAAGTGCGCATGCCCCCCCTCCCTATGTATTTCTCTCTGCCCCCTCCAGGGGATGAAGGTGGTACCGTGTAGGTTTGATTGGCACCAGACAGGCGGCCAGGTCATCATCTCGATCTATGCCAAGAACTCTCTACCAGAGCTCAGCTATGCAGAGGCCAACGGCACCACGGTACACACCACACACAGGCAAACAGATATTTGAAAATGCTTGCCTTTTGTGTCAGTGGTTAGTATATCTGTGTTCTAGGTGATCATCCGTGTGGTCTTTGAGGGAGAGAAGGAGTTTGAGCAGAAGATCAACTTATGGGGGGTGAGTGACGAAGATGGTGGTAACAAGTGATGAGGGTAATGAGCTGTTCATTGTGACAGTGTGGATAGGCAGAAATCATCATATAAAGTAACTATTAGAACTCTTAAGCCCTTTAATAGGATCTCTGTGGTAGTCATAGTTCATCTCCCTCTCATGTCTCCTAGGTGATCGATGTGACTAGCAGTGTGGTGAACATGATGTCTTCCAAGATGGAGATCTCTATGGGGAAGGGGGAGCCAATCACCTGGGCCCGTCTGGACCTGCCCTCTCCCACAGACACGCCCACTGAGGGGGGGAATGGGATTGGAAAGGCGTAGAACTAGACAGAACGAAATCAATCACATGGTACATGCTCCTCCCATATGTTTTAGTGAACCTGTTGAATATCGTCTGAGAGCAGTATTTATTTCTGACATGCTACTCAGAATGCGGAGGCTAAACTTCACTGAAACACTGTCTGAAGGCGATAACCATCAGGTCTTCCTACTGAAACACAGTAACCATCAGGTCTTCCTACTGAAACACAGTAACCATCAGGTCTTCCTACTGAAACACAGTAAACCATCAGGTCTTCCTACTGAAACACAGTAAACCATCAGGTCTTCCTACTGAAACACAGTAAACCATCAGGTCTTCCTACTGAAACACAGTAAACCATCAGGTCTTCCTACTGAAACACAGTAAACCATCAGGTCTTCCTACTGAAACACAGTAAACCATCAGGTCTTCCTACTGAAACACAGTAAACCATCAGGTCTTCCTACTGAAACACAGTAAACCATCAGGTCTTCCTACTGAAACACAGTAAACCATCAGGTCTTCCTACTGAAACACAGTAACCATCAGGTCTTCCTACTGAAACACAGTAAACCATCAGGTCTTCCTACTGAAACACAGTAACCATCAGGTCTTCCTACAGAAACACAGTAAACCATCAGGTCTTCCTACTGAAACACAGTAACCATCAGGTCTTCCTACTGAAACACAGTAAACCATCAGGTCTTCCTACTGAAACACAGTAAACCATCAGGTCTTCCTACTGAAACACAGTAACCATCAGGTCTTCCTACTGAAACACAGTAACCATCAGGTCTTCCTACTGAAACACAGTAAACCATCAGGTCTTCCTACTGAAACACAGTAAACCATCAGGTCTTCCTACTGAAACACAGTAACCATCAGGTCTTACTACTGAAACACAGTAAACCATCAGGTCTTCCTACTGAAACACAGTAACCATCAGGTCTTCCTACTGAAACACAGTAAACCATCAGGTCTTCCTACTGAAACACAGTAAACCATCAGGTCTTCCTACTGAAACACAGTAACCATCAGGTCTTACTACTGAAACACAGTAAACCATCAGGTCTTCCTACTACCTCCTCACTTGAAAAGAGATGCAGGCAGCTATCACCCTAGCATCCCTCATCAGGATCTGTATCTAAGGAGCAATTGGGGACAGCCAGTCAGAATGTAAACTGTTCTCAAACACACACACACACCAGAGGACGGGCTCATTGGAATGACTGGAAGGAATTGAACGTGGTTTCCATATGTGTTTGATACCTTTTCATTTATGCCACACACACAGTCCTTCTGTTCTTTGTCAATTGCATTTGAGGATATTTGTGCCATTTATTGGTATTAGTTGCCTTCCAGAAAATGTAACCTATCTTTATGAAGTTCTCTTACTTTAAGTCTTTGTTTTGGGTTTTAATTGTTTTTGCTCACTTCTGAGATCTGTGATTTAGTTTCACTCTTTACTTGCTGTAGTTTGTTTTCATACAAGGCAAAAAAAGCTATGTGCTCTCCCACAGACTTAATAAACCTCTGAACCGACGTTGTAATTACAGTGTCGGCTATCTTCATACCAGAGAGTTAACGCTCACAAACCATGATTTTATTAAAAGTCGTTTCACTAAAAGCACATGGTACGTTCAGCGGTGTAAGAGGATGTGGCTTCAGACTGGCTCAGATACTACAGAGTGTAAGGCAGGGTGGGAGAGGATGTGGCTTCAGACTGGCTCAGATACTATACAGAGTGTAAGGCAGGGTGGGAGAGGATGTGGCTTCAGACTGGCTCAGATACTACAGAGTGTAAGGCAGGGTGGGAGAGGATGTGGCTTCAGACTGGCTCAGATACTACAGAGTGTAAGGCAGGGTGGGAGAGGATGTGGCTTCAGACTGGCTCAGATACTACAGAGTGTAAGGCAGGGTGGGAGAGAGATGTGGCTTCAGACTGGCTCAGATACTACAGAGTGTAAGGCAGGGTGGGAGAGGATGTGGCTTCAGACTGGCTCAGATACTACAGAGTGTAAGGCAGGGTGGGAGAGGATGTGGCTTCAGACTGGCTCAGATACTACAGAGTGTAAGGCAGGGTGGGAGAGGATGTGGCTTCAGACTGGCTCAGATACTACAGAGTGTAAGGCAGGGTGGGAGAGGATGTGGCTTCAGACTGGCTCAGATACTACAGAGTGTAAGGCAGGGTGGGAGAGGATGTGGCTTCAGACTGGCTCAGATACTACAGAGTGTAAGGCAGGGTGGGAGAGGATGTGGCTTCAGACTGGCTCAGATACTATACAGAGTGTAAGGCAGGGTGTAAGAGCATGTGGCTTCAGACTGGCTCAGATACTACAGAGTGTAAGGCAGGGTGGGAAAGGATGTGGCTTCAGACTGGCTCAGATACTACAGAGTGTAAGGCAGGGTGGGAGAGGATGTGGCTTCAGACTGGCTCAGATACTACAGAGTGTAAGGCAGGGTGTAAGAGCATGTGGCTTCAGACTGGCTCAGATACTACAGAGTGTAAGGCAGGGTGGGAAAGGATGTGGCTTCAGACTGGCTCAGATACTACAGAGTGTAAGGCAGGGTGGGAGAGGATGTGGCTTCAGACTGGCTCAGATACAACAGAGTGTAAGGCAGGGTGGGAGAGGATGTGGCTTCAGACTGGCTCAGATACTACAGAGTGTAAGGCAGGGTGGGAGAGGATGTGGCTTCAGACTGGCTCAGATACTATACAGAGTGTAAGGCAGGGTGGGAGAGGATGTGGCTTCAGACTGGCTCAGATACTATACAGAGTGTAAGGCAGGGTGGGAGAGGATGTGGCTTCAGACTGGCTCAGATACTACAGAGTGTAAGGCAGGGTGGGAGAGGATGTGGCTTCAGACTGGCTCAGATACTATACAGAGTGTAAGGCAGGGTGTAAGAGCATGTGGCTTCAGACTGGCTCAGATACTACAGAGTGTAAGGCAGGGTGGGAGAGGATGTGGCTTCAGACTGGCTCAGATACTATACAGAGTGTAAGGCAGGGTGGGAGAGGATGTGGCTTCAGACTGGCTCAGATACTATACAGAGTGTAAGGCAGGGTGGGAGAGGATGTGGCTTCAGACTGGCTCAGATACTATACAGAGTGTAAGGCAGGGTGGGAGAGGATGTGGCTTCAGACTGGCTCATATACTATACAGAGTGTAAGGCAGGGTGGGAGAGGATGTGGCTTCAGACGGGCTCAGATACTATACAGAGTGTAAGGCAGGGTGGGAGAGGATGTGGCTTCAGACTGGCTCAGATACTATACAGAGTGTTAGGCAGGGTGGGAGAGGATGTGGCTTCAGACTGGCTCAGATACTATACAGAGTGTTAGGCAGGGTGGGAGAGGATGTGGCTTCAGACTGGCTCAGATACTATACAGAGTGTAAGGCAGGGTGGGAAAGGATGTGGCTTCAGACTGGCTCAGATACTATACAGAGTGTTAGGCAGGGGGTGTGACTTTCTCAGGTGGTGTGATTGTGTTAGGCAGGGGGTGTGACTTTCTCAGGTGGTGTGATTGTGTTAGGCAGGGGGTGTGATTGTGTTAGGCAGGGGTGTGATTGTGTTAGGCAGGGGGTATGATTGTGTTAGGCAGGGGGTGTGATTGTGTTAGGCAGGGGGTATGATTGTGTTAGGCAGGGGTGTGATTGTGTTAGGCAGGGGTGTGATTGTGTTAGGCAGGGGGTGTGATTGTGTTAGGCAGGGGTGTGATTGTGTTAGGCAGGGGGTGTGATTGTGTTAGGCAGGGGTGTGATTGTGTTAGGCAGGGGTGTGATTGTGTTAGGCAGGGGTATGATTGTGTTAGGCAGGGGTGTGATTGTGTTAGGCAGGGGTGTGATTGTGTTAGGCAGGGGGTATGATTGTGTTAGGCAGGGGTGTGATTGTGTTAGGCAGGGGGTATGATTGTGTTAGGCAGGGGTGTGAGCGCCATGGCGGCAGCGACGCTGATCTACAGCCTCACTTCCTCCCACGCCTGTTGAGGATTGACTGCTCGACGTCGAACAGCGCATCATAGATACCAGGGAAGGACTCACCAGCGTATTTGTTATGACTGCTGGGAGTAAAGATCACATGCCTGAAAAGAGGGAAGAGAAGATATGAGGCAATAACATCAAACGTATTATACAGCACTGTACCTGGGTCTCACCTGTAGAATGAGAGTACTGTACCTGGGTCTCACCTGTAGAATGAGTGTACTGTACCTGGGTCTCACCTGTAGAATGAGTGTACTGTACCTGGGTCTCACCTGTAGAATGAGAGTACTGTACCTGGGTCTCACCTGTAGAATGAGAGTACTGTACCTGGGTCTCACCTGTAGAATGAGAGTACTGTACCTGGGTCTCACCTGTAGAATGAGTGTACTGTACCTGGGTCTCACCTGTAGAATGAGAGTACTGTACCTGGGTCTCACCTGTAGAATGAGAGTACTGTACCTGGGTCTCACCTGTAGAATGAGTGTACTGTACCTGGGTCTCACCTGTAGAATGAGAGTACTGTACCTGGGTCTCACCTGTAGAATGAGAGTACTGTACCTGGGTCTCACCTGTAGAATGAGTGTACTGTACCTGGGTCTCACCTGTAGAATGAGAGTACTGTACCTGGGTCTCACCTGTAGAATGAGTGTACTGTACCTGGGTCTCACCTGTAGAATGAGAGTACTGTACCTGGGTCTCACCTGTAGAATGAGAGTACTGTACCTGGGTCTCACCTGTAGAATGAGAGTACTGTACCTGGGTCTCACCTGTAGAATGAGAGTACTGTACCTGGGTCTCACCTGTAGAATGAGAGTACTGTACCTGGGTCTCACCTGTAGAATGAGAGTACTGTACCTGGGTCTCACCTGTAGAATGAGAGTACTGTACCTGGGTCTCACCTGTAGAATGAGAGTACTGTACCTGGGTCTCACCTGTAGAATGAGTGTACTGTACCTGGGTCTCACCTGTAGAATGAGAGTACTGTACCTGGGTCTCACCTGTAGAATGAGAGTACTGTACCTGGGTCTCACCTGTAGAATGAGTGTACTGTACCTGGGTCTCACCTGTAGAATGAGAGTACTGTACCTGGGTCTCACCTGTAGAATGAGTGTACTGTACCTGGGTCTCACCTGTAGAATGAGAGTACTGTACCTGGGTCTCACCTGTAGAATGAGAGTACTGTACCTGGGTCTCACCTGTAGAATGAGAGTACTGTACCTGGGTCTCACCTGTAGAATGAGAGTACTGTACCTGGGTCTCACCTGTAGAATGAGAGTACTGTACCTGGGTCTCACCTGTAGAATGAGAGTACTGTACCTGGGTCTCACCTGTAGAATGAGAGTACTGTACCTGGGTCTCACCTGTAGAATGAGAGTACTGTACCTGGGTCTCACCTGTAGAATGAGAGTACTGTACCTGGGTCTCACCTGTAGAATGAGTGTACTGTACCTGGGTCTCACCTGTAGAATGAGAGTACTGTACCTGGGTCTCACCTGTAGAATGAGAGTACTGTACCTGGGTCTCACCTGTAGAATGAGTGTACTGTACCTGGGTCTCACCTGTAGAATGAGAGTACTGTACCTGGGTCTCACCTGTAGAATGAGAGTACTGTACCTGGGTCTCACCTGTAGAATGAGAGTACTGTACCTGGGTCTCACCTGTAGAATGAGAGTACTGTACCTGGGTCTCACCTGTAGAATGAGAGTACTGTACCTGGGTCTCACCTGTAGAATGAGTGTACTGTACCTGGGTCTCACCTGTAGAATGAGTGTACTGTACCTGGGTCTCACCTGTAGAATGAGTGTACTGTACCTGGGTCTCACCTGTAGAATGAGAGTACTGTACCTGGGTCTCACCTGTAGAATGAGAGTGTACTGTACCTGGGTCTCACCTGTAGAATGAGAGTACTGTACCTGGGTCTCACCTGTAGAATGAGTGTACTGTACCTGGGTCTCACCTGTAGAATGAGAGTACTGTACCTGGGTCTCACCTGTAGAATGAGAGTACTGTACCTGGGTCTCACCTGTAGAATGAGAGTACTGTACCTGGGTCTCACCTGTAGAATGAGAGTACTGTACCTGGGTCTCACCTGTAGAATGAGAGTACTGTACCTGGGTCTCACCTGTAGAATGAGAGTACTGTACCTGGGTCTCACCTGTAGAATGAGAGTACTGTACCTGGGTCTCACCTGTAGAATGAGAGTACTGTACCTGGGTCTCACCTGTAGAATGAGAGTACTGTACCTGGGTCTCACCTGTAGAATGAGAGTACTGTACCTGGGTCTCACCTGTAGAATGAGAGTACTGTACCTGGGTCTCACCTGTAGAATGAGAGTGTACTGTACCTGGGTCTCACCTGTAGAATGAGAGTACTGTACCTGGGTCTCACCTGTAGAATGAGAGTACTGTACCTGGGTCTCACCTGTAGAATGAGAGTACTGTACCTGGGTCTCACCTGTAGAATGAGAGTACTGTACCTGGGTCTCACCTGTAGAATGAGAGTACTGTACCTGGGTCTCACCTGTAGAATGAGAGTACTGTACCTGGGTCTCACCTGTAGAATGAGAGTACTGTACCTGGGTCTCACCTGTAGAATGAGAGTACTGTACCTGGGTCTCACCTGTAGAATGAGAGTACTGTACCTGGGTCTCACCTGTAGAATGAGAGTACTGTACCTGGGTCTCACCTGTAGAATGAGAGTACTGTACCTGGGTCTCACCTGTAGAATGAGAGTACTGTACCTGGGTCTCACCTGTAGAATGAGAGTACTGTACCTGGGTCTCACCTGTAGAATGAGAGTACTGTACCTGGGTCTCACCTGTAGAATGAGAGTACTGTGTACTGTACCTGGGTCTCACCTGTAGAATGAGAGTACCTGTACCTGGGTCTCACCTGTAGAATGAGAGTGTACTGTACCTGGGTCTCACCTGTAGAATGAGAGTACTGTACCTGGGTCTCACCTGTAGAATGAGAGTACTGTACCTGGGTCTCACCTGTAGAATGAGAGTACTGTACCTGGGTCTCACCTGTAGAATGAGAGTACTGTACCTGGGTCTCACCTGTAGAATGAGAGTACTGTACCTGGGTCTCACCTGTAGAATGAGAGTACTGTACCTGGGTCTCACCTGTAGAATGAGAGTGTACTGTACCTGGGTCTCACCTGTAGAATGAGAGTGTACTGTACCTGGGTCTCACCTGTAGAATGAGAGTACTGTACCTGGGTCTCACCTGTAGAATGAGAGTACTGTACCTGGGTCTCACCTGTAGAATGAGAGTACTGTACCTGGGTCTCACCTGTAGAATGAGAGTGTACTGTACCTGGGTCTCACCTGTAGAATGAGAGTACTGTACCTGGGTCTCACCTGTAGAATGAGAGTGTACTGTACCTGGGTCTCACCTGTAGAATGAGAGTGTACTGTACCAGGGTCTCACCTGTAGAATGAGAGTGTACTGTACCAGGGTCTCACCTGTAGAATGAGAGTACTGTACCAGGGTCTCACCTGTAGAATGAGAGTACTGTACCTGGGTCTCACCTGTAGAATGAGAGTACTGTACCTGGGTCTCACCTGTAGAATGAGAGTACTGTACCTGGGTCTCACCTGTAGAATGAGAGTACTGTACCTGGGTCTCACCTGTAGAATGAGAGTACTGTACCTGGGTCTCACCTGTAGAATGAGAGTACTGTACCTGGGTCTCACCTGTAGAATGAGAGTACTGTACCTGGGTCTCACCTGTAGAATGAGAGTGTACTGTACCTGGGTCTCACCTGTAGAATGAGAGTACTGTACCTGGGTCTCACCTGTAGAATGAGCTGTAGAATGAGAGTGTACTGTACCTGGGTCTCACCTGTAGAATGAGAGTGTACTGTACCAGGGTCTCACCTGTAGAATGAGAGTGTACTGTACCAGGGTCTCACCTGTAGAATGAGAGTACTGTACCAGGGTCTCACCTGTAGAATGAGAGTGTACTGTACCTGGGTCTCACCTGTAGAATGAGAGTACTGTACCTGGGTCTCACCTGTAGAATGAGAGTACTGTACCTGGGTCTCACCTGTAGAATGAGAGTACTGTACCTGGGTCTCACCTGTAGAATGAGAGTACTGTACCTGGGTCTCACCTGTAGAATGAGAGTACTGTACCTGGGTCTCACCTGTAGAATGAGAGTACTATACCTGGGTCTCACCTGTAGAATGAGAGTCTACTGTACCTGGGTCTCACCTGTAGAATGAGAGTACTGTACCTGGGTCTCACCTGTAGAATGAGAGTACTGTACCTGGGTCTCACCTGTAGAATGAGAGTGTACTGTACCTGGGTCTCACCTGTAGAATGAGAGTGTACTGTACCAGGGTCTCACCTGTAGAATGAGAGTGTACTGTACCAGGGTCTCACCTGTAGAATGAGAGTACTGTACCAGGGTCTCACCTGTAGAATGAGAGTGTACTGTACCTGGGTCTCACCTGTAGAATGAGAGTACTGTACCTGGGTCTCACCTGTAGAATGAGAGTACTGTACCTGGGTCTCACCTGTAGAATGAGAGTACTGTACCTGGGTCTCACCTGTAGAATGAGAGTACTGTACCTGGGTCTCACCTGTAGAATGAGAGTACTGTACCTGGGTCTCACCTGTAGAATGAGAGTACTGTACCTGGGTCTCACCTGTAGAATGAGAGTGTACTGTACCTGGGTCTCACCTGTAGAATGAGAGTACTGTACCTGGGTCTCACCTGTAGAATGAGAGTACTGTACCTGGGTCTCACCTGTAGAATGAGAGTACTGTACCTGGGTCTCACCTGTAGAATGAGAGTACGGTACCTGGGTCTCACCTGTAGAATGAGAGTACTGTACCTGGGTCTCACCTGTAGAATGAGAGTACTGTACCTGGGTCTCACCTGTAGAATGAGAGTACTGTACCTGGGTCTCACCAAATGAGACCCTGTATGTTTCACAGTGTTTCTGTCCCAGCAGAGCGATGTTGTGGGAGCACTTTGTCAGCGACCCAGCGTATTGACTAGCATCCATGCTGAGGAGCTGGGAATCAGCCAATAGGAAGGTGAGGCATCCAGCTACAGCTCTGAGCTTCTGGAAGGAAGGGTCGTAAATCCTCCACCAATCAAAGGTCTCATACACACTGTGATACACTGGGTAGCTGCTGTACCGCGCTGTCTTCTTCAAAGTAGAATTACAGACAGACAGACAGACAGACAGACAGACAGACAGACAGACAGACAGACAGACAGACAGACAGACAGACAGACAGACAGACAGACAGACAGACAGACAGACAGACAGACAGACAGACAGACAGACAGACAGACAGACAGACAGACAGACAGACAGACAGACAGACAGACAGACAGACAGACAGACAGACAGACAGACAGACAGACAGACAACAGACAGACAGACAGACAGACAGATTTGAAAAAACACAAATGTTTATTTCTACATCAAATGCCCAATAATGGCCCCCTATACTGGTGGTGGACTGTTGTGTTCTATCAACAGGACATCAGCAATGTTCTCCTGTCTCCATGTTCCCCGTCCACCCCCAGAACAATGTCTCTCCCACCCTGTTCTTGGTGTGTCTGGCCCTGCCTGTTGTGATGCCAATTCGGGATTAAATACACCTCAAAGTCCCAGCCTGAACCCAGTTATCTGGTCCTACAGAGGGAGACATAAGTCGCTCTGGACAAAAGTGTCTGCTAAATAACTAAAATGTAAATCAAATCAATCATTCAATCAATAAAGGTGCATATGTGATCAGAGTGATCATAAGTATATGGTGGTTGGTGATGGGTCTGACTTGGATGTATCGCAGTCATCTGTCCACTTGTTCTGCTAGTGCCAACTCTCCTACAGAGACACCTCCTCCTCTCCCTCCTCTGGACTGGACACAGAGAGAGATGGAGAGCGGAACAAACTAATGTTTTCTGTACTTGGCATGCATCTGCAGGTGTGAGGTCGTGTATTGTCGTTAGAGACTTGCTATGACCACTCTGAGCCTGTAGGTGGCAGCAATACCCATTGTGATGTCCAGTGTGACCATAGCTGTATTGGTGTTAGTCTGGCACTACATTGGTCTGTACCCTGTGAAAGTAACCACATCTTCTCTTTTACCTCTAATCTTTTAAATGGACTTCACGATTATATCATGAAATTCGTGAAAACATGGTGATATATAAAATTACATTTGTGTTTGTGGATGAATTTACTTCTGCCAGATGCCTTTTATTGTGTTTCAGTGCTGAAAACCATTGTGTTACGTTTTTCCCAATTGAAAACCATTGAAGAAGTCTAGAAAAGTCCCTGGAAAACAAGGCGTCACACAGTGTAATCCTGAAATGGACAGTTGATAGACAGTTGATTCAAATTGACCTGTTTGGTGATGTCATACATCAAGGGGTGGAGAGAGGGGGTGCAGTTTATCCTCAATGTGTACATACCTGCAGCACACACACACACACACACACACACATTTTCCAGCAGTCCAAAGTCTGTGTCACAACTGGCAAATACAATGGTCCAAATACACAAACAGACAGAAAGTACTTCACTTGTTTTTTCTGCCAGAGAAAACACATTCTGGGCCAAATGCATTGAACCTCTAAAATACAGTATACACCACGTCTCAATGACAAACATAATATGAAGAAACAGGATTGATAGAACATTCTGGAACTCCTCCAGACTGCTACAATATGGGAACAGTCATCCTTAGAGTTTTGCATGCAAATTAGTATCTACTGTTGTCTGTTTTTATGATGCAGCTATAGTTATAAAGACTCATCTCAGTACATAGTGGTGTGTGTGTTTAAATGCATGTGTGTGTTAATCTGATCTCCCCACACACACACCTTTGCTGAGCAGTTTCTCAACGCCCAACAACAGAGAGAGGAGGGGGGAGAGGGGTCACAATCACCATCTGCTGTGCTCCTCACTCTTATGAATCAAGCGTTGTGGTATTTCAAATTAAACAGTGATGATAGATGTTGGTGGTGAGTTTACATATATATATATATATATATATATATATATATATATATATATATATATATATATATATAGAGAGAGTAAGTCCCCATCCCTATCCAAGATGGCGTAGCAGTCGAACGTCTTGTCGTGTCCCTTGTATATATCGTTTGAAAAATATTTTTTTAACATATTTTTCTTCGCATATCTTTTAAAACATTTTGTTAAACCTCAACTTCTAAATACTCTCCTGCAACCCGCCTCACCCAATGTAGCTATTTTCTTCTCAAGTACTTATATCTACTTTGGATCTGAAACCCCTCAACTGAAGCTGGCCAGCTAACTACCAGCTAGCTACCAGCTATCAGTCACCAAACCATTGCTAGCGGTCTTCAGCTAACCGGTCATCAGCTAACCTTTAGCTCGGAAAGCTCTCGCCAGTTCGAACAACGCGACTCTAACCAGAGCATAACGGACCTATTATTTTTTTATCCCCGATTCCCATTGGATTCCCACCGCAAACGGAACATTTTCAGCTGGATTCTTCACAACTAGCTATCTAGCTAACCGCAACCCCAGATGATTACTCCTGGCTAGCGTTTCCACCCACTTAGCTTGAAGCTAGCCCGGCCAGAGCTTCTGTGCTACCACCGAAGCATACTCCTGGGCTACAATATCCAGAACCTCGACCGGTCTATCGATGTTACCGCATGAAGAGGAATAAACAGACTCACCCCATCGCGACGTCCTTGCTTGCTAATTCGGCCTGCTAGCTGGTTTAGCCCCGGTCCGCTAACTGCTACCTTGTTTAGCCCTGGCCTACTAACTGTTAGCTTGTTAGCACAGGCCTGTTAACCGTCTGAATCGCCGCGTCCCAAACACTCACTGGACCCATATTTACTTTCCCTTTTCGATTTTTAATTTGTTTATACCTTCCGGTAACCTGCCTCACCCAATGTGATACGGAATCACCATTATATTTAACTTTTAGAACACACTCAAGAACCTCCAGAAGCTAACCAGCTAACTAGCTACAAGCTATTTAGTCATTGTTAGCCACTGCTAACTGTTTTTTAAACCTAGATAACACTCGCCAGTCCAGCTTCCCTGCCCCATCCACCGCTGCCCCCCTGGACACTGATCACTTGGCTACATAGCTGATGCGTGCCAGACTGTCCATTAATCACGGTACTCCATTCTGCTTGTTTATGTTTTATCTGTCGGCCCCAGCCGCACTCAGGCTCTGTGTGTAGTTAATCCGACCCCCCCTGCCTACGCCATTTTACCTGCTGTTGTTGTGCTAGCTGATTAGCTGTTGTTGTCTCACCTACTGTTTTAGCTACTGTTTTAGCTAGCTCTCCCAATTCAACACCTGTGATAACTGTATGTCTCTCTCAAATGTCAATATGCCTTATATACTGTTGTTCAGGTTAGTTATCATTGTTTTAGTTTACAATGGAGCCCCTAGATCCACTCTTCATACCCCTGATACCTCCTTTGTCCCACCTCCCACACATGCGGTGACCTCACCCATTACAACCAGCATGTCCAGAGATACAACCTCTCTCATCATCACCCAGTGCCTGGGCTTACCTCCGCTGTACCCGCACCCCACCATACCCCTGTCTGTGCATTATATATATTCTACCATGCCCAGAAACCTGCTCCTCTTATTCTCTGTCCCCAATGCTCTAGGCGACCAGTTTTGATAGCCTTTAGCCGCACCCTCATACTACTCCTCCTCTGTTCCACGGGTGATGTGGAGGTAAACCCAGGCCCTGCATGTCCCCAGGCACCCTCATTTGTTGACTTCTGTGATCGAAAAAGCCTTGGTTTCATGCATGTCAACATCAGAAGCCTCCTCCCTAAGTTTGTTTTACTCACTGCTTTAGCACACTCTGCTAACCCTGATGTCCTTGCCGTGTCTGAATCCTGGCTCAGGAAGGCCACCAAAAATTCTGAGATTTCCATACCCAACTATAACATCTTCCATCAAGATAGAACTGCCAAAGGGGGAGGAGTTGCAGTCTACTGCAGAGATAGCCTGCAAAGTAATGTCATACTTTCCAGGTCCATACCCAAACAGTTCGAACTACTAATCTTGAAAATTACTCTCTCCAGAAATAAGTCTCTCACTGTTGCCGCCTGCTACCGACCCCCCTCAGCACCCAGCTGTGCCCTGGACACCATTTGTGAATTGATTGCCCCCCATCTAGCTTCAGAGTTTGTTCTGTTAGGTGACCTAAACTGGGATATGCTTAACACCCCGGCAGTCTTACAATCTAAGCTAGATGCCCTCAATCTCACACAAATCATCAAGGAACCCACCAGGTACAACCCTAAATCTGTAAACAAGGGCACCCTCATAGACGTCATCCTGACCAACTGGCCCTCCAAATACACCTCCGCTGTCTTCAACCAGGATCTCAGCGATCACTGCCTCATTGCCTGTATCCGCTACGGAGCCGCAGTCAAACGACCACCCGTCATCACCGTCAAACGCTCCCTAAAACACTTCTGTGAGCAGGCCTTTCTAATCGACCTGGCCCGGGTATCCTGGAAGGACATTGACCTCATCCCATCAGTTGAGGATGCCTGGTCATTCTTTAAAAGTAACTTCCTCACCATTTTAGATAAGCATGCTCCGTTCAAAAAATGCAGAACTAAGAACAAATATAGCCCTTGGTTCACTCCAGACCTGACTGCCCTCGACCAGCACAAAAACATCCTGTGGCGGACTGCAATAGCATCGAACAGTCCCCGCGATATGCAACTGTTCAGGGAAGTCAGGAACCAATACACGCAGTCAGTCAGGAAAGCTAAGGCCAGCTTCTTCAGGCAGAAGTTTGCATCCTGTAGCTCCAACTCCAAAAAGTTCTGGGACACTATGAAGTCCATGGAGAACAAGAGCACCTCCTCCCAGCTGCCCACTGCACTGAGGCTAGGTAACACGGTCACCACCAATAAATCCATGATTATCGAAAACTTCAACAAGAATTTCTCAACGGCTGGCCATGCCTTCCGCCTGGCTACTCCAACCTCGGCCAACAGCTCCGCCCCCGCCGCAGCTACTCGCCCAAGCCTCTCCAGGTTTTCCTTTACCCAAATCCAGGTAGCAGATGTTCTGAAAGAGCTGCAAAACCTGGACCCGTACAAATCAGCTGGGCTTGACAATCTGGACCCTCTATTTCTGAAACTATCCGCCGTCATTGTCGCAACCCCTATTACCAGCCTGTTCAACCTCTCTTTCATATCGTCTGAGATCCCCAAGGACTGGAAAGCTGCCGCAGTCATCCCCCTCTTCAAAGTTGGAGACACCCTGGACCCAAACTGTTACAGACCTATATCCATCCTGCCCTGCCTATCTAAGGTCTTCGAAAGCCAAGTCAACAAACAGGTCACTGACCATCTCGAATCCCACCGTATCTTCTCCGCTGTGCAATCTGGTTTCCGAGCCGGTCACGGGTGCACCTCAGCCACGCTCAAGGTACTAAACGATATCATAACCGCCATCGATAAAAGACAGTACTGTGCAGCCGTCTTCATCGACCTTGCCAAGGCTTTCGACTCGGTCAATCACCATATTCTTATCGGCAGACTCAGTAGCCTTGGTTTTTCAGATGACTGCCTTGCCTGGTTCACCAATTACTTTGCAGAGAGTTCAGTGTGTCAAATCGGAGGGCATGCTGTCCGGTCCTCTGGAAGTCTCTATGGGGGTGCCACAGGGTTCAATTCTCGGGCCGACTCTTTTTTTCTGTATATAGCAATGATGTTGCTCTTGCTGCGGGCGATTCCCTGATCCACCTCTACGCAGACGACACCATTCTATATACTTCCGGCCCGTCCTTGGACACTGTGCTATCTAACCTCCAAACGAGCTTCAATGCCATACAACACTCCTTCCGTGGCCTCCAACTGCTCTTAAACGCTAGTAAAACCAAATGCATGCTTTTCAACCGTTCGCTGCCTGCACCCGCACGCCTGACCAGCATCACCACCCTGGATGGTTCCGACCTTGAATATGTGGACATCTATAAGTACCTAGGTGTCTGGCTAGACTGCAAACTCTCCTTCCAGACTCATATCAAACATCTCCAATCGAAAATCAAAAGTCGGCTTTCTATTCCGCAACAAAGCCTCCTTCACTCACGCCGCCAAACTTACCCTAGTAAAACTGACTATCCTACCGATCCTCGACTTCCGCGATGTCATCTACAAAATTGCTTCCTACACCTTACTCAGCAAACTGGATGCAGTTTATCACTGTGCCATCCGTTTTGTCACTAAAGCACCTTATACCACCCACCACTGCGACTTGTACGCTCTAGTCGGCTGGCCCTCGCTACATATTCGTCGCCAGACCCACTGGCTCCAGGTCATCTACAAGTCCATGCTAGGTAAAGCTCCGCCTTATCTCAGTTCACTGGTCACGATGGCAACACCCATCCGTAGCACGCGCTCCAGCAGGTGTATCTCACTGATCATCCCTAAAGCCAACACCTAATTTGGCCGCCTTTCGTTCCAGTTCTCTGCTGCCTGTGACTGGCACGAATTGCAAAAATCGCTGAAGTTGGAGACTTTTATCTCCCTCACCAACTTCAAACATCAGTTATCTGAGCAGCTCACCGATTGCTGCAGCTGTACATAGTCTATCGGCAAATAGCCCACCCAATTTTTACCTACCTCATCCCCATACTGTTTTTATTTATTTACTTTTCTGCTCTTTTGCACACCAATATCTCTACCTGTACATGACCATCTCATCATTTATCACTCCAGTGTTAATCTGCGAAATTGTAATTATTCGCCTACCTCATGCCTTTTGCACACAATGTATATAGACTCCACTTTTTTTCCCTTCCTATTGTGTTATTGACTTGTTAATTGTTTACTCCATGTGTAACTCGTCTGCTCACACTGCTATGCTTTATCTTGGCCAGGTCGCAGTTGCAAATGAGAACTTGTTCTCAACTAGCCTACCTGGTTAAATAAAGGTGTTCTCAACTAGCCTACCTGGTTAAATAAAGGTGTTCTCAACTAGCCTACCTGGTTAAATAAAGGTGTTCTCAACTAGCCTACCTGGTTAAATAAAGGTGTTCTCAACTAGCCTACCTGGTTAAATAAAGGTGTTCTCAACTAGCCTACCTGGTTAAATAAAGGTGTTCTCAACTAGCCTACCTGGTTAAATAAAGGTGTTCTCAACTAGGTGTTCCTAGCCTGGTTAAATAAAGGTGTTCTCAACTAGCCTACCTGGTTAAATAAAGGTGTTCTCAACTAGCCTACCTGGTTAAATAAAGGTGTTCTCAACTAGCCTACCTGGTTAAATAAAGGTGTTCTCAACTAGCCTACCTGGTTAAATAAAGGTGTTCTCAACTAGCCTACCTGGTTAAATAAAGGTGTTCTCAACTAGCCTACCTGGTTAAATAAAGGTGTTCTCAACTAGCCTACCTGGTTAAATAAAGGTGTTCTCAACTAGCCTACCTGGTTAAATAAAGGTGGGGGAAAAAGTGTGAAGAAATGCATGTGTGTACCTGTAAGTGTATTCTGGAGGAGAGAATGTTATAGTCCCCCTTTATCACAGAAACATCCATCTTTATAAGAACACACACCATTAGCAGGGTATCCTATGTACAGTATCTGAAGTCCTGGAACTTGTTCAGTTCATGTCTCAGGTTGTTGAATCTTATGTTCATACAAATATTTGCACATGTTAAGTTGTTCAAAATAAATGCAGTTGACAGTGAGAGGATATTTCTTTTTTTGCTGAGTTTAGAAGTTATGCGCACACACATTGATCAATCTTAAGCAGTCAGTATAGAAAAGTAAAAGTCAGCACCACTGAAAATATTTCTAAAAAGACTCTTTATTTTCTTTCAAATAAGCAGACAATCTGAACATGCATGATGTGATCTTATTGGAAAACTGACATTTCTATTGAAAGGCAACCACTTCTGAAGTGATAAAAACAGGCACCAACATTGAATCATACTGCATCCCTTCCAACATCATGAGCCAGTCCCTTTCAACATTCCCAGGAGACTCCAATTTACAGCATCAGCAGAGATAGGAGAGGACAGTACAGAGATGACTAGCAACAAGGAATATATTTAAGATCACAGGACAGTCTCCCCTGAGATTACAGATAAAGAGCAGAGGTTCTCTGCCCTCCTATCAATCACCAGACTAACTACTAATAAAACTACAAATCCCAGTTACAGGGAATTATAGCAGGTTCCCTTTTGGCATCATTCACAAAAATGCATCTGACTGGCAAGGATCAGACTGTCTAGCGAGCCTGGGGAACACTTTTACAGTTACACTCTGACAACGTCCCAGCCATTTCAAACTTCACAACCACAAAATATTACCCTTATATGCCATTGCAGACTTCAGGCTAGGTTCCAGTTGGGAAAACTAAAGATGAACCCTTTCCCTCCTACCCCTGTAGACCCTCTACAGTTTAGGGATGGGCTTGGCTGCCACAGCGATGCTCTCAATGGCACACTCGTCAGACCCCCGTCTGACCCTGAAGAAGCCCTCCTCGCCCCACTTTGTCCCCCAGCTGTTCTTCACCACCCAGAACTTCTGACCCGTGACGGGACATTGGCCGTAGCCCACAAGCAGCACCGCGTGGTTGGTCAGCTCAAACGGGTTGTAGGGGTCATGGAGGCCTGTGTGGTGGTAGATACCCTCCTTGTAGTGCATGAAGTCAGGATACACCTGGACGAGAACAGTGTGAGGAAGACACCTGGCCATTTTGACTTAGAAAAACGAATAATGGCCATTATTCATATAGAGCTAGGCAATGCTCAAACCAACGTGTGTGTGTGTGTGTGTCCCACCTCAAAGGCCACCCCCATGGGTCCGTTCTTGACCAGTTCCAGCATCATGGCAGACTCGCTGCAGCCGCCGTAGAACCCTCCGACGTAGCTGTAGTCCGAAGTGTAGTGGCGGAGACAGCCATCGGGAACGTCACACGGGGAATCTGTCCCAGCGTACGGATAACACGACTCTTCCACGATCCCAAAGTCCTGGACGTACTTCCCAATGAGGTAGGGGAAGCCACCGTCACAACCTGAGAGGGAGGAGAGGGAGAAGTAAGAGGGCTTAGATATGGGAGAAATACACAAACACCGTTATGCAGAGTGTGTTCGCTCATTACCTTGGGAGTACTGGGAGCAGGACACGACCTGCTGTGGGCTGAAGATGGGAGTCTCGCTGTTGTTGGTTTGGAGCCGGACACGAGCCTCCAACATTCCCATTAAGGCAAAGGAATAGCAGCTACCACACGAAGCTGGAGCCCACAGAGTACCAATCAAACCCTGCACTGTCACAACCAATCAAAAACCTCACTGTAATATCAGCCACCACTAAGAACCAGACACCTGGTCAAGCAGTCCGTGGATCATCTTTAACCTGCAACTAGAGATCTGTGGGAATTAATCCTAAAAGCCCATTTATGCTGGAGATGAAAATGTGGTCAGAGGTTTCACATGGAGGGTGACGCAATCACTACACATGAGCATGTTATCTGTGGGGTTGAGACAAGAACATTGATTTAGCAGTTCTCCAACTAGGACAGGCAGTGGTACGGCATGCCCTGTAGAGGACATTCCCAAGGCCTCAGACACAGCAGAAAGGCTGAACATTAAACACATGGGTTGTGAGAAGAGACATTTTGCCAAGAGTCACGATAGACAAGTGTAGGTATTTGACCCAGCGTGCGTTACCCTGGTTGCGGACAGGACTGAGGTAGTTGACTCCGTTGACATCTCTCCAGTCCCAGCGCTCAGGGAGGCCGGCCGCCATCTTGGCTAGCGTTGATGTCACAGGGGCGGGGCCAACACGTCTGGGGAGGAGCATAGACTCATACAGTAAGGGTACACCATGGACATGTTTTGCAATGAATCCAAAATGAGTTCCTATTGAACACCTTTAGGTACTACCTCAGTTTTAGAGTCCTGTTTCATACCTACTGACCACCACCAAGGTGATCTCTACCCCACGGTCTCCTGAGGTGATCACTAGTCCCCCCCCCACATTATGGATTGGTGTCACCGTAATGACTGTACTTAGTTCAACATATTTTCTGACACCAAACCATTCCTTTAAAACCCATGAGGGGGGAGTGAACGAGTGGAGAGAAATACAACTCAGCTGGGGGTTGAGAGAGAAAGAAACCTCAGGCATTTGTAAGACCTTGTACAGAGTGCCTCTTACTATCAGTCATACCAGAGCAGTCTAGACGAGTTGGGGCCAGAGACCGTGTCCCATTATCCTAAAACAGAACCCTCAAGCCTCGGACTCATCTGCCATGACTATTCTCTCCAGGGGCACAACTGTCACTGTGGACCTGTCCCTCCCACATTATGAAATTGCTTTTGTCACCCCCAGTTTTATCGTTGGAATGTGATGCAAAGTGAGGCGAAGGTGTGCATTAGGACCATGCGGACGCCATAGAGCAGTCAGGTAGGCTGTGTGGAGTGTTTGACAGGATAAAATATATGATGCCCCCCCACACTTAAACTAAAGTTAAGTCCCTGATTGTCCCCCTTTTCTTTCAGAAGTAACAAATCTCACAGCTGACAGACTCATCCTGCTTCTTCCTTGTGTGAAGTTTGCCAAAATGAGTTTCATAATAATTGAATTCCTGTTTCAATACATAGAGTCACAAGTGAGTGACTGTACCTGGGGATGTGTGAAGCTGCTCCCCCAGCTCTGTGCATTAGCTGCTGCAGAGTGTAGGTCTCATGTTCGCTGTAGGCCATGGCTTTCCAGGAGCTCTGGGCCACGTTGATGGAGTCAATGAAGTTCAGGTTGTGTTTGTAGGACCTCTGGAGGAACCTGGGGGAGGGGAGGGAGGAGTAAACAGACCTACACAAACCTGGGGGAGGAGCAAACAGACCTACACCAACCTGGGGGAGGAGCAAGCAGACCTACACCAACCTGGGGGAGGAGCAAACAGACCTACACCAACCTGGGGGAGGAGCAAACAGACCTACACCAACCTGGGGGAGGAGCAAACAGGCCTACACCAACGTAAAGACTGATTCTACCTCTGCTTTGCTTGCTGTTTGGGGTTTTAGGCTGGGTTTCTGTATAGCACTTTGTGACATCGGCTGATGTAAAAATCAGGCTTTATAAATATACATTTGAATGACTTGATTGACATATTCCCCACAGGAAAGGAGTAAACAGACCTACACAGCCTGAAGGAAGGAAAACAGAATGAACAAATGCAGGAGCACTAGAACAGCCAGAGGGAGAGAGCACTGCTCAGACCAGAACACATGAAATCACACAACACACAAGCAGTGACTGACAGCCAACGTAACAGAGTCTAAACTAAGCAGCCTGCTTGTTTTTCAATATGAGCAATGCTCACACTAAAATGGGACCATGGATGAAAATAGCCTTCTAGCCAATTATAGGACTTTAATGGGAAAACATAGGTGATTATTGGAGAGCATTATTACTGGGCACAGAGTGTCAAGCCTGCTATTAAACCCTGAGGCTACTCACAGGTCATTGGGATGGTAGCGGTGTGTGTCTACGGAGCGAGGGGGTGTTGGGACAACCCTCTTGGCAGTGAAGCAGGCCCAGTTGTTTCCCAGAGAATCATGGACCCAGCCTGGCAGAGTCTGGTCACAGTAGCTGGTCACCTCAGAGCCCTGCTCAGAGTACTGGAACAGAGAGGAGAAAAATCAGTCTGTACGAGGCGTCCCTGTGTGTTGTGTAGAAAGAGGACGATCACATATTGAATCTTTATGGCCCGAGTTAAAGATTTAAAAAACACAAGAGCTACAAGTCAGTGATGTTTTATGCAAGTGGATGTGGCAGTTACCCTGATAACCGCTTTCAATATGAGAGAGTAAGCAGACAGTGTGGCATTATGAACAGCAGCCATGAGTAACTAACACTGGGCTTTTCCAGTGAAGCATGTGGTGTGTCACTGTGCTGAAACAAGTCCAGACGGTTTCAATAAGGAAGTACAAGGGACGAGCAGCCGTCTGCTAAACCATGTAGGAGGGACAACACTGAACATTTCCCCTGATAGTCACAAGGAAGTCACGTGACAAAGCCAAACGAAATACAACCCCGAATGAAAAAGTATCAACACAACACTGAAAGTATCTTTGAAACACAAGCCTGAATATATCAATGTAGCAACTGAGATGTAAAAGTCAGATTAGTGATTGAACCACCAACCCTGTAATAACAGGAAAGGTGACGTACAAGGCTACAAGGTAGGAGGACTTCCATCACGGCAATGACAGTTCCTCTCAACCAGTGGCTTATGGGCTTTAGGTGGGAGCTGATGCCACCCTTTGATAATCAGTGTCCACTGTCAAAGACAAGGATGTGAAATATGTATTGTCCATTCCCAGCACACCTCTCTAGGGAGCTGCTATAGAAACATCTGTGCAGCACGTCAACATCCCATCAACAATCCTGTAGCAGATAGAATATGGTGGAACAAGGATGTGGTCTTTTCTGTAGCCTACAGGCTGGAGATTAAATGACAATGTAATTCCTTATCCACAAAAAGTGTTCCAGACCTCTTGACAGAGATCGTAGTATGCTACTGTTATAGACTAAAGTGGAACCCTGAATGAAACAAGTGAGAGCTTAAACCTGCCTTGAAGAAGCCAAACCACTTGTAGTCGTTGAGGACAACCTCAAAGCCCTGATTGTAGATGAGGGTGAAGAATCCCGTGTTCCCCAGGTCGTCCACCGCCACAGACAGCTTCTCCAGGCGCACCGTTATCGACTTATCAATGGTGTCTTTTTAAAAACAGAGACATTTTGGTAATTACTACTCAATTAAACTTTGGGCTTCTTCTGTATTGCAAAGTAAGACGGGGTAGACATTGTAACATTGGGCAGAGGTGAAAGTTGTAATAATGACACAATGCTCGATACAAAAGCTAAATCAATAGCTTACAAACTAAGGCAATAGACTACCGGGTCAAGTTAACACTTGAACCAATTAAAAGTTTGTTACATAGCCTCCTTGATTGCTTAAAGCGTGAGGTCGATCCGTATTTCCAGCTCTTACCCATCATGGAGCAGTTGATGCCTTTGTCTTGTCCCCCCTTCGATACTTGGAACACCCAGGAGCCCAACAGGTCTTCATATGTGCAGTTGGCCGGAGTATCAGCCTGGGAGCCCTCCACCCAGAGCAGGAACACGCACAACAACACACCGCTCACCTTCATCGCGTCACCACGCTCCTGTTTACAGATATTTGAGTCTACGTTACGTATAAGCACAACTAGAAAAATGTAGACTATATTTCCCCGTACTTCGATGCACCTGGGAGACGGGTTTGTGTAATGTCCTCTGCGCTTCTGTACAATCAGAAGGAACTTTCCCCTCGGTCATATGACCCACCAGCTGCTCACATGAGACGCTGTGTCTTGCTGCAGTGATTTTCTCGCTTAGTCTTGCTGACGGTGCTTAATGGAATTGACATAACGGTGCGCCTGGAGAAGCTGTCTGGGAATTGTTGGATCCGAGGGTGACACATCCGTTACATTAGTCACATGTCTGTGGAACTTGTTCAGTTTATGTCTCAGTTGTTGAATCTTGTTTTGTTCATAGAAATAGACACATAGACACATGTTAAGTTTGCTGAAAATGAACGCAGTTGACAGTGAGAGGACGTTTATTGTTTTGCTGAGTTTCTAAGGATTAAGGTTAGGGTTAAGTTTAGGGTTCAAAATAAATTTCATCTGTCACATGCGCCGAATACAACAGGTGTAGACCTTTCTGTGAAATGCTTACTTACGAGCCCCTAACCAACAATGCAGTTAAATATAGAATATGAGTAAGTATACGAAATAAAAGTAACAAGTAATTAAAGAGCAGCAGTAAAATAACAATAGTGAGACTATATACAGGGGGGTACTGGTACAGAGTCAATGTGTGGGGGCACCGGTTAGTTGAGGTAATATGTACATGTAGGTAGAATTATTAAAGTGTCTATGCATATATGATAACAACAGAGTAGCAGTGGTGTAAAAGAGGGGGGATTGCAAATAGTCTGGGTTGCCATTTTATTAAATATTCAGGAGTCTTATGGCTTGGGGGTAGAAGCTGTTTAAAAGACTCTTGTATCTAGACTTGGCGCTCTGGTACCGCTTGCCGTGCAGTAGCAGAGAGAGAGCAGTATAGGACTAGGGTGGCTGGAGTCTTGACTATTTTTTGGGTCTTCCTCTGACAATACCTGGTATAGAGGTCCTGGATGGCAGGAAGCTTGGCCCCAGCGATGTACTGGGCTGTACACTCTACCCTCTGTAGTGCCTTGCGGTCTGAGGCCGAGCAGTTGCCATACCAGGCAGTGATGCAACCAGTCAGGTTGCTCTCGATGGTGCAGCTGTAGAACCCTTTGAGCAGTGGCAGATTTAGATATTGGCGACATGGGGAGGCACCCAGGGTGGCATAATGCCGGAGGCGGCACGGGGCGCCCACACAGAAAAATGAGGGAATGGAGACATTTGCGCGATCGGTTTTCTATCTCTCATTTGCACATCACGTCAATGATATCATGTCACCGTGTGGGACTCTGGGTCAATTAACCTTGTCGGAGTGGGAGCCCTGATTCTAGTTGGTGAGCTAGGCAGGCCACTGCCTGGGAAGGTCTCCCACTCAGAAGTATGAGATGGGGAGGGGGGTGGGGGTAGTTTGACCTCAGGTCTCCCCACTGGAAGCCCGAGGAAGGGGGAGTCTATCAAATGGCTCACCTTTAACTTTGTACAGTACTAATGCATTTAGCAAAATCAGTCACACTATGAAATGCTACCAAATAAACCACAAATCATTCATAAAACTGTGTATGTATTCGTAGTTTCACAGGCTTATTGTTGCATTTTTTTCCTGGTTTGTTTTGAAATGGTTAAGAATAATATAAAACCAGTCTGCACACCACCAAGGTGAATTGGTTTAGTCTTGACTCTTGGCTGACAGTGTTGGGGGATGGGTAATGTAGTCTTGACTCTTGGCTGACAGTGTTGGGGGATGGGTAATGTAGTCTTGACTCTTGGTTGACAGTGTTGGGGGATGGGTAATGTAGTCTTGACTCTTGGCTGACAGTGTTGGGGGATGGGTAATGTAGTCTTGACTCTTGGTTGACAGTGTTGGGGGATGGGTAATGTAGTCTTGACTCTTGGCTGACAGTGTTGGGGGATGGGTAATGTAGTCTTGACTCTTGGCTGACAGTGTTGGGGGATGGGTAATGTATTGATGCTTGAGTGCCAAATCAACACACATTTGTTTCAGGAGGGGACTGAGCACGCACCCCTGAGGGGCAACTGTGTTGATGATCAGCGTGGCGGATGTGTTGTTACCTACCCTTACCACCTGGGGGAGGCCCGTCAGGAAGTCCAGGATCCAGTTGCAGAGGGAGGTGTTTAGTCCCAGGGTTCTTAGCTTATTGATGAGCTTTGAGGGCACTATGGGGTTGAACTCTGAGCTGAAGTCAATGAATAGCATTCTCACATAGGTGTTCCTTTTGTCCAGGTGGGAAAGGGCAGTGTGGAGTGCAATAGAGATTGCATCATCTGTGGATCTGTTAGGGCGGTATGCAAATTGGAGTGGGTCTAGGGTTTCTGGGATGATGATGTTGATGTGAGCCATGACCAGCCTTTCAAAGCATTTCATGGCTACCGACGTGTGCGCTACTGGTCGGTAGTCATTAAGGCAGGTTACCTTAGAGTTCTTGGGCACAGGGACTATGTTGGTCTGCTTAAAACATGTTGGTATTACAGACTCGGACAAGGAGAGGTTGAAAATCTCAGTGAAGACACTTGCCAGTTGGTCACAGTACACGTCCTAGTAATCGGTCTGGTCCTGCGGCCTTGTGAATGTTGACCTGTTTAAAGGTCTTACTCACATCGGCTGCGGAGAGCGTGATCACACAGTCTTCCGGAACAGCAGGTGCTCTCATGCAAGTTTCATAGCTATTTGCCTCGAAGCGAGCATAGAAGTAGTTTAGCTCATCTGGTAGGCTCGTGTCACTCGGCAGGAATCCCGGAACATATTCCAGTCCCTGCTAGCAAAACAGTGCTGTATTTTAGCATCTGCTTCATCTGACCACTTTTTTATTGACCGAGTCACTGGTGCTTCCTGATTACATTTTTGTTTGTAAGCAGGAATCAGGAAGATAGAATTATGGTCAGATTTGTGAAATGGAGGGCGAGGGAGAGCTTTGTATGCATCTCTCTGTGTGTGGAGTAAAGGTGGTCCAGAGTTTTTTTCCCCTCTGGTTGCACATTTAACATGCTGATATACATTTTGTAAGACGGATTTATGTTTCTCTGCATTAAAGTCCCCGGCTACTAGTTGCGCCGCCTCTGGGTGAGCGTTTTCCCGTTTGCTTATGGCGGAATACAGATAATTCAATACTGTCTTAGTGCCAGCATCAGTCTGTGGTGGTATGTAAGCTGAGAAATATAAAGATGAAAACTCTCTAGATAGTATGGTCTACAGCTTATCATGAGATACTCAAGCAAAACCTTGAGACGTCCTGAGATATCGTGCACCAGCTGTTATTTACAAAATACATAGCCCACCATCCCTTGTCTTACCAGACACCACTGTTCTATCCAGCTGGTACAGCATATAACCAGCCAGCTGTATGTTGATAATGTCGTCGTTCAGCCACGACTCCGTGAAGCATAAGATGTTACAGTTTTGAATGTCCTGTTGGTAGTTTAATCTTCCGCATAGGTCATCGATTTTATTTTCCAAAGATTGCACGTTTGCTAGCAGAATGGAAGGAAGTGTGGGTTTATTCGATCAGTTCTGATGCCCAGAAGTTATTTTCGATCCTAAGAGACGGTAGCAGCAACATTATGTACAAAATAAGTAAAAAAATAAGTTACAAACAAAAAAACACAATTGGTTAGGACGTAAAACATAAAACGTCAGCCTTGTTCTCCAGCGCCATCTTGTCCAGAGTATTGGTTAGTATAAGGATTAAGGTTAGGGTTGGAGCTAGGGTTAATAAAGTGTTATTGAGCTATATTGTATGCAAAAAAAAAGGAAATTATAATATTTTATATTAATACAATTGCTCAGAGAAAGTATTGTTTTTTTTTCTCCGAAAAAGTAGGCATAAAAATTGACCTCCCTAAAGATTCTTATAAAATACTTTAGTATCTTTACATTTTGTGAATTTAATGTCTACAGCATTGTACATTTTCTTGAATACCATTGTAAACGTGATCCCAAAACAAAATGTCCCCCACAGGGACAATAAAATCAGTAAAGTAAAGTAGTCCCATATTTCCCAGCACGCAATGAAGACATCAAGCTTGTGACTCTACAACTTGGTGGATGCATTTGCATTTTGTTTTGGGCTTGTTTCAGATAATGTTGTGCCCAATAGAAATGAATGGTAAATCATGTATCATTTTGGAGTCCCTTTTATTATCAATAAGAATATAATGTTTCTAAACACTTCTACATTAATGTGGATGTTACTATGACTACGGAAAATCCTGAATGAATCATTAATAATGATGAGTGAGAACTTACAGAGGGTCAAAGTTTATGTACAATAAAGTGACTCCAAAGTCATTATTTCCCATTATTTATTTTGGGCACAAAATAATCTGAACCAAAGGAACTGTAAATTCATCCAACAAGTTTGTAGAGTCACAAGCGTGCATACGTAGAATGTTTGTAGAGTTATGTGTGCATACGTAGAATGTATGCACACATGACTGTAAGTCGCTTTGGATAAAAGCGTCTGCTAAATGGCTAAATGGCAAATGGCATAGTCATTGTGTGCTAGGAATATGGGACCAAATACTAAACCTTTGACTACTTTATTTATTAGAATCTTTAGGGGTGTCAATACTTTTGACCCCTGCCTTTTTGAGAAATAAGTATCACTTTCTAAAAGTACATCTCTGAGCAATTGTATTAGTATAAAACAATATAATTTAGCATACAATATAGCTCAGTATTTCAAATATTTATTTTGTACAGTCATTATTGCCCATCTTTATCAAGGGTGTCAATCATCTCAGACCCCACTGTATCTGCCTATCAGGTCTGTTCGTATAAACCCCTCCCCCTCTCTATCTATCTATCTATCTATCTATCTATCTATCTATCTATCTATCTATCTATCTATCTATCTATCTATCTATCTATCTATCTATCTATCTATCTATCTATCTATCTATCTATCTATCTATCAATTCAATTCAATTCAACTCAAGGGCTTTACTGGCATGGGAAACATGTGTTAACATTGCCAAGCAAGTGAGGTAGATAATATATAAAGTGAATATATAAAGTGAAATAAACAATAAAAATTAACAGTAAACATTACACATACAGAAGTTTCAAAACAATAAAGACATTACAAATGTCATATTATATATACAGTGTTTTAATAATGTACAAATGGTTAAAGGACACAGGATAAAATAAATAAGCATAAATATGGGTTGTATTTACAATGGTGTGTGTTCTTCACTGGTTGCCCTTTTCTCGTGGCAACAGGTCACAAATCTTGCTGCTGTGATGGCACACTGTGGAATTTCACCCAGTAGAGTTGGGAGTTTATCAAAATTGAATTTGTTTTCGAATTCTTTGTGGATCTGTGTAATCTGAGGAAAATATGTCTCTCTAATATGGTCATACATTGGGCAGGAGGTTAGGAAGTGCAGCTCAGTTTCCACCTGATTTTGTGGGCAGTGAGCACATAGCCTGTCTTCTCTTGAGAGCCATGTCTGCCTACGGCAGCCTTTCTCAATAGCAAGGCTATGCTCACTGAGTCTGTACATAGTCAAAGCTTTCCTTAATTTTGGGTCAGTCACAGTGGTCAGGTATTCTGCCGCTGTGTACTCTCTGTTTAGGGCCAAATAGCATTCTAGTTTGCTCTGTTTTTTTTGTTAATTCTTTCCAATGTGTCAAGTAATTATCTTTTTGTTTTCTCATGATTTGGTTGGGTCTAATTGTGCTGCTGTCCTGGGGCTCTGTAGGGTGTGTTTGTGTTTGTGAACAGAGCCCCAGGACCAGCTTGCTTAGGGGACTCTTCTCCAGGTTCATCTCTCTGTAGGTGATGGCTTTGTTGTGGAAGGTTTGGGAATCGCTTCCTTTGCAGTGGTTATAGAATTTAACGGCTCTTTTCTGGATTGTGATAATTAGTGGGTATCGGCCTAATTCTGCTCTGCATGCATTATTTGGTGTTCTACTTTGTACACGGAGGATATTTTTACAGAATTCTACGTGCAGAGTCTCAATTTGGTGTTTGTCCCATTTTGTGAAGTCTTGGTTGGTGAGCGGACCCCAGACCTCACAACCATAAAGGGCAATGGGCTCTATGACTGATTCAAGTATTTTTAGCCAGATCCGAATTGGTATGTTGAAATTTATGTTCCTTTTGATGGCATAGAATGACCTTCTTGCCTTGTCTCTCAGATCGTTCACAGCTTTGTGGAAGTTACCTGTGGCGCTGATGTTTAGTGTGCTCTTGGGCAACGGTGTCTAGATGGAATTTGTATTTGTGGTCCTGGTGACTAGACCTTTTTTGGAACACCAGTATTTTGGTCTTACTGAGATTTACTGTCAGGGCCCAGGTCTGACAGAATCTGTGCATAAGATCTAGGTGCTGCTGTAGGCCCTCCTTGGTTGGTGACAGAAGCACCAGATCATCAGCAAATAGCAGACATTTGACTTCGGATTCTAGTAGGGTGAGGCCGGGTGCTGCAGACTTTTCTAGTGCCCATGCCAATTCGTTGATATATATGTTGAAGAGGGTGGGGCTTAAGCTGCATCCCTGTCTCACCCCACGACCCTGTGTGAAGAAATGTGTGTTTTTTGCCAATTTTAACCGCACACTTGTTGTTTGTGTACCTGGATTTTATAATGTCGTATGTTTTACCCCCAACACCACTTTCATTTACATTTACATTTAAGTCATTTAGCAGATGCTCTTATCCATCAGTTTGTATAGCAGACCCTCATGCCAAATTGAGTCGAAGGCTTTTTTGAAATCACCAAAGCATGAGAAGACTTTGCCTTTGTTTTGGTTTGTTTGGTTGTCAATTAGGGTGTGCAGGGTGAATACATGGTCTGTTGTACGGTAATTTGGTAAAAAGCCAATTTGACATTTGCTCAGTACATTGTTTTCATTGAGGAAATGTACGAGTCTGCTGTTAATGATAATGCAAAGGATTTTCCCAAGGTTACTGTTGACGCATATTCCACGGTAGTTATTGGGGTCAAATTTGTCTCCACTTTTGTGGATTGGGGTGATCAGTCCTTGGTTCCAAATATTGGGGAAGATGCCAGAGCTAAGGATGATGTTAAAGAGTTTTAGTATAGCCAATTGGAATTTGTTGTCTGTATATTTGATCGTTTCATTGAGGATACCATCAACACCACAGGCCTTTTTGGGTTGGAGGGTTTTTATTTTGTCCTGTAACTCATTCAATGTAATCTGATCTGTATTTGATCATGTATATATTTTTGCTCTTATTCTTTGTTATAGAGCCAAAAAGATTGGAGAAGTGGTTTACCCAGACATCTCCATTTTGGATAGATAATTATTTGTGTTGTTGTTTGTTTTATGTTTTCCAATTTTCCCAGAGGTGGTTAGAGTCTACGGATTCTTCAATTACATTGAGCTGATTTCTGACATGCTGTTCCTTCTTTTTCCGTAGTGTATTTCTGTATTGTTTTAGTGATTCACCATAGTGAAGGCGTAGACTCAGGTTTTCTGGGTCTCTATGTTTTTGGTTGGACAGGTTTCTCAATTTCTTTCTTAGATTTTTGCATTCTTCATCAAACCATTTGTCATTATTGTTAATTTTCTTCGGTTTTCTATTTGAGATTTTTAGATTTGATAGGGAAGCTGAGAGGTCAAATATACTGTTAATATTTTCTACTGCCAAGTTTACACCTTCACTATTACAGTGGAACGTTTTACCCAGGAAATTGTCTAAAAGGGATTGAATTTGTTGTTGCCTAATTGTTTTTTGGTAGGTTTCCACACTGCATTCCTTCCATCTATAACATTTCTTAATGTTACTCAGTTCCTTTGACTTTGATGCCTCATGATTGAGTATTGCTCTGTTCAAGTAGACTGTGATTTTGCTGTGGTCTGATAGGGGTGTCAGTGAGCTGACTGTGAACGCTCTGAGAGACTCTGGGTTGAGGTCAGTGATAAAGTAGTCTACAGTACTACTGCCAAGAGATGAGCTATAGGTGTACCTACCATAGAAGTCCCCTCGAAGCCTACCATTGACTATGTACATACCCAGGATGTAACAGAGCTATAGGTGTACCTACCATAGAAGTCCCCTCGAAGCCTACCATTGACTATGTACATACCCAGCATGCGACAGAGCTGCAGGAATTGTGACCCGTTTTTGTTGGTTATGTTGTCATAGTTGTGCCTAGGGGGGCATATGTGGGAGGGAATGCTGTCACCTCCAGGCAGGTGTTTGTCCCCCTGTGTGCTGAGGGTGTCAGGTTCTTGTCCGGTTCTGGCATTTAGGTCGCCACAGACTAGTACATGTCCCTGGGCCTGGAAATGATTGATTTCCCCCTCCAGGATGGAGAAGCTGTCTTCATTAAAGTATGGGGATTCTAGTGGGGGGATATAGGTAGCACACAGGAGGACATTTTTCTCTGTTAGGATAATTTCCTTTTGAATTTCTAGCCAAATGTAGAATGTTCCTGTTTTGAATAATTTAATGGAGTGAGTTAGGTCTGCTCTATACCAAATTAGCATACCCCTTGTGTCCCTTCCCTGTTTCACACCTGGTAGTTTGGTGGATGGGACAACCAGCTCTCTGTAACCTAGAGGGAAACCAGTGGTTCCGTCTCCTCTATACCAGGTTTCTTGCAGGATGACAATGTCTGTATTACCGATTTTCTTTGGTGAAGTCCGGGTTCCTGCTCTTTAGGCCAAAGGCAGATGACCTCAGGCCTTGGATATTCCAGGATGATATAGTGAAGGCTTTTTGTTCCATAGAGTTTCCAATGTTGTTGGTCGTGGTTTGGCCTCAGGCCAGTAAGTGTGAGCAGAGCCTGCTGAGCATCTGGTACATGCCATTGGCTTGGGCGAGTGTGAGAGTGGGGGTTGGGCCTGTTTGCCCGCTCACTGCCTGGGCGTATGTGTGACTTCCATGTTGAGGCCCTCTTTGGGGTGCGTGGGGTGGACAGGAGTGGCATAGGTCTGATCTGAGGGGGCCTAAATGGGGTATGGGCATGGTTGACGTGGGGGGTGTTGATTGGTTGAGGTGGGGGTGTGGATGTGTCTGGGGGTGCTGTGGTCTGGATGTAATTCCTCTTGGCGTGAGTCCTCTATGTGTAGGTCCGGGGGGGTCCTGCAGGTCTGGGAGGGTGTCTCGCTGGTCTGGGTGGGGTGTCTATTGATCTGTTGTTCCTGTGTGAAGTGTTGGGGATACGTTTGAGAGCGATGTCCTTTAGAGTTCGGGCAAAGGTGGGCACTGCTGCCTTTCTCTCTCTCTCTCTCTCTCTCTCTCTCTCTCTCTCTCTCTCTCTCTCTCTCTCTCTCTCTCTCTCTCTCTCTCTCTCTCTCTCTCTCTCTCTCTCTCTCTCTTCTCTCTACTCTTTCTCTCATTCTATCTATCTATCTATCTATCTATCTATCTATCTATCTATCTATCTATCTATCTATCTATCTATCTATCTATCTCTCTCTCTCTCTCTCTCTCTCTCTCTCTCTCTCTCTCTCTCTCTCTCTCTCTCTCTCTCTCTCTCTCTCTCTCTCTCTCTCTCTCTCTCTCATTCTCTCATTCCATCTATCTATCTATCTATCTATCTATCTATCTATCTATCTATCTATCTATCTATCTCTCTCTCTCTCTCTAGCCGTGGCAGGAAAACAGACCTGCTTATCTGAACCTGCAGCTCTTCGTCAGCCAGACAGATGGATTTCAGGTGGGACACTAAAAAACACAGCTGTTTGTCACTCACTCACTCACTCACTCACTCACTCACTCCCTCACTCACTCACTCACTCACTCACTCACTCACTCACTCACTCACTCACTCATCCATCCATCCATCCATCCATCCATTCAGCCAGCCAGCCAGCCAGCCAGCCAGTAGAGGGCAGGGTACACCACAGATTGGTGAAGAGAGAAAGATAAAGAGCTTAGAGATAGTGAAGGACGGAAACCTTCACTAGGAAAAATAATCATTATTTTTTGTTTCAGCAGTTACATTCAGTGTGTATGGAGGTGGAATGTGTTCGGTCACTCTTTCTGCTTCTCCTTTCTACAGAACTACCAGAGAACATTATCTTTCCAATCTTTCCCACTATGTTTCTTTCTCTCTTTCTTTCCATTTTCTCTGGTGGAGCTGAAAAGATTGTACAAAGGGATACATTTTGAAATGAGAGAAGAGCAAGTGAACTGACACTGTCCAGTGAAGTCCACAAAGCATATTGAATGTAACTGACAAGTTAATGTTTCCAACATTATCAGACCACTAAACAACTATTGAATTTAGAACCACAGAGAGTTACTGCAAGTCGCAAAGAAAACAGGAGCTGCCTCCACTATTCCAGGCAACTTCAACTTTAACATTTCAACATCATCAAATCACCTATGTTTAGTTTTCAATAACAACTAAAAGATACCAGAAAACGATTTAGTCCAATCGACATAAGCTAAGTATGATGTAGATGTCTATGGTGTGAGTGCGTGCAAGTAGAGAAAACATGTTGAGTCACACAACTTGTCGAGAAACACCAATGCTGTCCTCCTCTCTTTCATGTTGATGAAATGATCTATCACTCTGTCAGACAGTACACCCTTTTAGTTTTTGTTGTCCTAGGTTACCTGGCTAAAATTCTTGCTCGCTACCCTAGCTTCCTTTCATGGGCAACGAGGAGCCAGCTAGTTAAAATGAGCCTACTACATCTACTGGAGCTGCACATTGAACACCCATCCTCTCAGACAAGGGGCACAATCCGTGGCTAATTTAGGAAAGGGACCATTTTAGCTAGCTAGCCACCGGAGAACAACAATTCAAGTTCCTTCTGTCAATGACGTCTGGCTTTTGATGTGATATGATTGGTGTGAAGCCAAATCCAAGCTGACTTCCCTTTACACTTGTTTTTTTGGATAGGCCAGGACCAATCACAGGTGAGCTCACTCAGTTCAGCTCAACACTGATTGGCTATTATTTTATAAAAATGTTTTATCAAGGGAGGCCAAATGCTCGCTGGCTTCCCTTTTATTCAATGCTACGGGCGACAACAATGTCATACTCTTTTTGACCAGACAGCATCAGATAGATGGTCTACACATAGAGACACAGAGGGGCGCTGTTTCGCTGGCTTGGATGCTTTCTCCGGTGAGATACATGCAGCCTCTTGCGAATTGAAGGAAAATTGTGAAAACAGAGAGACGAAAGATACATTATTATTTTTTATCTTTCTTATTTCTTCTTATTTTTCTGGGGGGGAGCCTGGCTTCCTTTGGCATCCATGAATACATGCCACTGGGGTTGTGTTGTGGGTGTTAAAGCCAATTCATACTTGATCTGAAAATGTGGTCGGAGGCTTCGTGTGGAGGGTGTGATGCAACTGTGGACCCTCCGGAGGCATGCAGAGGCCAAATCGAACTCATGATTGGCTGACGGTAGGTGAGGCCGGGAGGTCCTGTATAAACACAAACTCACATCCTTGACAAATTCCTGCTCCCCAAAGCGCAAGAAGTATGAATGCCCTGACTTTTGCAGAGGCCGTATCACCGTAAATGCTGCACGGCCAATGCAGACGTCAGATTCACCCTGCAGCGCCTTTTAGTATGTGTGCGTATGTGTGTGTGTGTGGTTGTGTGTGTGTGTGCATGCATAATATGTGTGTGTATTATTTGTGTGTGTGTGCATCATTTGTGTGTGTGTGTGTGTGTGTGTGTGTGTGTGTGTGTGTGTGTGTGTGTGTGTGTGTGTGTGTGTGTGTGTGTGTGTGTGTGTGTGTGTGTGTGTGTGTGTGTGTGTGTGTGTGTGTGTGTGTGTGTGTGTGTGCAGTGCACACTACCTTCTTTATTCAGCCCCTCTGGCTGTGAAACCTTCCTTCTACACAAAGCAGTGCTTTCAGAGAGTCTTTCAGAGGGCGTTTTATTACTGCAGTGCTTTCACAGTCTTTCAGAAGGTGTTGTATTACTGCAGTGCTTTCACAGAGTCTTTCAGAAGGTGTTTTATTGCTGCAGTGCTTTCACAGAGTCTTTCAGAAGGTGTTGTATTGCTGCAGTGCTTTCACAGAGTCTTTCAGAAGGTGTTTTATTGCTGCAGTGCTTTCACAGAGTCTTTCAGAAGGTGTTTTATTGCTGCAGTGCTTTCACAGAGTCTTTCAGAAGGTGTTTTATTGCTGCAGTGCTTTCACAGAGTCTTTCAGAAGGTGTTTTATTGCTGCAGTGCTTTTCATTTCCCTCTGCCTCCAGCCATCAGACACAGTGTGGAATGGGAATCATACACCTTCTATTTGATCTTGTTCATGATACACAGTTCAGAGTGGTGGTGGAAAAAGTACCCAATTGTACTGTAGTAAAAGTAAAGATACCTTAATGGAAAAGGACTCAAGTAAATGTGAAAGTCACCCAGTAAAATACTACTTGAGTTAAAACCTCTTAAGGATCGGACCTTTTAAAGAAAAAAATCCCAAAAAATGACATCTGACCCAGATCTAACTGCCTGTAACTCAGGACCTGAAGCCAGGATATACATATTATTGATACCATTTGAAAGGAAACACTTTGAAGTTTGTGGAAATGTTAAATTAATGTAGGAGAATATAGTTAAAGTCTAAAAGTATTTGGTTTTAAATTTACTTAAGTATCAAAAGTAGAAGTAAATACTAAGCAAACCAGACAGCATTATTATTTTTAACGGATAGCTAGGGACACACTTCAACACTCAGACATAATTTACAAACAAAGCACTTGTGTTTAGTGAGTCCTCCAGATCAGAGGCAGTAGGGATGAGCAGGGATGTCCTCTTGATAAGTGTGAATTGGACCATTTCCTGTCCTGCTAAGCATTCGAAATGTAACAAGTACTTTTGGGTGTCAGGGAAAATGTATGGAGTATAAAGTACATTCTTTTCTTTAGGAATGTAGTGAAGTAAAAGTACAATTTGTGGGGTACAGATACCCCCCAAAAACGACTTAAGTAATACTTTAAAATATGTTTACTTAAGCACTTTACACCCCTGGTTCAGAGGCAGACATGAAGTGGACTTGTCCTGCAAAGCAGTTCATGTTGTAGAGTGGATAATCTTTTCCCTGTAAGACTCAGACCTGTACTCATAGAGTAGGTAAACGTTTCCCCTAACCGCTGATGCAGGGTCAGATATGTTTTTATCCACCTAAAACCTATTGGTTTGGGGCTAGGGTAATCTGATCCTAGATCTCAGGCTAGGTTAATCTGATCCTAAATCTCAGGCTAGGTGTAATCTGATCCTAAATCTCAGGCTAGGTGTAATCTGATCCTAGATCTGGGGCTAGGGTAATCTGATCCTAAATTTTAGGCTAGGGTAATCTGATCCTAGATCTCAGGCTAGGTTAATCTGATCCTAAATCTCAGGCTAGGTGTAATCTGATCCTAGATCTGGGGCTAGGGTAATCTGATCCTAAATCTCAGGCTAGGGTAATCTGATCCTAAATCTCAGGCTAGGGTAATCTGATCCTAAATCTCAGGCTAGGGTAATCTGATCCTAAATCTCAGGCTAGGGTAATCTGATCCTAGATCTTGGGCTAGGGTAATCTGATCCTAAATCTCGGGCTAGGGTCATCTGATCCCAAATCTTGGGCTAGGGTAATCTGATCCTAAATCTCAGGCTAGGGTAATCTGTTCCTAAATCTCGGGCCAGGGTAATCTGATCCTAGATTTTGGGGCTAGGGTAATCTGATCCTAAATCTCGGGCTAGGGTCATCTGATCCTAAATCTCGGGCTAGGGTAATCTGATCCTAAATCTCGGGCTAGGGTAATCTGATCCTAAATCTCGGGCTAGGGTAATCTGATCCTAGATTTTGGGGCTAGGGTAATATGATCCTAGATTTTGGGGCTGGGGTAATATGATCCTAGATTTTGGGGCTAGGGTAATCTGATCCTAAATCTCGGGCTAGGGTAATCTGATCCTAAATCTCGGGCTAGGGTAATCTGATCCTAGATTTTGGGGCTAGGGTAATATGATCCTAGATTTTGGGGCTGGGGTAATATGATCCTAGATTTTGGGGCTAGGGTAATATGATCCTAGATTTTGGGGCTAGGGTAATATGATCCTAGATTTTGGGGCTAGGGTAATATGATCCTAGATTTTGGGGCTAGGGTAATATGATCCTAGATTTTGGGGCTAGGGTAATATGATCCTAGATTTTGGGGCTAGGGTAATATGATCCTAGATTTTGGGGCTAGGGTAATATGATCCTAGATTTTGGGGCTAGGGTAATATGATCCTAGATTTTGGGGCTAGATTTTAGATTTTGGGCTAGGGTAATATGATCCTAGATTTTGGGGCTATAATATGATCCTAGATTTTGGGGCTAGGGTAATATGATCCTAGATTTTGGGGCTAGGGTAATATGATCCTAGATTTTGGGGCTAGGGTAATATGATCCTAGATTTTGGGGCTAGGGTAATATGATCCTAGATTTTGGGGCTAGGGTAATATGATCCTAGATTTTGGGGCTAGGGTAATATGATCCTAGATTTTGGGGCTAATATGATCCTAGATTTTGTAATATGATCCTAGATTTTGGGGCTAGGGTAATATGATCCTAGATTTTGGGGCTAGGGTAATATGATCCTAGATTTTGGGGCTAGGGTAATATGATCCTAGATTTTGGGGCTAGGGTAATATGATCCTAGATTTTGGGGCTATAATATGATCCTAGATTTTGGGGCTAGGCCTAGATTTTGGGGCTAAATATGATCCTAGATTTTGGGGCTAGGGTAATATGATCCTAGATTTTGGGGCTAGGGTAATATGATCCTAGATTTTGGGGCTAGGGTAATATGATCCTAGATTTTGGGGCTAAATATGATCCTAGATTTTGGGGCTAGGGTAATATGATCCTAGATTTTGGGGCTAGGGTAATATGATCCTAGATTTTGGGGCTAGGGTAATATGATCCTAGATTTTGGGGCTAGGGTAATATGATCCTAGATATGTGGTAAAGCTCATTAGAATTTTTCTGTTGTAGAACATTTCTAAGGAGAGGAACCACCCTCTGAGTTCCCAGCTTTTGATTGGCCGACCGAGGTGGAAGTTGCTCTTTGAGGAGATACATGGTTACTACATGATTACTACATGGTCACTACATGGTTACTACATAATTACTACATGGTTACTACATGATTACTACATGATTACTACATGGTCACTACATGGTTACTACATAATTACTACATGGTTACTACATGGTTACTACATGATTACTACATGGTTACTACATGATTACTACATGGTCACTACATGGTTACTACATGGTTACTACATGGCTACTACGTGATTACTACATGGTTACTACATGATTACTACATGGTCACTACATGGTCACTACACGGTTACTACATCATTACTACATGGTTACTACGTGGTTACTACATCATTACTACATGGTTACTACGTGGTTACTACATGGTTACTACATGGTTACTACGTGGTTATTACATGGTTACTACATGGTTACTACGTGGTTATTACATGGTTACTATGTGTCCACTGTCTATTTCTGCCAACTTGTCTTTACACAGCCAGTCAAGCCACAACTATCCTGGACACACACATTTAATCAAGATGGATGTAATGCACCATATTCAAATTAAATGTATATTATTAATTTGCCCTCTGGTTCTCATAGTGGCATAGTTATCACACAGTACACAGCATCAACAGTACACACAGTATACTACAGTACACAGTATCTACAGTACACAGTATAATACAGTATACAGTATCAACAGTATACATTATCATACAGTACACATTATAATACAGTACACAGTATCAACAGTACACAGTATAATACAGTATACAGTATCAACAGTATACATTATCATACAGTACATAGTATGAACAGTACACGGTATAATGCAGTACACAGTATAATACAGTACACAGTATCAACAGTATACAGTATAATACAGTACACAGTATCAACAGTACACAGTATATTGTAGTACACAGTATCAACAGTACACAGTATAATGCAGTACACAGTATTAACAGTACACAGTATAATGCAGTACACAGTATAATACAGTACACAGTATCAACAGTACACAGTATACATTATCATACAGAACACAGTATAATGCAGTACACAGTATAATACAGTATCAACAGTATAAATTATCATACAGTACACAGTATCAACAGTATACATTATCATACAGTACACAGTACAGTACAGTACACAGTACAACATCCCCATAGCACCAGCATCTCCATGGCAGTGGGGAGAGGGGAAGGACGGGGGGAAGGACGGGGGGAATGGGGACAGGGACCCATAGACAGCACTGAGTGGAAACAAAACCAACACTAACAGACCCAAATACCTGTCCCATACAGTTTGACTGTAGTGTCATGGTCCTGAACGGGACTCAAGACTGGACTGCAGTTGGACTTTAATATGATTTATCATTTCATGTCTGTCTCTGAACGTCTTCCTACTGTTTGATATGTGTCAGATTAACTCCCAGATCAAGAGCAGCAGAACGAGGCATATTGGAATGAAATGTCTCTGGAGTGTGTGTGTGTGTGTTTCTTAGTGTGTGTGTTTCTTTGTGTGATTGTGTCTTAGTGTGTGTGTGTTTGTGTTTGTGTGTGTGTGTGTATTACAGTGTGGTCTGGTAGGAGGTCCCTGATCCTTCCTCTGAGCTGCTATGTAAGAGGGGCTGTCTCTCCCCGAAGGATGAAGTCGACTTCATCTTCCTGTTCTGGCTCCTCCTCCTGACAAACAGGGCCCCGGTCGTCATGACAATTCCTGCCAGGATGGCCCCGATGAGTCCTGCTCCCAGGAGCCACTGCCAGATCAGCTGAGCCTCCTGCATGTAGGGAGTCAGGAACTCCTGGACAAACCTCGTTCCTGAGAGAGAGAGAGAGAGAGAGAGAGAGAGAGAGAGAGAGAGAGAGAGAGAGAGAGAGAGAGAGAGAGAGAGAGAGAGAGAGAGAGAGAGAGAGAGAGAGAGAGAGCGCGAGAGAGAGAGAGAGATACAGAGGAGAGTACAGAGTGCGAGAGAGCGCGAGAGAGAGAGCGCGAGAGAGAGAGCGCGAGAGAAGAGAGAGAGAGAGAGAGAGAGAGAGAGAGAGAGAGAGAGAGACAGAGAATGTGAGAGAGAGAGAGAGAGAGAGAGAGAGAGAGAGAGAGAGAGAGAGAGAGAGAGAGAGAGAGAGAGAGAGAGAGATACAGAGTGCGAGAGAGAGAGAGAGAGATACAGAGTGCGAGAGAGAAAGAGAGAGAGAGAAAGAGAGAGAGGGTCATTTCTGTGTGCAATAGCCTGGGGACTGGGGTTAGGGTAACTGGTATGGGTCCAGCAAGTATTTGGCTAGGGTACTGACCTGGGTCAAGCAGGTAGGAGTATTCGTAACCCAGGACCTTGTTGCCAAGGAAGTAGTCACCGTTGCGGTAGAGTGGCAGGAAGGGAACCATGTAGTAACCATCGTTGTGACCAATCGGAGCGTTGGCTGTTGGGTAGCGGGAGCGAGGCGGCGTGTGTCTCCTCAACCACTGTTCATAGATACTGAGAGGGGAGGAGAGGAAGAGGGGAGGGGGGATAGGAGAGGGGAGGAGGTATAGGAAGAGGGGAGGGGGATAGGAGAGGGGAGGAGGGATAGGAAGAGGGGAGGGGTATAGGAGAGGGGAGGAGGGATAGGAAGAGGGGAGGGGGATAGGAGAGGGGGGGGGATAGGAGAGGGGAGGGGAGGAGGGATAGGAAGAGGGGAAGGGGGATGGGGAGGGGAGGGGAGGAGGGATAGGAAGAGGGGAAGGGGGATAGGAGAGGGGAGGAGCGAGAGGAAGAGGGGAGGGGGGATAGGAGAGGGGAGGAGAGATAGGACGAGGGGAAGGTGGATAGGAGAGGGGGAGGAGGGATAGGAAGAGGGGAGTGGGGATAGGAGAGGGGAGGGGGATAGGAAGAGGGGAAGGGGGTAGGAGAGGGGAGGAGGGATAGGAAGAGGGGAAGGGGGATAGGAGAGGGGAGGAGGGATAGAAAGAGGGGAAGGGGGATAGGACAGGGGAGGAGGGAGAGGAAGAGGGGAGGGGGATAGGAGAGGGGAGGAGGGATAGGAAGAGGGGAAGGGGGATAGGAGAGGGGAGGAGGGATAGGAAGAGGGGAAGGGGGATAGGAGAGGGGAGGAGGGATAGAAAGAGGGGAAGGGGGATAGGACAGGGGAGGAGGGAGAGGAAGAGGGGGAGGGGGATAGGAGAGGGGAGGAGGGATAGGAAGAGGGGAAGGGGGATAGGAGAGGGGAGGAGGGATAGGAAGAGGGGGTGGAAGGAAGGGATAGGAAGAGAGGAGGGGGATAGGAGAGGGGAGGAGGGAGAGGAAGAGGGGAGGGAGGATAGGAAGAGGGGAGGGGGATAGGAGAGGGGAGGAGGGAGGGGGAGGAAGAGGGGAGGGGGATAGGAGAGGGGAGGGGATAGGAAGAGGGGAAGGGGATCGGAGGAGAGGGAAGAGGGGGGGGGGA
>NC_060191.1:67005794-67010794 GCF_021184085.1 Oncorhynchus gorbuscha | reverse complement strand
AGACTATAAACAGACTATAGACAGACTATACACTGACTACAGACACGGACTGCTGAACAATAGTCCCTCTCCAGTCTCTGTTTCCCCTGTCATTCCTCTGCTCTGAATTAAGCAGAACTCTCTAGGTCTCAAATCACATAGGAAGGAGGCTTTGGTTGAGAGGTATTAATTTGCTATCTCAGGCACTTGTCTAGATGAGCGGTTTAGAATGTGACCTCATACTGTAATGTTGGTGGGCCCGGGCCCAGGGATTGGCCCTAGCTAGGAGTAGTCATCACTGGGATCAATGTGTATAACAGCTCCAGACTCTTGGCGCATGATTCAGTGATGTCACATGACGCACACACACACACACACACACACACACACACACACACACACACACACACACACACACACACACACACACACACACACACACACACACACACACACACACACACACACACACACACACACACACACACACACACACACACACACACACACACACACACACACACACACACACACACACACACACACACGCACACACTACTGTTCACATCACTCTACCTGTGTCACATGTGTTTGTTTACCTTCCACGAAGAGAACACAGAGCCTGGGCTGATGAGGCTGGGGTTCAGCGGGCTCCGCCCACCCATCAGGTTGTCCGTGCACACCGTACAGTCTGTTGCATCCCGCCAGTCCCAGTATGGGATAGTGAAGTTAAAATCCCCAGTCATCTTCCTGATCTCGTGCTCCCAGTGCAGCAGATACACTCGGTGCCATGGCAGGAACGCCGCCGACTCGTGTGCAAAGTCTATGTCCGGCCAAACATTTCCTGGCCCCCCAAGCAGTGTGTCCCTGGACACGTAGTAGTGCATCCACACAAACAGGTCATATACACTCACGTCAGAAAACATTGGGTTCTCCCCATTTGTACCCATCTCAGCGCGAGTTCCTGTGACAATGACGTAGTCAGCGGTGACGGTGTTCTTGGCCAAGTTCAGGTAGGCGATGAACCGCTGTTGTTCCGCCACCGACAGCGAGAGGAAGTTCCTCCTCACGGACTCCCGCTGCTCGGCACAGCCGGGGCCGAAGTAGCCGAACCTGCACTCCCCACAGTCAAAACCCCCGTAGTTACCTGCACACTGGCATGTGCGGTTGTAGAAGGCCAGCGGCCACCGCTCTCGGTCGTCTATCCCAGTGTGTGGGTACTGTGGCCCGTGGGGCTCTTCCGATACTGTCACGTCCTGACAGAACCCTCGGCCCGACGTGGCTCCACAGGCTGACCCGTCCCCTTCCCACACCGGGCAGCACTGCTTGGTACGCAGCGCCTCTGTGTTGGCGCAAGGCCGGGGGAACTGGCCCACACACAACCGCAGGAACAGGATCTGGAGCAGGCTACCCAACACAACCAGAAGAACCATGACTGACCAACTACCACACCCAAGAGCTCACTACACAGCCAGACTAACCAAAGCGCACGGCGAAGATGCGACTGCAGCCGGCTATAGTCACACAGCAGGTCCAGCCTGGTCACAAGTGGTATAAGTCAGTAACGCAGAGTCTGGGGAAAAGAAAGAATAATGTTAACTCACAATATAACTTCCACTTGCCCACACCCTCTCTGCTTCCCTCCCCATACCATCACATGCTTGGGATAATATAGTTCAGCCTCATTCTGTCTCGAGACCAGCTGACCACATCCCTCTTCCCCCAGGCCTAGCCGGCCTGGAATGTGTGTGTGTGATCTGGGGTGAGAGAGTGGAGTGGGTCCAACTCGTGAGGAACTCTCACATAATAGCCCATCTCACAGCGTGGAACGGACACGCTTCTGTACCATAACCACATGCTAATGTCTGCTGTTTTAGGACATTACCTAGAGAGGGAAAAGGACACAGGAGAAGATTTACACCTATCCCAGTGAAATGCTCAAAACAGGAACATAATAGCCTATTGTCAGCTACTGTTAGAATAAATCATTAATAAACTATTTGGAAATGAATTGGTGCTCAATGGTCAAGGCACCTTATAGGTCTTCGGGTCGACCATGTTAAAAAACACAGTGACACAATGTTCCCTCGAAACTGGGCACTTGTGTTGGTGCGCAGTAGCCCTGAGACTGCCGTGCAGCTCCCCTGAGACCGCCGTGCAGCTCCCCTGAGACCGCCGTGCAGCTCCCCTGAGACCGCCGTGCAGCTCCCCTGAGACCGCCGTGCAGCTCCCCTGAGACCGCCGTGCAGCTCCCCTGAGACCGCCGTGCAGCTCCCCTGAGACCGCCGTGCAGCTCCCCTGAGACCGCCGTGCAGCTCCCCTGAGACCGCCGTGCAGCTCCCCTGAGACCGCCGTGAGACTCCCTGAGACCGCCGTGCAGCTCCCCTGAGACCGCCGTGCAGCTCCCCTGAGACCGCCGTGCAGCTCCCCTGAGACCGCCGTGCAGCTCCCCTGAGACCGCCGTGCAGCTCCCCTGAGACCGCCGTGCAGCTCCCCTGAGACCGCCGTGTAAAGTGGTTTCTTGCATCAAACAACACAACAACGTTTTCTGTAATCTCCTTGTCTGAAGGACAAGTGGGTAACCAGGTTAATGTCAAGCACTGCATGTATTTTTCAAAGGTTTTATAGAATGTAGCCTATGTCAACACCAGGCGTTGGCTGCTATTGTAGACTGAATGATAGAACAGCTATTGTTAAAATGGAATGGAATGCATTTTCTCCATTGTTTTTGATGGTAGGCCACGTTGGTAGACCTTCATTATGATCAAATAGCCACAGTCGCCTACTTGGCCACTGTTAAAAGAAGTACAGAATTTTCACAACATTCAAGTTTGGGTTTAGCAGACCTGAAATTTGCTACGTGCCCAAAGAACGAGAGGAAAGATTGCAGTGACAGTATTACTATATTATAGAGTAGAATACAATGAGATTGAGCACTTACTCTTGGGAACGAATAGGTAAAACCCCACTCAAAGATGAACAGTAGGCATCATTTGGTTAACGATTTGTTTCTATGGTGATGCTGTAATTAGCGATGTTACACAAAAGTTAGTAATACCATCTAATTGGTCAGAGGGGTCTGAGGGACTGTCACCCCTCCTTCACATTGCAGCCTGTAGTATGACCAAATCTTTACGCACAACATAACAATGAATGACGCCTTTTGAACTGGGTATGTACTGTATGAGTGGGCATTATCCAGACATATTGTCATGTGCCGGTGAAAGGGGCATGTTCTGCTGTGGGGCTGTTGAGGCTGGCGCACAACTCCAGATCATAAGCCACTCACATGCTCCTGTAGCGGGGCACGAGGTGCGGCTAATCCCGATGAAAACGCACTGGAGCGCACGGACATGAACGTCACAGGATTACGGTGTCCACGGGGCTCCCCTGTTCAGCTAGCTGAGAGTCTCTCCAACAGCAAGATCTCACCCTCTCCCCTCTCTCTCTCTCTCTCTCTCTCTCTCTCTCTCTCTCTCTCTCTCTCTCTCTCTCTCTCTCTCTCTCTCCTCTCTCTCTCTCTCTCTCTCTCTCTCTCTCTCTCTCTCTCTCTCTCTCTCTCTCTCTCTCTCTCTCTCTCTCTCTCTCTCTCTCTCTCTTTCTCTCTCACACACACAATATGTGAAATATGTGTCCCTGGCCTGCAGTCAGATCTGTGGTCAGATAAGATCAAGTAATTGAGTGCAATTATAGCAGTTTGATTTCTCATCAGATGTTGGCTCTGTTGAATACCTAGGCCTGAGTTGAAGTTGGTAGGCAATTTCCCAAACAGAAATAGGAAGGAAATAATGATTATATAACCCCTTGTAGAAATAACATTGCATTTAGCATACATAATCAACTACTTGGTCCCTATAGGCTAAATGTCACACCAAAACAGATGAAATGGTTATGCCGTATCAGTCACACCATGTTTCATTACCTACATTATATTACATTATGTTGGTCATTTGTTGCAACAATTATGGCATATGGCTTCTAAGAAACAAACCAACACGTCCAATTACAATAAAGACATTTTTCTATTCTTATATTATGGTTCTGCGATGACAATTGTGCGACGACTTTTAATGGATTTAAAGAAAACCAGAGACAAATGAAGCATCAAATGCTTCAGTTGGCTGTGTCTGTACAGCCAACTCACCACTGGGTGGAGGTATGACATGATCATATCCCACAGCAGGGCCGGTCCCTGGTCCATGATCATATCCACAGCAGGGCCGGTCTATGACATGATCATATCCCACAGCAGGGCCGGTCCCTGGGTGGAGGTATGACATGATCATATCCCACAGCAGGGCCGGTCCCTGGGTGGAGGTATGACATGATCATATCCCACAGCAGGGCCGGTCCCTGGGTGGAGGTATGACATGATCATATCCCACAGCAGGGCCGGTCCCTGGGTGGAGGTATGACCATGTGATAGGCCTACCATGTCCGCCCCAATGGAAGGTTATGACCATGTGATAGGCCTACCATGTCCGCCCCAATGGAAGGTTATGACCATGTGATAGGCCTACCTATGTCCCCAATGGAAGGTTATGACCATGTGATAGGCCTAATGGAAGGTTATGACTATGTGATAGGCCTACCATGTCATGTCTGCCCCAATGGAAGGTTATGACGTGATAGGCCTATGTGAATGGAAGGTTATGACCATGTGATAGGCCTACCATGTCTGCCCCAATGGAAGGTTATGACCATGTGATAGGCCTACCATGTCTGCCCCAATGGAAGGTTATGACCATGTGATAGGCCTACCATGTCTGCCCCAATGGAAGGTTATGACCATGTGATAGGCCTACCATGTCCGCCCCAATGGAAGGTTATGACTATGTGATAGGCCTACCATGTCTGCCCCAATGGAAGGTTACGACCATGTGATAGGCCTACCATGTCTGCCCCAATGGAAGGTTACGACCATGTGATAGGCCTACCATGTCTGCCCCAATGGAAGGTTACGACCATGTGATAGGCCCACCATCTGTAAAACCCACCAATGCATTGGTGATTTAAGCTCT
>NC_060191.1:66975794-67000794 GCF_021184085.1 Oncorhynchus gorbuscha | reverse complement strand
GGAGAGAGAGGGAGAGAGAGATGAGGGAGAGAGAGATGAGGGAGGGAGAGAGAGATGAGGGAGAGAGGGAGATGAGGGAGAGAGAGATGAGGGAGGGAGAGAGAGATGAGGGAGAGAGGGAGGGAGGGAGAGAAATGAGGGAGAGAGAGGGAGATGAGGGAGATGAGGGAGAGGGAGATGAGGGAGAGAGAGAAATGAGGGAGAGAGAGGGAGATGAGGGAGATGAGGGAGAGGGAGATGAGGGAGAGAGAGATGAGGGAGGGAGAGAGAGATGAGGGAGAGAGGGAGATGAGGGAGAGAGAGATGAGGGAGGGAGAGAGAGATGAGGGAGAGAGGGAGATGAGGGAGAGAGAGATGAGGGAGGGAGAGAGAGATGAGGGAGAGAGGGAGATGAGGGAGAGAGAGATGAGGGAGAGAGAGATGAGGGAGAGAGGGAGATGAGGGGTAAAGAGGGAGAGAGAGCGGGGAGAGAGATGAGGGGAGAGAGATGAGGGGAGATGAGGGGGGAAAGAGGGAGATGAGAGAGATGGGGAGAGAGAGAGAGAGAGATGAGGGAGAGAGGGATGAGGGAGAGGGAAAGAGAGAGAGAGATGAGGGAGGGAGAGGGAGATGAGGGGTTAAAGAGGGAGAGAGAGCGGGGAGAGAGATGAGGGAGATGGGGGGAGGGAGAGAGGGAGATGAGGGAGAGAGGGAGAGAGATGAGGGAGAGGTGAATGTTATAGTCAGACTGTCACTGCATCAGTTAAAGCTCTGAATGTTCAGCATGTAGGTGTGTTCAAGTTCAAGTTAGTTGATTTGTCATATATACAGTACATGGAGTACACAGTTAGTTGATTTGTCTTATATGGAGTACACAGTTAGTTGATTTGTTCTATATACAGTACATGGAGTACACAGTTATTTGATTTGTCCTATATACAGTACATGGATTACACAGTTATTTGATTTGTCCTATATATACAGTACATGGAGTACACAGTTATTTGATTTGTCCTATATACAGTACATGGAGTACACAGTTAGTTGATTTGTCCTATATACAGTACATGGAGTACACAGTTAGTTGATTTGTCATATATACATCCATGTTTCTCAAACGTCAAATTTCAAAGTCGTTGCAAACATCAATTTTCAAAGTGTTTAAGGTTAAGTTTAGGCATTAACTCTGAATGTTTAAGGTTATGGTTAAGGTTAAGGTTAGAGTTAAGGTCATGGTTGCCAGGACCCGGTTACGAACCCGGGTCTCCGGAGTGAGAAACAGTCACTTAACCAACTGAGCCACGAATAGTCAGCAGAACCCAGAAGATGAGGCAGACACAGCAGTACTTGAGACGGTGTATTTAATGAAGTAAAAAGTGAAGTTCTTCAGGAAAACATGTAACTCCACAACCTCAAAAGGAATTCCACAAGAACAAAGGTAATCCTCCAAGACAAAAAGGCAAATCCACAAGGTGGAAGGTAAAGCACAAAAAGCCTCAAAAGATACTCAAAAAAACAAACAAACAAGAACAAAAAACAGAATTCCACAAGAGAGTCCACCGGGATCAACAAGAGTTCACAGAGTACTAGGGCTGGGTGCTAACATACAAACACAGAGCACAGAACTGAGGAAAACAATGGGTTTAAATACAATCAGGGGAAACGAGGCACAGGTGCAAATAATAATGGGGATCAAGGGAAAACAAAAGGTCAAAAGGCACAATGGGGGCATCTAGTGACCAAAAACCGGTGGTTTCCAGCTCTTGATTCATCCTCTCTGTTTGGCCATTGGACTCCGGATGGTACCCTGAAGATAGACTGGCAGAAGCCCCCATGAGTTGGCAGAAGGCCTTCCAAAACCTAGAGGCGAACTGGGGACCTCTGTCAGAAACCATATCTTGAGGAATGCCGAAGACTCGGAACACATCATTAATTACCAACTCAGCCGTTTCCCTGGCAGAAGGTAACTTAGTCAGAGGGACGAACCTGGCCGCCTTAGAAAACCTGTCGATTATGACTAGGATAGTAGTATTGCCATGGGATGGAGGAAGGCCAGTAATAAAGTCCAACGAGATATGGGACCAGGGTCTGTGGGGAACAGGTAAAGGGTGAAGGAGTCCTTGCGGGCGGAGGTGAGAAGATTTGCCCTGGCAGCACACGGGGCAGGCATTGACGAAAGTGGCAACGTCTTCTCTTATGGTAGGCCACCAGAACTTACGCTGGATGAACTCCAAGGTGCGACCTACGCCTGGGTGACAGGTGAGGCGAGAGGAGTGCCCCCACAGAAGGACCTGAGTCCTCACTGCCTTGGGGACAAACAACCGATTGGCAGGACCTCCTTTCGGGTCCGGTTCAATAGCTTGAGCTCGTCTCACGGTATCCTCAACTTGCCATGAGATCGGAGCCACGATCTTAGCAGCAGGAAGGACAGGCATGTCCGTGTCATCTCGAATGGCAGGAGCGTAGACTCGGGACAGGGCATCCGGTTTGAGATTCTTCGACCCGGGCCGATAGGTGAGGATAAACTGGAATCGATTGAAGAAAAGAGACCATCTAGCTTGTCTAGAGTTCAACCGCCTCGCCTGCTGGATATACTCCAGATTTTTGTGGTCCGTAAGCACTTGAAACAGGTGAGAAGCCCCCTCGAGCCAGTGTCTCCATTCCTTCAATGCCATCTTAACCGCTAGGAGTTCACGATCCCCCACATCGTAGTTCCTCTCAGCCGGGGTAAGCCGGTGTGAGAAGAAAGCGCACAGATGAAGCTTCTTGTCTTCACCCCTCTGAGACAGGACAGCTCCAACACCAACCTCTGAGGCGTCTACCTCCACCACAAACGGTTCATCCGTAGTCAGTAGTATCAGGATGGGAGCAGAGAGGACGCGCTGCTTGAGTCCTTGGAAGGCCGTCTCAGCTTCTCTTCCCCACAAAAACCTTGCATTGCCACCCTTGGTTAAAGCTGAGAGAGGGGCTGCCACCAAGCTGAAGTTCTTGATGAACTTGCGGTAAAAGTTAGTGAAGCCCAGGAAACGCTGAACTTCCTTAACGGATTTGGGGGTGGGCCAATCCGCTACCGCCCCTACCTTCCTGGGGTCCATTTGGACTCGACCGGGTTCCACTACAAATCCCAGGAATTGTACTCGGGCTGAATGGAATTCACATTTTTCCGGCTTAACGTACAGATGGCTGTCTAGGAGGCGTTTGAGTACTTGTCTGACATGCTTTGTGTGTTCTTGAAGAGAGCTCGAAAAGATGAGGATGTCATCCAAGTAAACGAACACAAATATGTTCAGCATATCCCTAAGCACATCGTTTATGAGCGCTTGGAACACCGCTGGGGCGTTGGTCAGGCCGAAGGGCATCACCAAGTATTCATAGTGACCAGTAGGCGTGTTGAAAGCGGTCTTCCACTCGTCACCAGGTCTGATCCGCATAAGATGGTATGCGTTCCGCAGGTCAAGCTTAGTGAAAACAACTGCTGGAGCCAAATCCTGACAATGGTTAAGGTTAGGGTTAAGGTTAGGGTTAAGGTTAGGGTTAAGGTTAGGGTTACGTTTTGTGATAGGCTTAAAACAAAATACTAAAAAATGACTTTCTATTGCTGGATGTGAACTTGCAACCAGAGGCAGATGCTGACGCCTATCCAACATCCTTGTCCACAATGCACAAGCAAACCTGAAACCTACTTGAAGGTAACAACGCTCTCTGTTGCCCCTACTGTCTGGTGTCCATCTCCTGTTGCCCCTACTGTCTGGTGTCCATGTCATCTCCTGTTGCCCCTACTGTCTGGTGTCCATCTCCTGTTGCCCCTACTGTCTGGTGTCCATCTCCTGTTGCCCCTACTGTCTGGTGTCCATGTCATCTCCTGTTGCCCCTACTGTCTGGTGTCCATCTCCTGTTGCCCCTACTGTCTGGTGTCCATCTCCTGTTGCCCCTACTGTCTGGTGTCCATCTCCTGTTTCCCCTACTGTCTGGTGTCCATCTCCTGTTGCCCCTACTGTCTGGTGTCCATCTCCTGTTGCCCCTACTGTCCATGTCATCTCCTGTTGCCCCTACTGTCCATGTCATCTCCTGTTGCCCCTACTGTCCATGTCATCTCCTGTTGCCCCTACTGTCTGGTGTCCATCTCCTGTTGCCCCTACTGTCCATGTCATCTCCTGTTGCCCCTACTGTCCATGTCATCTCCTGTTGCCCCTACTGTCCTGTGTCCATCTCCTGTTGCCCCTACTGTCTGGTGTCCATGTCATCTCCTGTTGCCCCTACTGTCCGGTGTCCATGTCATCTCCTGTTGCCCCTACTGTCTGGTGTCCATCTCCTGTTGCCCCTACTGTCTGGTGTCCATGTCATCTCCTGTTGCCCCTACTGTCCGGTGTCCATCTCCTGTTGCCCCTACTGTCCGGTGTCCATGTCATCTCCTGTTGCCCCTACTGTCCGGTGTCCATGTCATCTCCTGTTGCCCCTACTGTCCGGTGTCCATGTCATCTCCTGTTGCCCCTACTGTCCGGTGTCCATGTCATCTCCTGTTGCCCCTACTGTCCGGTGTCCATGTCATCTCCTGTTGCCCCTACTGTCTGGTGTCCATGTCATCTCCTGTTGCCCCTACTGTCCGGTGTCCATGTCATCTCCTGTTGCCCCTACTGTCCGGTGTCCATGTCATCTCCTGTTGCCCCTACTGTCCGGTGTCCATGTCATCTCCTGGCGTCCTCAGACATGGATCGGCGTCAGATACTGACTTGTATCACGGGTGACTTGGCTGGCAATGAAATGCTTACCTGCAGGCTCACCTCTCGACAGGCTCACCTCTCGACAGGCTCACCCCTCGACAGGCTCACCCATCGACAGGCTCACCTATCGACAGGCTCACCCCTCGACAGGCTCCCCTTTCGACAGGCTCACCTATGGAAAGGCTCACCCCTCGACAGGCTCACCTATCGACAGGCTCACCTATCGACAGGCTCACCCCTCGACAGGCTCACCTATCAACAGGCTCATCTATCAACAGGCTCACTTATCGACAGGCTCATCTATCAACAGGATCACCTATCGACAGGCTCATCTATCAACAGGATCACCTATCGACAGGCTCACCCCTCGACAGGCTCACCTATCAACAGGCTCATCTATCGACAGGCTCACCCCTCGACAGGCTCACCCCTCGACAGGCCCACCTATCGACAGGCCCACCTATCGACAGGCTCACCCCTCGACAGGCTCACCCATCTACACGCTCACCTATCGACAGGCCCACCTATCGACAGGCTCACCTATCGACAGGCTCACCCATCTACACGCTCACCTATCGACAGGCCCACCTATCGACAGGCTCACCCATCTACACGCTCACCTATCGACAGGCCCACCTATCGACAGGCTCACCTATCGACAGGCTCACCCATCTACACGCTCACCTATCGACAGGCCCACCTATCGACAGGCTCACCTATCGACAGGCTCACCCATCTACACGCTCACCTATCGACAGGCCCACCTATCGACAGGCCCACCTATCGACAGGCTCACCTCTCGACTGGCTCACCCCTCGACAGGCTCACCCATCTACACGCTCACCTATCGACAGGCTCACCTATCGACAGGCTCACCTCTCGACTGGCTCACCCCTCGACAGGCTCACCTATCGACAGGCTCACCTCTCGACTGGCTCACCCCTCGACAGGCTCACCTATCGACAGGCCCACCTATCGACAGGCTCACCCCTCGACAGGCTCACCCCTCGACAGGCCCACCTATCGACAGGCCCACCTATCGACAGGCTCACCCCTCGACAGGCTCACCTATCGACAGGCCCACCTATCGACAGGCTCACCCCTCGACAGGCTCACCTATCGACAGGCCCACCTATCGACAGGCTCACCTATCGACAGGCTCACCTCTCGACTGGCTCACCTATCGACAGGCTCACCTCTCGACTGGCTCACCCCTCGACAGGCTCACCTATCGACAGGCCCACCTATCGACAGGCTCACCCCTCGACAGGCTCACCCCTCGACAGGCCCACCTATCGACAGGCCCACCTATCGACAGGCTCACCCCTCGACAGGCTCACCTATCAACAGGCCCACCTATCGACAGGCTCACCCCTCGACAGGCCCACCTATCAACAGGCCCACCTATCAACAGGCCCACCTATCAACAGGCCCACCTATCAACAGGCCCACCTATCAACAGGCCCACCTATCAACAGGCCCACCTATCAACAGGCCCACCTATCAACAGGCCCACCTATCAACAGGCCCACCTATCAACAGGCCCACCTATCAACAGGCCCACCTATCAACAGGCCCACCTATCAACAGGCCCACCTATCAACAGGCCCACCCAGGCAACAGGATCACCTATCAACAGGCCCACCCATCAACAGGCTCACCTATCAACAGGCCCACCTATCTACAGGCTCACCTATCAACAGGCTCACCTATCAACAGGCCCACCTATCAACAGGCCCACCTATCAACAGGCCCACCTATCAACAGGCCCACCTATCAACAGGCCCACCTATCAACAGGCCCACCTATCAACAGGCCCACCTATCAACAGGCCCACCTATCACAGGCCACCTATCAACAGGCCCACCTATCAACAGGCCCACCTATCAACAGGCCCACCTATCAACAGGCCCACCTATCAACAGGCCCACCTATCAACAGGCCCACCTATCAACAGGCCCACCTATCAACAGGCCCACCCATCAACAGGATCACCTATCAACAGGCCCACCCATCAACAGGCTCACCTATCAACAGGCCCACCTATCTACAGGCTCACCTATCAACAGGCTCACCTATCAACAGGCCCACCTAGGCCCACCTATCAACAGGCCCACCTATCAACAGGCCCACCTATCAACAGGCCCACCTATCAACAGGCCCACCTATCAACAGGCCCACCTATCAACAGGCCCACCTATCAACAGGCCCACCTATCAACAGGCCCACCTATCAACAGGCCCACCTATCAACAGGCCCACCCATCTACAGGCCCACCTATCAACAGGCCCACCTATCAACAGGCCCACCCATCTACAGGCCCACCTATCAACAGGCCCACCTATCAACAGGCCCACCCATCTACAGGCTCACCTATCAACAGGCCCACCTATCAACAGGCCCACCCCTCGACAGGCTCACCTATCGACAGGCCCACCTATCAACAGGCCCACCTATCAACAGGCCCACCCCTCGACAGGCTCACCTATCGACAGGCCCACCTATCAACAGGCCCACCTATCAACAGGCCCACCCATCTACAGGCTCACCTATCAACAGGCCCACCTATCAACAGGCCCACCCCTCGACAGGCTCACCTATCGACAGGCCCACCCATCAACAGGCCCACCTATCAACAGGCCCACCTATCAACAGGCCCACCCATCAACAGGATCACCTATCAACAGGCCCACCCATCAACAGGCCCACCTGTCAACAGGCCCACCCCTCGACAGGCTCACCTATCAACAGGCCCACCTATCAACAGGCCCACCTATCAACAGGCCCACCTATCAACAGGCCCACCTATCAACAGGCCCACCTATCAACAGGCCCACCTATCAACAGGCCCACCTATCAACAGGCCCACCTATCAACAGGCCCACCTATCAACAGGCCCACCTATCAACAGGCCCACCTATCAACAGGCCCACCTATCAACAGGCCCACCTATCAACAGGCCCACCTATCAACAGGCCCACCTATCAACAGGCCCACCTATCAACAGGCCCACCTATCAACAGGCCCACCTATCAACAGGCCCACCTATCAACAGGCCCACCCATCTACAGGCCCACCTATCAACAGGCCCACCTATCAACAGGCCCACCCATCTACAGGCCCACCTATCAACAGGCCCACCTATCAACAGGCCCACCCATCTACAGGCCCACCTATCAACAGGCCCACCTATCAACAGGCCCACCCCTCGACAGGCTCACCTATCGACAGGCCCACCTATCGACAGGCTCACCCCTCGACAGGCTCACCCCTCGACAGGCCCACCTATCGACAGGCCCACCTATCGACAGGCTCACCCCTCGACAGGCTCACCTATCAACAGGCCCACCTATCGACAGGCTCACCCCTCGACAGGCCCACCTATCAACAGGCCCACCTATCAACAGGCCCACCTATCAACAGGCCCACCTATCAACAGGCCCACCTATCAACAGGCCCACCTATCAACAGGCCCACCTATCAACAGGCCCACCTATCAACAGGCCCACCTATCAACAGGCCCACCTATCAACAGGCCCACCTATCAACAGGCCCACCTATCAACAGGCCCACCTATCAACAGGCCCACCTATCAACAGGCCCACCCATCAACAGGATCACCTATCAACAGGCCCACCCATCAACAGGCTCACCTATCAACAGGCCCACCTATCTACAGGCTCACCTATCAACAGGCTCACCTATCAACAGGCCCACCTATCAACAGGCCCACCTATCAACAGGCCCACCTATCAACAGGCCCACCTATCAACAGGCCCACCTATCAACAGGCCCACCTATCAACAGGCCCACCTATCAACAGGCCCACCTATCAACAGGCCCACCTATCAACAGGCCCACCTATCAACAGGCCCACCTATCAACAGGCCCACCTATCAACAGGCCCACCCATCTACAGGCCCACCTATCAACAGGCCCACCTATCAACAGGCCCACCCATCTACAGGCCCACCTATCAACAGGCCCACCTATCAACAGGCCCACCCATCTACAGGCTCACCTATCGACAGGCCCACCTATCAACAGGCCCACCTATCAACAGGCCCACCCATCAACAGGCTCACCTATCGACAGGCCCACCTATCAACAGGCCCACCTCTCAACAGGCCCACCTATCAACAGGCCCACCTATCAACAGGCCCACCTATCAACAGGCCCACCTATCAACAATTCAGCAACAATAAAATAATGAATGAGTAAAGGAAGTCATAAAGATATATACTAATAATAATGAGATAAAACATAGAATAGTAATTCAGCAAGCACAAATGTTTTGAGTAAACAAAGAATTAACACCTCTCGACTGGCTCACCCCTCGACAGGCTCACCTATCAACAGGATCACCCCTCGACAGGCCCACCCCTCGACAGGCTCACCCCTCGACAGGCCCACCCCTCGACAGGCCCACCTATCAACAGGCCCACCTATCAACAGGCCCACCCCTCGACAGGCCCACCTATCGACAGGCCCACCTATCGACAGGCTCACCCCTCACAGGCTCACCTATCGACAGGCCCACCTATCGACAGGCTCACCTATCGACAGGCTCACCCATCTACACGCTCACCTATCGACAGGCCCACCTATCGACAGGCTCACCTATCGACAGGCTCACCCATCTACACGCTCACCTATCGACAGGCCCACCTACAGGCTCACCTACAGGCCACCCATCTACACGCTCACCTATCGACAGGCCCACCTATCGACAGGCTCACCTCTCGACTGGCTCACCCCTCGACAGGCTCACCCATCTACACGCTCACCTATCGACAGGCTCACCTATCGACAGGCTCACCTCTCGACTGGCTCACCCCTCGACAGGCTCACCTATCGACAGGCTCACCTCTCGACTGGCTCACCCCTCGACAGGCTCACCTCACAGGCCCACCTAGGCAGGCCACCCCTACAGGCTCACCCCTCGACAGGCCCACCTATCGACAGGCCCACCTATCGACAGGCTCACCCTCGACAGGCTCACCTATCAACAGGCCCACCTATCGACAGGCTCACCCCTCGACAGGCTCACCTATCACAGGCCCACCTATCGACAGGCTCACCTACGACAGGCTCACCTATCAACAGGCTCACCTATCACAGGCTCACCTCTCGACTGGCTCACCCCTCGACAGGCTCACCTATCAACAGGATCACCCCTCGACAGGCCCACCCCTCGACAGGCCCACCCCTCGACAGGCCCACCCATCAACAGGCCCACCTCTCGACAGGCCCACCTATCAACAGGCCCACCTATCAACAGGCCCACCTCTCGACAGGCCCACCTATCAACAGGCCCACCTCTCGACAGGCCCACCTATCGACAGGCCCACCTATCAACAGGCCCACCTCTCGACAGGCCCACCTATCTACAGGCCCACCTATCAACAGGCTCACCTATCAACAGGCCCACCTATCAACAGGCCCACCTATCAACAGGCCCACCTATCAACAGGCCCACCTATCAACAGGCCCACCTATCAACAGGCCCACCTATCTACAGGCCCACCTATCAACAGGCCCACCTATCAACAGGCCCACCTATCAACAGGCCCACCTATCAACAGGCCCACCTATCAACAGGCCCACCTATCAACAGGCCCACCTATCAACAGGCCCACCTATCAACAGGCCCACCTATCAACAGGCCCACCTATCAACAGGCCCACCTATCAACAGGCCCACCTATCAACAGGCCCACCTATCAACAGGCCCACCTATCAACAGGCCCACCTATCAACAATTCAGCAACAATAAAATAATGAATGAGTAAAGGAAGTCATAAAGATATATACTAATAATAATGAGATAAAACATAGAATAGTAATTCAGCAAGCACAAATGTTTTGAGTAAACAAAGAATTAACACAGAAATACACACTAAATAGCAAAGTCTAGGGAGCCTGTAAAAGGTGCACCCTACCCAGCGCTGCCGTGTGTGTGTGTGTGTGTGTGTGTGTGTGTGTGTGTGTGTGTGTGTGTGTGTGTGTGTGTGTGTGTGTGTGTGTGTGTGTGTGTGTGTGTGTGTGTGTGTGTGTGTGTGTGTGTGTGTGCGTGTGCGTGTGCGTGTGCATGTGTGTGTTTCTTCTAATCCCTCTTGCATTTGGCTGCCGATTTAATTCTGGCCTTGTTTGTGGCCAAGCCCCTAAACACTCCCCCTGAATCTGTATCTGCACATCTTTCCATCCATTAACACACACACACTTAGCCTGTACATACTGTATTCAAAAGAGAGTGCACACAGAGAGAGAGAGGAAGAGAGACATAGAGAGAGAGATAGAGAGGGATATATATAGAGAGAGATAGAGAGGAGACTGTCAGATCGGTAGTTGGCGTGAGACGCGCAGAGCGTGGTCGCGATGAAGCCCCCATATTGGAGCAGCGCAGAGCAAGCGCGACAGACAGCGAGCGAGCGAAAGAGCGCAGGAACAGACTCGGTGTTCCGTCGTTGCCATAGTGAAAGCGTGGATTCATCACGACCATTGATGCTCTGATCAGTACGTGGAGTGGGGTTTCTCCAGAACATGCACGGTGGTCTAGTTGAGGTAGGCCTATTCAAATAGCTTTTCCCATTTAACTTTTGGGCTAGTCTTACATTCAGGAAAAACACGTTATCAACAAAACAGTCAATCTGTAAAAAGCAACAAATACAAAGTCATTCATTTTTCATTTACTTTTAAGCTTTTTCTTTGATACTGTTGAGCTGTATTATTTTGTTCTAAACAAATGATGAACATGTTAGATGTGTGTATTCACGTTGAGAGGCGGGCAGGCCAGCAGAGGGCAGACGGCTGTTTACTCGAGCTGTACGGTGCATTAACGGCCATTGTGTCAGAGCCCGGTTGGTCTGATTCGATTCCCGCGCTATTTGTGTCATCCTGGAATTAGTGTGGACGATATTCATGTTTCTATTAATTGTAAATTATATATGATATCGGGAACATTTTAGCACCAAAGTAAATGTTGACTGCCTGCAATACAACCTTCAAAGCTCTGTGTGATGGGCGATACTACTATTAGAGAGCTTATAAGGTAGGTAATAGCCCGCCTCTGTGTGTTGTGCCCGCCTGGTTCAGACTGCTGTTTGTGCTACTGAGCCTAATGCATGTGTGTGTGTGTGTGTGTGTGTGTGTGTGTGTGTGTGTGTGTGTGTGTGTGTGTGTGTGTGTGTGTGTGTGTGTGTGTGTGTGTGTGTGTGTGTGTGTGTGTGTGTGTGTGTGTGTGTGTGTGTGTGTGTGTGTGTGTGTGTGTGTGTGTGTGAGAGACAGAGAGATTAGTGACAGTGTTATGGATCGATAAACGCACCTAGTCGCTCATTCCATCAATGTCTCAGGATGGCCATCGGGTGGTAGACATGACATAATCCGTTTGAAAGGCCACACACACACACACACACACACACACACACACACACACACACACACACACACACACACACACACACACACACACACACACACACACACACACACACACACACACACACACACACACACACACACACACACACACACACACACACACACACACACACACACACACACACACACACACACACACACACACACACACACACACACACACACACACACACGTGTGTGATCTGATGATCAGTGTGTATTTGGTGATTCAGCCTAGTGTCACAGGTTCGATGCGGGAATTCATTCACAAACATCTTCGCTGGAAGGGAGGGCGCGCGCTGAGCGGTGTTTCGAAGGACGCGAGGCAGTCACCTTGCGGTCTGAAAGCGGCACGCGCCGCAGGAAATAACCCAAACAAAAAACACAAGCTCACCAACTGCAGTTCTCCCTGAGTGGAGTTGTGTCAGATAGACAGACTGCCACGATAGTCACTCCTCTGCACAGTGTGTGGATATAGAGAGCTGCCAGGTAACCTGCCCTGTCGCGAGACATACTGGTTGAGAGGAGGGGGTTAGACTAGGGGTTTGGCGGGCGATGCGTGAGCAGACATCGCACCGGCAGAGTTTGTGCGTGACATGAAGACGAGAAGAGCTCGAGCTGTGGCCTTGGTCGCAAGCAGTCGGTGCGTGTTCTGCCTTTATCCCGTGGAAATGAACGAGGTCGCAGATTGACACGGTAAGGCTCTATGTGTGTACATTTGGATGTAACGTAACGGCGCGTTCAGTCTGTGTAATGCAACAGTGAGACACAGCAGATAGCCTCCGCTCGATTTACTCCCCACCCCCCCACACACACCTCCCCTCGGTAACATCAGCCAACCTTCTGTCTTTAAGTCTTTTTGACCGGTGAGGGTTTTGATGTTAACATTGTCAAGGGAAATATAAAAGTTACAGAACTCTCTTCTCTGCGATGGTTGTCTGGGCAAACGGTGATGCGCGCGACGACTCAATTTCAGCACCGCGGACAGCTCTGGAGGACAAGCGCATGCAGCTACCAGATCCGTCCCGTTTACACAAGCTATGAGACAGACAGAAAGACAGACAGACCATTGCCATGTCTCCTTATTTGACATGGTTTAGCCATGGAGCCAGGAGCAGATTGGGATCAGAAATCGTCCCTGCCATTTCTAACACACGGCTCATTTTTCCCTTAATGCCATCATTATCTAGCTAATCATTTTGCTGAGAAAAAAACAACAAGTTAGTTAGGCCCACTGGGCTAAAAAGGGACCAGCCTAATTGGCATTTGCCCGAAATGCTAGATGGCCAGTCTGCCCCTGCTTGGAGCGCATTCCCGTTGGCAGACTTCACAAGAGTATCCATAGGCTATAAAGGCACATATATCCTATTCAATGTGCACAGGCACATCATGTTAAAATCCTGCTATCCTCTTCCGTTGTTTACTCAACCAATCAATGACGAAATCTATGGGCAACTTAAATCTCCCAGACTGTTGATTGTTCGGCGTATCAACGCGGTTTATTTAACGGGATAACCGTAGTGTGTTGAATGTGGCAGGCTAGCCTATTGACAATTTATACCGGCGAGAAGCGCAGTGACCTCTGTAGCCAACGGGCTGAACAACGTTCATGCCTATTTGAGCAGATTTATGTTTCTGTGATAGAGAAGAGGATAAATTCATTCGGTTCCGTAATAAAGTGAAATGTGACCTATACTGGAGCACATACAGAGCGACAGGTATGTAATACTGCGCGCAGCGTTGGTGGGAAAGAGACAGAGCGCGAGAGAGAGAAAGACGGTGGTGGTGGAGGAGTCTGTATCATGACAAATCGGTCTTGCGGGCTGCAGGATGAATGGCTCTTAGGAAGAATGGATCCCGAGCGAACAGCTCTCCTGTTAATGACGCTGTAATGACGCTGTCATATGAATTACGTCCCTTGACCCCCTCGTTTCTCGTCTACCGCTCGAGGGGATACCGGCCGGGCTCGAACTGTTGAGCCCCCAACTCTGCCAACATTATGACGACCTTGATCAAGTCTATTTGCACAAAGTTGGACCCATTCCCTTCCATCTCATTTACTTAGTGCTTCCAGCTGCTGAAATCTATTGAAATATGTTCTAACTGTGGTTACGATATGTTGTTATGCATAACTGAGGTTAAATATATTTGCTTGAAATACACAAGCGTTTTAGTTCTAGTTTACAAGGCCTATATGACATGAGGTAGAGTGAGAGTGTTGTTCATCATGATCATTTTGTGAATTGTGTCTCTGATCCTTTGAAAAGATACACAAGACCTCAAAGCATGCAAATGTATTATATATATATTCTGATGAGCCATTGGTGTGAAGCTGTGGTAGGATTCATGTGAGAGTATAAACTGCTTGGATAGGTTCCCACTGGGTATGGTTCCTGTGCTCTGAGACTTGGTCTGGTGTTGAATGTTATTGTTCTCCCTCCTCTCCGACAGCCTTCCCTGCTCCCTGATGTGTCACAGGTAGATAACAGATTGATGTGAAAACAGCAAAGTAAGCCCCTATAAAGGATTGATGTCCCCTGCTGCGTTCAGACCCTAACCCCCCACTACCTCTCCGTTTACAGGTAATGACCGGCCCCTTTACCTGTCTGTTACCTGTTACCATGGAGACCACCGCTTCACCATAGAGGAGGATATTCCTCAACCAATCAGAGTGGAGTCCAGTTTCGACCAGAAGGAGTCTAAAGTATATCCCAACATACACGGCTTCTCTCTGGCACTCCTTATTGGTAACGTGGCAATGGCCCGTCCTTGACTTCCACAGCAGGAGGAGGAAGTCCACATTTGTAATATATTTGGCTTGCCACCACTCTTCACAATGGAGAGGAACTTTACTCTCATGAAGCGTAGTAGTTCTTGATCAAACTGGACATCATCAAGACATTTTCTTTGTTAACAAATTAACCAATAAGATGATCTGGATCATCCTGGCCCTGCCTGTATGGGCGTGGCGTGGGACTGTTGGCGACGCCCAGTCTAACGAGCGGCGAGTCGTGGCACACATCCCCGGTGACATCATCATAGGAGCCCTGTTCTCTGTCCATCACCAGCCGACAGCGGACAAGGTACAACCCTCTGAGACTAAGGCATCCTTTATGTCCACATGAATGACTGATGGTGTGGGGAAGATGCACAGTGGGGTCTGAGATGATTGACACCCTTCATAAAGATGAGCCTAAATGACTGTATAAAATAAATCATTCAAAAAACTGAGCTATATTCTATGCCATTTTTTTTCTCCAAATCCAAGTGCCAATGCTGTTTAGTAAACACAGATACTGTGTGGAGCAATGGTCTATTATGATCCCTCCCAATGTGTTCTCCAACTCAGAAAACAGTGGCCTTATCCTCACAAGTTGAATTATTGAAAGGTATTGAAAACAGGGGGGGCAATAATTTGGTCCATTAACTCCTTCTAAATCTCTTTCTCCGAGCAATTGTATTAGTATAAAATTATATCATGTCCCTTTGGTTGTTTTTGCATACAGTACAGCTCAGTATTTGAATGATTCACTTTATACAGTCAATGTTGCTCATTTTTATCAAGGGTGTCAATCATTTCAGACCCCACTGTATCCATCCCCAGCTGCATAAGTGTAAGAGTGTCTCAGTGCGTGTCGTGAGCAGAACAGTATCCAGTGTGTGTATGTGTTTATGTGTGTGTGTGTATTCCTCACCCAAGTACACGAACGTAAATGCATATTGGTGCGCAAGCAGTACGGTATCCAATGTGTGTGTGTGTTTATGTGTGTGTGTGTATTCCTCACCCAGGTACACGAACGTAAATGCGGCTCGGTGCACGAGCAGTACGGTATCCAGTGTGTGTGTGTGTTTATGTGTGTGTGTGTGTTCCTCCCCCAGGTACACGAACGTAAATGCGGCTCGGTGCGCGAGCAGTACGGTATCCAGCGTGTTGAGGCCATGCTGCACACTCTAGACCGTATCAACGCTGACCCCCGTATCCTCCCCAACATCAGCCTGGGCTGTGAGATAAGAGACTCCTGCTGGCACTCTGCTGTGGCCCTGGAGCAGAGCATTGAGTTCATACGAGACTCCCTGGTGTCCTCCGACGAGGCCGAGGTGGGGGGAGGCAGTGTGTGGGGGGGAGGCGGGGGTGGAGCCGACGGGAGGGGAGGGCCGAGGTGTGCGGACCCCGCTGCAACCCCCATGCGGGGGAAGAAGCCCATCGTCGGCCTGATAGGACCAGGCTCCAGCTCTGTGGCCATCCAGGTCCAGAACCTCCTACAGCTCTTCAACATACCCCAGATCGCCTACTCTGCTACCAGCATGGACCTCAGTGACAAAGTAGGCACACAATTCTATTCTATTGTACTCTATTCTATTTTAATTTACTCTACTCCATTCTATTCTATGTTATTAGTACTTTATGAGTAGTCTACTGTGTTTCTCTCCAACAGAGTTTGTATGAGTACTTTATGAGTACTGTTATCTCCAACAGAGTTTGTATAAGTACTTTATGAGTACTGTTACTCTCCAACATAGTTTGTATAAGTACTTAATGAGTACTGTTTATCTCCAACAGAGTTTGTATAAGTACTTTATGAGTACTGTTATCTCCAACATAGTTAGTATAAGTACTTAATGAGTACTGTTTATCTCCAACATAGTTAGTATAAGTACTTAATGAGTACTGTTTATCTCCAACAGAGTTTGTATAAGTACTTTATGAGGGTGGTGCCATCGGATGCTCAGCAGGCCAGAGCCATGGTGGACATTGTCAAGAGATACAACTGGAGCTACGTCTCTGCCATCCACACAGAGGGTAGGAACAGCACTCTGTCTGTCTGTCTGTCTGTCTGTCTGCCTGCCTGCCTGCCTGCCTGCCTGTCTGTCTGTCTGTCTGTCTGTCTGTCTGTCTGTCTGTCTGTCTGTCTGTCTGTCTGTCTGTCTGTCTGTCTGTCTGTCTGTCTGTCTGTCTGTCTGTCTGTCTGTCTGTCTTTCTTTCTGACTTTTCTGTCTGCTGGTCTGTGGCCATTCACACAAACAAGAACATTTGAGAGAATGTGTTTTTGGTATTGAGTTTGTGTGTTTCCCTCTTCCCACTCACATCCATGCCTCTTTTTCTCCACTATATTGCATCCTCCTCTGGCCCTCTCTTCCTCTCTCTCTGGGCGCTGATGACTGGCTGTAATTAATCTGTGGTTTGGCCACAAAGGGAAGTAGGTCTTTAGCTGAACTGTTAATCAGACTTACACCTTAACACGCACACACACACACGTACACACACACGTACACACACGTACACACACGTACACACACACACACACACACACACACACACACACACACACACACACACACACACACACACACACACACACACACACACACACACACACACACACACACACACACACACACACACACACACACACACACACACACACACACACACACACACACACACACACACACACACACACACACACTGAATATGAGGCTATGGGAGTGTCACTGTAAGGAAGGGAGGAACTGAAACAGTAGTGTTAGACTGCTCTGGTCTCTACTGGTCTGGTCTCTACTGGTCTGATCTGGTCTTTGCTCGTCTGGTCTTGTCTGGCCTGGTCTTGACTGGTCTGGTCTGCTCTAGTCTTGTCTGGTCTTGTCTCTACTGGTCTGGTCTCTGCTCGTCTGGTCTGGTCTGGTTTTGTCTGGTCTGGTTTTGTCTTGTCTGCTCTGGTCTTGTCTGGTCTTATCTGGTCTTGTCTCTACTGGTCTGGTCTCTGCTCGTCTGGTCTGGTCTTCTCTGGTCTTGTCTGGTCTTGTCTGGTCTGGTCTTGTCTGGTTTTGTCTGGTCTGGTTTTGTCTTGTCTGGTCTTGTCTGGTCTCTGCTTGTCTGGTTGGGTCTGGTCTGGTTTTGTCTGGTCTGGTTTTGTCTGGTTTGGTTTTATCAGGACTGGTCTGGACTTGACTGGTCTTGTCTGGTCTGATCTGGTCTGATCTGGTCCTGTTTGGTCTTGTCTGGTTTGGTCTTATCTCTTCTGGTCTTGTCTTGTCTAGTTTGGTCTTGTCTGGTCTTTGTTGTTTTGTCTGGTCTTGTCTGGTCTAGTCTTGTCTATTCTTGTCTGGTCTGATTTGGTCTGGTCTGGTCTTGTCTATTCTTGTCTGGTCTTGTCTTGTTTAGTCTTGTCTATTCTTGTGTGGTCTGTTCTTGTCTTGTCTTGTCTAGTCTTGTCTATTCTTGTGTGGTCTGTTCTTGTCTTGTCTATTCTTGTCTGAACTGGTCTTGTTTGGTCTTGTCTGGTCTTGTCTGGTTTTGTCTGGTCTTGTCTGGTTTTGTCTGGTCTTGTCTGGTCTTGTTTATTCTTGTCTTGTCTGGTCTGGTCTTGTCTGTTCTTGTCTAGTCTTGTCTGGTCTAGTCTGGTCTGGTCTTGTTTGGTCTTGTCTGGTCTTGTCTAATCTTGTCTGGTCATGTCACGTCTGTTCTTGTCTGGTCTGGTCTTGTCTGGTCTTGTCTGGTTTTGTCTTGTCTAGTTTTGTCTGGTCTTGTCTGGTTTTGTTTAATCTTGTCTGGTCTTGTCATGTCTGGTCTGGTCTGTTCTTGCCTGGTCTTGTCTGGTCTAGTCTAATCTTGTCTGGTTTTGTCTTGTCTAGTTTTGTCTGGTCTTGTCTGGTTTTGTTTAATCTTGTCTGTTCTTGTCTGGTCTAGTCTGGTCTGGTCTGGTCTAGTCTAGTCTTGTCTGGTCTAGTCTTGTCTGGTCTGTTCTTGTCTGGTCTTGTCTGGTCTGGTCTGGTCTGGTCTGTTCTTGTCTGGTCTAGTCTGGTCTGGTCTAGCCTTGTCTGGTCTTGTTTGGTCTTGTCTGGCCTGGTCTAGTCTTGTCTGATATGGTCTGGTCTATTGTGGTCTTGTCTGGTCTAGTCTTGTCTGATCTGGTCTGGTCTAGTGTGGTCTGGTCTGGTCTGGTCTTGTCTGGTCTCATCTTGTCTGGCCTTGTCTGGTCTTGTCTCGCCATGTCTTGTCTCATCTGGTCTAATCTTGTCTGGTCTTGTCTCGTCTAGTCGTGTCTGGTCTAGTCTGGTCTAGTCTTGTCTGGTCTTGTTTTGTCTGGTCTTGTCTGGTTTTGTTTAATCTTGTCTGGTCTTGTCTAGTCGTGTCTGGTCTTGCCTTGTCGTGTCTGGTCTTGTCTGGTCTTGTTTTGTCTGGTCTTGTCTGGTTTTGTTTAATCTTGTCTGGTCTTGTCTAGTCGTGTCTGGTCTTGCCTTGTCGTGTCTGGTCTAGTCTTGTCTGGTCTTGCCTTGTCTAGTTTTGTCTGGTCTTGTCTGGTTTTGTTTAATCTTGTCTGGTCTTGTCATGTCTGGTCTTGTCTGGTCTTGTCTGGTTTTGTCTTGTATTGCCTAGTCTTGTTTATTCTTGTCTTGTCTGGTCTGGTCTTGTCACGTCTGGTCTTGTCTGTTCTTGTCTAGTCTTGTCTGGTCTAGTCTGGTTTTGTCTGGTCTTGTCTGGTCTTGTTTATTCTTGTCTTGTCTGGTCTGGTCTTGTCTGTTCTTGTCTGGTTTTGTCTGGTCTAGTCTGGTCTGGTCTTGTTTGGTCTTGTCTGGTCTTGTCTAATCTTGTCTGGTCATGTCACGTCTGTTCTTGTCTGGTCTGGTCTTGTCTGGTCTTGTCTGGTTTTGTCTTGTCTAGTTTTGTCTGGTCTTGTCTGGTTTTGTTTAATCTTGTCTGGTCTTGTCTGGTTTTGTTTAATCTTGTCTGGTCTTGTCTGGTCTGTTCTTGTCTCTTCTTGTCTGGTCTTGTCACATCTTGTCTGGTCTGTTCTTGTCTGGTCTAGTCTTGTCTGGTCTAGTCTTGTCTGGTCTGTTCTTGTCTGGTCTGTTCTTGTCTGGTCTAGTCTTGTCTGGTCTAGTCTTGTCTCTTCTTGTCTGGTCTTGTCACATCTTGTCTGGTCTGTTCTTGTCTGGTCTAGTCTTGTCTGGTCTAGCCTTGTCTGGTCTAGTCTTGTCTGGTCTAGTCTTGTCTGGTCTAGTCTTGTCTGGTCTAGCCTTGTCTGGTCTAGTCTTGTCTGGTCTAGTCTTGTCTGGTCTGTTCTTGTCTGGTCTAGTCTTGTCTGGTCTAGCCTTGTCTGGTCTGTTCTTGTCTGGTCTAGTCTTGTCTGGTCTAGTCTTGTCTGGTCTTGTCTGGTCTAGTCTTGTCTGGTCTAGTCTTGTCTGGTCTAGCCTTGTCTGGTCTTGTCACATCTTGTCTGGTCTAGTCTTGTCTGGTCTAGTCTTGTCTGGTCTAGTCTTGTCTGGTCTAGCCTTGTCTGGTCTGTTCTTGTCACATCTTGTCTGGTCTGTTCTTGTCTCTTCTTGTCTGGTCTTGTCACATCTTGTCTGGTCTAGTCTTGTCTGGTCTAGTCTTGTCTGGTCTAGTCTTGTCTGGTCTAGCCTTGTCTGGTCTTGTCACATCTTGTCTGGTCTAGTCTTGTCTGGTCTGTTCTTGTCTGGTCTGTTCTTGTCTGGTCTAGTCTTGTCTGGTCTAGCCTTGTCTGGTCTTGTCTGGTCTGGTCTGGTCTGGTCTAGTCTAGTCTTGCCTGGTCTTGTTTGGTCTTGTCTGGCCTGGTCTAGTCTAGTTTTTTCTGGTCTGGTCTATTGTGGTCTTATCTGGTCTAGTCTTGTCTGATCTGGTCTGGTCTTGCCTGGTCTTGTCTGGTCTCATCTTGTCTGTCCTTGTCTGGTCTGGTCTTGTCTCGCCGTGTCTTGTCTGGTCCTGTCTGGTCTGGTCTTGTCTAATTTCTTAAGGACAACTACTCTGTCTCATCTAGAGAGAGAGAGAGAGAACGATAGAGAGAACGAGAGTGAGAGAAGTTGTGCAAGAGAAGGAGAGCGTGAGAAGGATGAAGTGGAAAGTGATATAATGAGAGAGAGATAAAGGAGAAAGGGGAATCAGCTTTGTAGTGAATTTCCATAAATAATATAAAATAACAGAGCATTCTCATCAGCCAATTATTGCAGGATATCACCAAGAACCACCAGATATGGAGAATACAGACAGCTCAGGAAGTATGCTTAGATAAAAAGTAGACGTTTTTTATATAGAATTAAGCATAATGATTATAGTTCTAGATTGGAGGAAAAAACAGTTTCAGGTGTTTAAAAAAACAAAATTCTCACGTATTTTGTGCCCCCTCAGATTTTTGGCGTGCTGATTTATTGACGCACCTGTCTGTCAGGGGAGAGATGGAGGAGGGATAGGTAGGGAGAGAGATGGAGGATGGGGAGGAGGAGGGATAGGTAGGGGAGAGATGGAGGATGGGGAGGAGGAGGGATAGGTAGGGGAGAGATGGAGGATGGGGAGGAGGAGGGATAGGTAGGGGAGAGATGGAGGATGGGGAGGAGGAGGGATAGGTAGGGAGAGAGATGGAGGATGGGGAGGAGGAGGGATAGGTAGGGAGAGAGATGGAGGATGGGGAGGAGGAGGGATAGGTAGGGAGAGATATGGAGGATGAGGAGGAGGGATAGGTAGGGAGAGAGATGGAGGATGAGGAGGAGGGATAGGTAGGGAGAGAGATGGAGGATGAGGAGGAGAGATAGGTAGGGAGAGAGATGGAGGATAGGGAGGAGGGATAGGTAGGGAGAGAGATGGAGGATAGGGAGGAGGGATAGGTAGGGAGAGAGATGGAGGATAGGGAGGAGGGATAGGTAGGGAGAGAGATGGATGATAGGGAGGAGGGATAGGTAGGGGAGAGATGGAGGATAGGGAGGAGGGATAGGTAGGGAGAGATGGAGGATGAGGAGGAGAGATAGGTAGGGAGAGATGGAGGATGAGGAGGAGGGATAGGTAGGGAGAGACATGGAGGATAGGGAGGAGGGATAGTTAGGGAGAGAGATGGAGGATAGGGAGGAGGGATAGGTAGGGAGAGAGATGGAGGATAGGGAGGAGGGATAGGTAGGGAGAGAGATGGAGGATAGGGAGGAGGGATAGGTAGGGAGAGAGATGGAGGATGAGGAGGAGGGATAGGTAGGGAGAGATGGAGGATAGAGAAGAGGGATAGGTAGGGAGAGAGATGGAGGGATAGGTAGGGAGAGAGATGGAGGATGAAGAGGAGAGATAGGTTGGGGAGATATGGAGGATAGGGAGGAGGGATAGGTAGGGGAGATATGGAGGATGAGGAGGAGGAATATGTAGGGAGAGAGATGGAGGATGAGGAGGAGGGATAGGTAGGGAGAGAGATGGAGGATGAGGAGGAGGGATAGGTAGGGAGAGATATGGAGGATGAGGAGGAGGGATAGGTAGGGAGAGAGATGGAGGATGAGGAGGAGGGATAGGTAGGGAGAGAGATGGAGGATGAGGAGGAGGGATAGGTAGGGAGAGAGATGGAGGATGAGGAGGAGGGATAGGTAGGGAGAGATATGGAGGATAGGGAGGAGGGATAGGTAGGGAGAGATATGGAGGATAGGGAGGAGGGATAGGTAGGGAGAGATATGGAGGATGAGGAGGAGGGATAGGTAGGGAGAGAGATGGAGGATAGGGAGGAGGGATAGGTAGGGAGAGAGATGGATGATAGGGAGGGATAGGTAGGGAGAGAGATGGAGGATAGGGAGGAGGGATAGGTAGGGAGAGAGATGGATGATAGGGAGGAGGGATAGGTAGGGAGAGATATGGAGGATGAGGAGGAGGGATAGGTAGGGAGAGAGATGGAGGATGAGGAGGAGGGATAGGTAGGGGAGATATGGAGGATGGGGAGGAGGGATAGGTAGGGGAGATATGGAGGATAGGGAGGAGGGATAGGTAGGGAGAGAGATGGAGGATGAGGAGGAGGGATAGGTTGGGAGAGATGGAGGATAGGGAGGAGGGATAGGTAGGGAGAGAGATGGAGGGATAGGTAGGGAGAGAGATGGAGGATAGGGAGGAGGGATAGGTAGGGGAGATATGGAGGATGAGGAGGAGGAATATGTAGGGAGAGAGATGGAGGATAGGGAGGAGGGATAGGTAGGGAGAGATATGGAGGATAGGGAGGAGGGATAGGTAGGGAGAGATATGGAGGATGAGGAGGAGGGATAGGTAGGGAGAGAGATGGAGGATAGGGAGGAGGGATAGGTAGGGAGAGAGATGGATGATAGGGAGGGATAGGTAGGGAGAGAGATGGAGGATAGGGAGGAGGGATAGGTAGGGAGAGAGATGGATGATAGGGAGGAGGGATAGGTAGGGAGAGATATGGAGGATGAGGAGGAGGGATAGGTAGGGAGAGAGATGGAGGATGAGGAGGAGGGATAGGTAGGGGAGATATGGAGGATGGGGAGGAGGGATAGGTAGGGGAGATATGGAGGATAGGGAGGAGGGATAGGTAGGGAGAGAGATGGAGGATGAGGAGGAGGGATAGGTTGGGAGAGATGGAGGATAGGGAGGAGGGATAGGTAGGGAGAGAGATGGAGGGATAGGTAGGGAGAGAGATGGAGGATAGGGAGGAGGGATAGGTAGGGAGAGAGATGGAGGATAGGGAGGAGGGATAGGTAGGGAGAGAGATGGAGGATAGGGAGGAGGGATAGGTAGGGAGAGAGATGGAGGATAGGGAGGAGGGATAGGTAGGGAGAGAGATGGAGGATGAGGAGGAGGGATAGGTAGGGAGAGATGGAGGATAGGGAAGAGGGATAGGTAGGGAGAGAGATGGAGGGATAGGTAGGGAGAGAGATGGAGGATGAAGAGGAGAGATAGGTTGGGGAGATATGGAGGATAGGGAGGAGGGATAGGTAGGGGAGATATGGAGGATGAGGAGGAGGAATATGTAGGGAGAGAGATGGAGGATGAGGAGGAGGGATAGGTAGGGAGAGAGATGGAGGATAGGGAGGAGGGATAGGTAGGGGAGAGATGGAGGATGAGGAGGAGGGATAGGTAGGGAGAGATATGGAGGATGAGGAGGAGGGATAGGTAGGGAGAGAGATGGAGGATGAGGAGGAGGGATAGGTAGGGAGAGAGATGGAGGATGAGGAGGAGGGATAGGTAGGGAGAGAGATGGAGGATGAGGAGGAGGGATAGGTAGGGAGAGATATGGAGGATAGGGAGGAGGGATAGGTAGGGAGAGAGATGGAGGATAGGGAGGAGGGATAGGTAGGGAGAGAGATGGAGGATAGGGAGGAGGGATAGGTAGGGAGAGAGATGGAGGATAGGGAGGAGGGATAGGTAGGGAGAGAGATGGAGGATGAGGAGGAGGGATAGGTAGGGAGAGATGGAGGATAGGGAAGAGGGATAGGTAGGGAGAGAGATGGAGGGATAGGTAGGGAGAGAGATGGAGGATGAAGAGGAGAGATAGGTTGGGGAGATATGGAGGATAGGGAGGAGGGATAGGTAGGGGAGATATGGAGGATGAGGAGGAGGAATATGTAGGGAGAGAGATGGAGGATGAGGAGGAGGGATAGGTAGGGAGATATGGAGGATAGGGAGGAGGGATAGGTAGGGGAGAGATGGAGGATGAGGAGGAGGGATAGGTAGGGAGAGATATGGAGGATGAGGAGGAGGGATAGGTAGGGAGAGAGATGGAGGATGAGGAGGAGGGATAGGTAGGGAGAGAGATGGAGGATGAGGAGGAGGGATAGGTAGGGAGAGAGATGGAGGATGAGGAGGAGGGATAGGTAGGGAGAGATATGGAGGATAGGGAGGAGGGATAGGTAGGGAGAGATATGGAGGATAGGGAGGAGGGATAGGTAGGGAGAGATATGGAGGATGAGGAGGAGGGATAGGTAGGGAGAGAGATGGAGGATGAGGAGGAGGGATAGGTAGGGAGAGAGATGGAGGATGAGGAGGAGAGATAGGTAGGGAGAGAGATGGAGGATAGGGAGGAGGGATAGGTAGGGAGAGAGATGGAGGATAGGGAGGAGGGATAGGTAGGGAGAGAGATGGAGGATAGGGAGGAGGGATAGGTAGGGAGA
>NC_060191.1:66930794-66970794 GCF_021184085.1 Oncorhynchus gorbuscha | reverse complement strand
AAATTTCCCATGAAACGTGCCTAACATCAATATCTTACTGTATATTCGGAGAACATTGCAACCTTGTTCTGTGTATGTTTGGTGGGACGTTGATAGAATATTCTCCTAACCCACTGAAAACTGGACACATGAATGTTCTTGCAAATTTCCCATGAAACGTGCCTAACATCAATATCTTACTGTATATTCGGAGAACATTGCAACCTTGTTCTGTGTATGTTTGGTGGGACGTTGATAGAATATTCTCCTGACCCACTGAAAACTGGACACATGAATGTTCTTGCAAATTTCCCATGAAACGTGCCTAACATCAATATCTTACTGTATATTCGGAGAACATTGCAACCTTGTTCTGTGTATGTTTGGTGGGACGTTGATAGAATATTCTCCTAACCCACTGAAAACTGGACACATGAATGTTCTTGCAAATTTCCCATGAAACGTGCCTAACATCAATATCTTACTGTATATTCGGAGAACATTGCAACCTTGTTCTGTGTATGTTTGGTGGGACGTTGATAGAATATTCTCCTAACCCACTGAAAACTGGACACATGAATGTTCTTGCAAATTTCCCATGAAACGTGCCTAACATCAATATCTTACTGTATATTCGGAGAACATTGCAACCTTGTTCTGTGTATGTTTGGTGGGACGTTGATAGAATATTCTCCTAACCCACTGAAAACTGGACACATGAATGTTCTTGCAAATTTCCCATGAAACGTGCCTAACATCAATATCTTACTGTATATTCAGAGAACATTGCAACCTTGTTCTGTGTATGTTTGGTGGGACGTTGATAGAATATTCTCCTGACCCACTGAAAACTGGACACATGAATGTTCTTGCAAATTTCCCATGAAACGTGCCTAACATCAATATCTTACTGTATATTCGGAGAACATTGCAACCTTGTTCTGTGTATGTTTGGTGGGACGTTGATAGAATATTCTCCTGACCCACTGAAAACTGGACACATGAATGTTCTTGCAAATTTCCCATGAAACGTGCCTAACATCAATATCTTACTGTATATTCGGAGAACATTGCAACCTTGTTCTGTGTATGTTTGGTGGGACGTTGATAGAATATTCTCCTAACCCACTGAAAACTGGACACATGAATGCTCTTGCAAATTTCCCATGAAACGTGCCTAACATCAATATCTTACTGTATATTCGGAGAACATTGCAACCTTGTTCTGTGTATGTTTGGTGGGACGTTGATAGAATATTCTCCTAACCCACTGAAAACTGGACACATGAATGTTCTTGCAAATTTCCCATGAAACGTGCCTAACATCAATATCTTACTGTATATTCGGAGAACATTGCAACCTTGTTCTGTGTATGTTTGGTGGGACGTTGATAGAATATTCTCCTAACCCACTGAAAACTGGACACATGAATGTTCTTGCAAATTTCCCATGAAACGTGCCTAACATCAATATCTTACTGTATATTCAGAGAACATTGCAACCTTGTTCTGTGTATGTTTGGTGGGACGTTGATAGAATATTCTCCTGACCCACTGAAAACTGGACACATGAATGTTCTTGCAAATTTCCCATGAAACGTGCCTAACATCAATATCTTACTGTATATTCGGAGAACATTGCAACCTTGTTCTGTGTATGTTTGGTGGGACGTTGATAGAATATTCTCCTAACCCACTGAAAACTGGACACATGAATGCTCTTGCAAATTTCCCATGAAACGTGCCTAACATCAATATCTTACTGTATATTCGGAGAACATTGCAACCTTGTTCTGTGTATGTTTGGTGGGACGTTGATAGAATATTCTCCTAACCCACTGAAAACTGGACACATGAATGTTCTTGCAAATTTCCCATGAAACGTGCCTAACATCAATATCTTACTGTATATTCGGAGAACATTGCAACCTTGTTCTGTGTATGTTTGGTGGGACGTTGATAGAATATTCTCCTGACCCACTGAAAACTGGACACATGAATGCTCTTGCAAATTTCCCATGAAACGTGCCTAACATCAATATCTTACTGTATATTCGGAGAACATTGCAACCTTGTTCTGTGTATGTTTGGTGGGACGTTGATAGAATATTCTCCTGACCCACTGCTCTTGTCACCGCCTAGGAAACATGTCTTGAACATTTAATATTGTATATTCTGAGAACCATGGTAACCACGTTCTGGGTCTGTTCTGTTTGACATTAAGGGAATATTCTCCTGAACTCTTAACTCGAACGCCAATAGGTTCTCAGAAGGTTTTTGCTAACATAGATAGAATGTTCGGTAACACTTTAGTTTCCGCCCAGTGTGACCGAATGGTGAACTAAACGACGGAGAGTTTTGACTGTGTGTGATATTAGATTGCTTCTTGTGTAAATATTTTCTGTCTGGATTTTAATGATTTGTATGTGGTCATAACCATGGTCATAACCATGAAATAATATGTCATAACAGCTGATATAACTTGTCATAACCTGTTAATAATATGGACATAACACTGTCATGAAACATATATTTACACCTGTTGTGACATATATTGTGTTATTTTATGGCTGGTTATGACACCTACATAAGAGTATCAAAGCCCACTAAACCTACCAGGGTAGTTACTATATGGCTGGTTATAACACCTACATAAGAGTATCAAAGCCCACTAAACCTACCAGGGTAGTTACTATATATACCTACATAAGAGTGTCAAAGCCCACTAAACCTACCAGGGTAGTTACTATATGGCTGGTTATAACACCTACATCAGAGTGTCAAAGCCCACTAAACCTACCAGGGTAGTTACTATATGGCTGGTTATAACACCTACATAAGAGTATCAAAGCCCACTAAACCTACCAGGGTAGTTACTATATATACCTACATAAGAGTGTCAAAGCCCACTAAACCTACCAGGGTAGTTACTATATGGCTGGTTATAACACCTACATCAGAGTGTCAAAGCCCACTAAACCTACCAGGGTAGTTACTATATGGCTGGTTATAACACCTACATAAGAGTATCAAAGCCCACTAAACCTACCAGGGTAGTTACTATATGGCTGGTTATAACACCTACATAAGAGTATCAAAGCCCACTAAACCTACCAGGGTAGTTACTATATGGCTGGTTATAACACCTACATAAGAGTATCAAAGCCCACTAAACCTACCAGGGTAGTTACTATATGGCTGGTTATAACATCTACATAAGAGTATCAAAGCCCACTAAACCTACCAGGGTAGTTACTATATGGCTGGTTATAACACCTACATAAGAGTATCAAAGCCCACTAAACCTACCAGGGTAGTTACTATATGGCTGGTTATAACACCTACATAAGAGTGTCAAAGCCCACTAAACCTACCAGGGTAGTTACTTTATGGCTGGTTATAACACCTACATCAGAGTGTCAAAGCCCACTAAACCTACCAGGGTAGTTACTATATGGCTGGTTATAACACCTACATCAGAGTGTCAAAGCCCACTAAACCTACCAGGGTAGTTACTATATGGCTGGTTATAACACCTACATCAGAGTGTCAAAGCCCACTAAACCTACCAGGGTAGTTACTATATGGCTGGTTATAACACCTACATAAGAGTGTCAAAGCCCACTAAACCTACCAGGGTAGTTACTTTATGGCTGGTTATAACACCTACATCAGAGTGTCAAAGCCCACTAAACCTACCAGGGTAGTTACTATATGGCTGGTTATAACACCTACATCAGAGTGTCAAAGCCCACTAAACCTACCAGGGTAGTTACTATATGGCTGGTTATAACACCTACATCAGAGTGTCAAAGCCCACTAAACCTACCAGGGTAGTTACTATATGGCTGGTTATAACACCTACATAAGAGTGTCAAAGCCCACTAAACCTACCAGGGTAGTTACTATATGGCTGGTTATAACACCTACATCAGAGTGTCAAAGCCCACTAAACCTACCAGGGTAGTTACTTTATGGCTGGTTATAACACCTACATAAGAGTGTCAAAGCCCACTAAACCTACCAGGGTAGTTACTTTATGGCTGGTTATAACACCTACATCAGAGTGTCAAAGCCCACTAAACCTACCAGGGTAGTTACTATATGGCTGGTTATAACACCTACATCAGAGTGTCAAAGCCCACTAAACCTACCAGGGTAGTTACTATATGGCTGGTTATAACACCTACATAAGAGTGTCAAAGCCCACTAAACCTCCCACACAAGGCCAAACATTCCATTAAACCATAGCCTACTCGTCAGCAGTATGTTTATGTAAAATTTTTAATAGACTATATCAAAAGACCATTGTCATTGTGCACACACAGTGACGTCAGACATGCACCTACTCCAATGCTCTGTTGCTGATGACTGGGATGAATGCAGGACAGGACAAGACACCCTCTTTTTGACTTATGACTAATATAAGGGCCTATATGGCTTATATGAGTATGATGGTCATAATGCTTCATAACAGTGTCATAAAGTCCAAGTTCTTAGTCCAAGTAAAGTGACACAGGATGGACGTAATTCTTCATGACAGTGATATAAAGTCGGGGTGTATCTTAACATCTGTGAAGAAATTATTTGGGCTACAATTTCTGAGTCTGGTAACTATAATGAACTTCTCCTCTGCAGCAGAGGTAACTCTGGGTCTTCCATTCCTGTGGCGGTCCTCATGAGAGACAGTTTCATCATAGAGCTTGATGGTTTTTTTGCGACTGCACTTGAAGAAACGTTCAGTTCTTGAAATGTTCTGTATTGACTGACCTTAATTTAACTTCTCTTTGCTTATTTGAGCTGTTCTTGCCATAATATTGACTTGGTCTTTTACCAAATAGGACTATTTTCTGTATACTACCGCTACCTTGTCACAACAAAACTGATTGGCTCAAACACATTAAAAAGGAAAGAAATTCCACAAATTAACTTCTAACAAGGCACACCTGTTAATTGAAATGCATTCCAGGTGACTACGTCATGGAGCTGGTTGAGAGAATGCCAAGATTGTGCAAAGCTTTCATCAAGGCAAAGGGTGGCTACTTTGAAGAATCTCAAATATAAAATATATTTGGATTTGTTTAACACTTTCTTTTGGTTACGACATGATTCCATATGTGTTATTTCATAGTTTTGATGTCTTCACTATTATTCGTCAATGTATAAAATAGAAAAAATAAAGAAAAAGCCTTGAATTAGTAGGTGTGTCCAAACTTTTGACTGGTACTGTCTATTTGTTTTAGGGCTTTGTGTTTTTATTGAGATAGGACAGCGAAGAGGAGAAAGGAAAGGCAGGAGAAATTGTCAGAAGGACACGGGTCAGATTGGAACCCATAGTGGCTGTGGTAGTAACCACTGGACCATACAGGCCATGCATCTTGACAGTCTAAAGTGGTCTCCTGGGGCCCTTTCCTGTGTTAAATAGCTGAACTGGTGGGCGCTATTTCCTATTTGGCATCTATGTTATACCTCACTGTTAGCAGTTGATGTTATTCTTCAATAACACAGACCCCAAAGAAAATCAGGGGGAGGAAAATAGCTTTCTTCAGAGAGAACAAATCATATGGGGAGGTAGATGTTCATTCTCCCCTGTCCTCAGTGATTCTCTCCAGTGATTCTCTCCACAGAACAAATCATGTGGGGTGGTAGATGTTCATTCTCCCCTGTCCTCAGTGATTCTCTCCAGTGATTCTCTCCACAGAACAAATCATGTGGGGTGGTAGATGTTCATTCTCCCCTGTCCTCAGTGATTCTCTCCAGTGATTCTCTCCACAGAACAAATCATGTGGGGAGGTAGATGTTCATTCTCCCCTGTCCTCAGTGATTCTCTCCAGTGATTCTCTCCACAGAACAAATCATGTGGGGTGGTAGATGTTCATTCTCCCCTGTCCTCAGTGATTCTCTCCAGTGATTCTCTCCACAGAACAAATCATATGGGGTGGTAGATGTTCATTCTCCCCTGTCCTCAGTGATTCTCTCAAGTGATTCTCTCCACAGAACAAATCATGTGGGGAGGTAGATGTTCATTCTCCCCTGTCCTCAGTGATTCTCTCCAGTGATTCTCTCCACAGAACAAATCATATGGGGAGGTAGATGTTCATTCTCCCCTGTCCTCAGTGATTCTCTCCAGTGATTCTCTCCACAGAACAAATCATGTGGGGAGGTAGATGTTCATTCTCCCCTGTCCTCAGTGATTCTCTCCAGTGATTCTCTCCACAGAACAAATCATGTGGGGAGGTAGATGTTCATTCTCCCCTGTCCTCAGTGATTCTCTCCAGTGATTCTCTCCACAGAACAAATCATGTGGGGAGGTAGATGTTCATTCTCCCCTGTCCTCAGTGATTCTCTCCAGTGATTCTCTCCACAGAACAAATCATGTGGGGAGGTAGATGTTCATTCTCCCCTGTCCTCAGTGATTCTCTCCAGTGGTTCTATCCACAGAACAAAGGGACAGGGTGTAGTTTTATAACCCAGCCCTAGCCTGTGGTTGATCAATTACAATTCCTTGCAATAACACTGGGCCAATGGCCAAATAACAAGTATCCTATTTCAGTTTCAATGTATAAACAATTTGGACCAATGAGAACTTGCCATGTAGCTATGAGTCCCGGACTGAAATTCCTCCCATGTGTCTGACCTATTGATCAATACTTCCCTATTACAGAACAAAACACAATTTCCTTTGATCATTAGTAATCTATTGACCTATCATCCTCTGCGTTGTGTATTAATCTTCAAAATATTCTTACATCACCCGTCACTTCAAGTGAATAATACAGATGACGGAGAAACCAGAGAGGAAATAATAATATAATATAAATATAATAATATATGCCATTTAGCAGACGCTTTTATCCAAAGCGACTTACAATCATGTGTGCATACATTCTACGTATGGGTGGTCCCGGGGATCGAACCCGGGACCTAGGCGTTACAAGCGCCATGCTCTACCAACTGAGCTACAGAAGGACCACTGAACGAGAAGATGAGGAGATCTGAGTGAAGGAGAATGAGCTGAGAAGAGATGAGGGGTGGTCAGGTGTTTCTAGTGTGAGCTAGAGTCCTGGTGAGAATTGGTTTGTCCTGAGCAGATAATTGCCATTGTGATGGGAACGGCTGTGACACAGCTGAGACCGAATGGAGAGCACATTATGTGTTGTTGGCTGCTGTTCCACTCTGCTCACTTCTGTGTCTCTAAAGCTATTATATTGTGTATAGAGATATATGTTTCTCTGCTCTCTGTTTTCCTCACTCCCGCCAGGAAGCAGGCTCTCCTTAGCTCTCTCACTGTGTCTTTGTGCATAGATGTGTGTGTTTCACAAATGATTCCCAGTTTGACTGGTTACGTGTTATCGGGCTGGAGTGTGTGTGTGTTTACCCACATAAAAATACTATAGTATACTGTAAATAGTGTAGTATTACTATATTTATATACTATAGTATTCACTGTAGTGTTTTTGTGGATTTTACTGTAGTTTCTTTTGTGGACTCTACTGTAGTATACTGTAGTATTCACTGGACATTTTAACATTTAACATATGTCATTTAGCAGATGCTCTTATCCAGAGCGACTTACAGTAGTGAGTGCATCCATTTTCATACTTAATATTGATACATAGTATTGAAAATATATGCACTCTGTAAATTACTGTAGTTTTGTTAGTGCTACCTACTGTAAGTAGACTGGAGTCTGAACAAAGCTTCTGTTTTGTATACTACAACATAATATGGGATATAGTAAGTACTACACATGATTGAGGGATACTACAGTGTGTAGTATAGTATTCTACAGTATACTACAACATAATATAGGATATAGTAAGTACTACACACGATTGAGGGATACTACAGTGTGTAGTATAGTATTCTACAGTATACTACAACATCATATAGGATATAGTAAGTACTACACACAATTGAGGGATACTACAGTGTGTAGTATAGTATTCTACAGTATACTACAACATAATATAGTATATAGTAAGTACTACACATGATTGAGGAATACTACAGTGTGTAGTATAGTATTCTACAGTATACTACAACATAATATAGGATATAGTAAGTACTACACACAATTGACGGATACTATAGTGTGTAGTATAGTATTCTACAGTATACTACATACAGTTGAAGTCGGAAGTTTACACCTTAGCCAAATACATTTAAACTCAGTTTTCACAATTCCTGACATTTAATCCTAGTAAAAATTCCCTGTTTTAGGTCAGTTAGGATCAACACTTTATTATAAGACTGTGAAATGTCAGAATAACAGTAGAGAGAATTATTTATTTCAGCTTTTATTTATTTCATTACATTCCCAGTGGGTCAGAAGTTGACATACACTCAATTAGTATTTGGTAGCATTGCCTTCAAATTGTTTAACCTGTGTCAAACGTTTCGGGTAGCTTTCCACAAGCTTCCCACAATAAGTTGGGTGAATGTTGGCCCATTCCTCCTGACAGAACTGGTGTACCTGAGTCAGGTTTGTAAGCCTCCTCGCTTGCACACACTTTTTCAGTTCTGCCCACAAATCATCTATGGGATTGAGGTCAGGGCTTTGTGATGGCCACTCCAATACCTTGCCTTTGTTGTCCTTAAGCTATTTTGCCACAACTTTGGAGGTATGCTTGGGGTCATTGTCCATTTGGAAGACCAAATTGCGACCAAGCTTTAACTTCCTGGCTGATGTCTTGAGATGTTGCTTCAATATATCCACATCATTTTTCTTCATGATGCCATCAATTTTGTGAAGTGCACCAGTCCCTCCTGCAACAAAGCCCCCGCACAGCATGATGCTGCCACCCCCACAGCATGATGCTGCCACCCCCACAGCATGATGCTGCCACAACCGTGCTTCAAAGTTGGGATGGTGTTCTTCGGCTTGCAAACATCCCCATTTTTCCTCCAAACATAACGTTGGTCATTATGGCCAAACAGTTCTATTTGTGTTTCATCAGACCAGAGGACATTTCTCCAAAAAGTACGATCATTGTCCCCATGTGCAGTTGTAAACCGTAGTCTGTTTTTTTTGTTATGGCGGTTTTGGAGCAGTGGCTTCTTCCTTTCTGAGCGGCCTTTCAGGTTATGCCGATATTGGACTCGTTTTACTGTGGATATAGATACTTTCGTACCTGTTTCCTCCAGCATCCTTTGCTCTATTGTTCTTTTCGCACCACAGTACGTTAATCTCTAGGAGACAGAACGCTTCTCCTTCCTGAGCGGTCTGATGGCTACGTGGTCCCATTGCACAATCAACTTAGTGTATGTAAAATTCTGACCCACTGGAATTGTGATACAGTGAATTATAAGTGAAATAATCTGTCCATAAACAATTGTTGGAAAAATGACTTGTGTCATGCACAAAGTAGATGTCCTAACCGACTTGCCAAAACTATAGTTTGTTAACAAGAAATTTGTGGAGTGGTTGAAAAACAAGTTGTAATGACTCCAACCTAAGTGTATGTAAACAAGTTGTAATGACTCCAACCTAAGTGTATGTAAACAAGTTGTAATGACTCCAACCTAAGTGTATGTAAACAAGTTGTAATGACTCCAACCTAAGTGTATGTAAACTAGTTGTAATGACTCCAACCTAAGTGTATGTAAACTAGTTGTAATGACTCCAACCTAAGTGTATGTAAACTAGTTGTAATGACTCCAACCTAAGTGTATGTAAACTAGTTGTAATGACTCCAACCTAAGTGTATGTAAACTAGTTGTAATGACTCCAACCTAAGTGTATGTAAACGAGTTGTAATGACTCCAACCTAAGTGTATGTAAACTAGTTGTAATGACTCCAACCTAAGTGTATGTAAACTAGTTGTAATGACTCCAACCTAAGTGGATGTAAACTAGTTGTAATGACTCCAGCCTAAGTGGATGTAAACTTCCCACTTCAACTGTATTACTATTGCATTATATAGATTTCTATAGTAAGTACTAAGGTATTCTATAGTAAACTGTAGCATTTTGTCGTGTGGGGATTTGAGTGTGTTTATGTGTGTGTATCCTGTAAGTGGTGTCATGTCAGGGTCTAAAGAATCTTCTCTCCTCTGATCTCCATGGCAACATCTGTTCTCTGTCACTGGAATTTACAGCGTCAGACTCATCACATAGCCTGGCCCCGGACGCAACGCATGTCTGTGAATTTGCGCTTATTAAGTGTCTGTATTTGTGTGTAAGTGTCTGTTGGCTTGGACATGGGCATACGTGTGTTTGAGTGTGTGTATGTAATGTGTGGTATGGGGTGAGCGTGTGTGAGTGTGTGTGTGTGTGAGTGTGTGTGTGTGCAAGGGGTTGGGCTGTCGGTGCCATCTGTCTCCTGCTCCTCTCACTGAGACACTAATTACAGGACTTTACACGTTGCCCTGCTACCCAAGACCACACACACGCACACCAGAGAATGCTGGTGGGAGGAGCTATAAGAGGACCGGCTTATTGTAATAACCGGAATGGAATCAGTGGAACGGAGTCAAACATGTTTGTTTTCATGTTGTTTTCATGTTTTCTAGTTTTAATATCACATGCACAAGGACAGTGAAATGCCTTTCTGGCCAGCTCAACAATGCACTTATCAATAACAACCTAATACCAACCTAATACCAAAACACACAATAAGAAAGAAAAAAGAAAGAAAAAGAAAGAAAGAAAAATAGGAGAAAGTAAGAAGCTATACTGTATATATACAGGGTCAGTTCCAGTACCATATTAACAATGTGATAGAGGTACATATCTATAGTGGTAAGTTGACTAGGCATCAGGAAATATGAAAAACAGAGTAGCAGCAGCATAGATGAGGATTGTATGTGAGCGTGTGTGTGTGTGCGTGTGTGTCTCGATAGTATAAATGTACGTGCATATCATTTGTGTGTGTGAGCAAATTAAGTCGATAAAAGATTGTACTGTGCAGCCGTCTTCATCAACCTGGCCAAGGTTTTTGACTCAATCACCGTATTCTTATCAGCAGACTCAACAGCCTTTGTTTCTCAAATGACTGCTTTGCCTGGTTCACCAACTACTTCTGAGATAGAGTTCAGTGTGTCAAATCCGAGGGCCTGTTGTTCGCACCTCTGGCAGTCTCTATGGGGGTACCACAGGGTTCAATTCTTGGGCCGACTTTCTGTATATATCAAAGATGTCGCTCTTGCTGCGGGTGATTCCCTGATCTACCTCTACGCAGACAACATCATTCTGTATACATCTGGCCCTTCTTTGGACACTGTGTTAACAAACCTCCAAACCTCCAAACTTCAATGCCATATAACACTCCTTCCGTGGCCTCCAACTGCTCTTAATCTCTAGTAAAACTAAATGCATGCTCTTCAACCGTTCGCTGCCCGCAACCGCCTGCCCGATGAGCATCATTACTCTTGGCGGTTCTGACTTAGAATATGTGGGCAACTGCCTAGGCATCTGGCTAGACTGTAAACTCTCCTTCCAGACTCATTAAACATTTCCAATCCAAAGTTAAATCTAGAATTGGCTTCCTATTTCGTAAAAAAGTCTCCTTCACTCATGCTGCCAAACATACCCTCGTAAAACTGACTATCCAACCGATCCTCGACTTTGGCGATGTCATTTACAAAATAGCCTCCAATCCTCTACTCAACAAATTGGATGCAGTCTATTACAGTGCCATCCGTTTTGGCCCCAAAGCCCCATATACCCCCCACCACTGCAACCTGTATGCTCTAATCAGCTGGCCCCTGCTTCATATTGGTTGCCAGACCCACTGGCTACAGGTCATCTCTAAGTCTTTGCTAGGTAAAGCTCCGCCTTATCTCAGCTCACTGGTCACGGTAACAACACCCAATACCTGCTTGAGCACGTGCCCCAGCAGGTATATCTCACCGGTCATCCCCAAAGCCAACACTGTCACGACTTCTCCCGAAGTCGATGCCTCTCCTTGTTCGGGCGGTGTTCGGCGGTCGAAGTCGCCGGTCTTCTAGCCATCGCTGATCCATTTTTCATTTTCCATTTGTGTTGTCTTGTTTTCCCACACACCTGGTTTCATTTCCCTCATTATGTGTTGTGTATTTAGCCCTCTGTTTCCCCCATGTTTTTGTGATTGTTTATTGTTAGGTCGGTATGTTTCCGGCTGGTTTATTCCCGGGTGCTGTTTTACCCGTGTTTAGTCGCAACCGCTATTTTGTTCGCACATTGGGTTTGTTTTTCATTAATTTTTAATTTTTTAATGTATCTGTTATTTTACCAGGTAAGTTGACTGAGAACATGTTCTCATTTACAACAACGACCTGGGGAATAGTTACAAGAGAGAGGAGTGGGATGAATGAGCCAATTGTAAACTGGGGATGATTAGGTGACCGTGATGGTTTGAGGGCCAGATTGGGAATTTAGCCAGGACACCGGGGTTAACACCCCTACTCTTACGATAAGTGCCATGTGAACTTTAATGATCTCAGAGAGTCAGGACACCCGTTTAACGTCCCATCTGAAAGACGGCACCCTACACAGGGCAGTGTCCCCAATCACTGCCCTAGGACATTGGGATATTTTTTGACCAGAGGAAAGAGTGCCCCTACTGGCCCTCCAACACCACTTCCAGCAGCATCTGGTCTCCCATCCAGGAACTGACCACCGTTACTTTGTGCTATTGCCTTCATTAAAAGTGCGTTGTTCACTTATCTCTGCTCTCCTGCGCCTGACTTCATGCACAAGCTACAGCCACCGCCTGACAAACACCTACTTTGGCCGCCTTTCCATCCAGTTCTCTGCTGCCAATGACTGGAACGAATTGCAAAAATCGCTGAAGCTGGAGACTTATATTTCCCTCACTAACTTTAAACATGAGCTATCTGAGCAGCTAACCAATCGCTGCAGCTGTACATTGCCCATCTGTAAATAGCCCATCCAATCTACCTACCTCATCCCCAAATTGTTTTTATTTACTTTTCTGCTCTTTTGCACACCAGTGTATCTACTTGCACATCATCATCTGCACATCTATCACTCCAGTGTTAATCTGATAAATTGTAATTATTTGCTACTATGGCCTATTTATTGCCTACCTCCTCATGCCTTTTGAACACACTGTATATAGACTTTCTTTTCTCTACTGTGTCATTGACTTGTTTATTGTGTTATTGGCTTGTTTATTGTTTACTCCATGTGTAACTCTGTGTTGTTGTCTGTGTCGCACTGCTTTGCTTTATCTTGGCCATGTCGCCGTTGTAAATGAGAACTTGTTCTCAACTAGCCTACCTGGTTAAATGAAGGTGTTCTCAACTAGCCTACCTGGTTAAATGAAGGTGTTCTCAACTAGCCTACCTGGTTAAATGAAGGTGTTCTCAACTAGCCTACCTGGTTAAATAAAGGTGTTCTCAACTAGCCTACCTGGTTAAATGAAGGTGTTCTCAACTAGCCTACCTGGTTAAATAAAGGTGTTCTCAACTAGCCTACCTGGTTAAATAAAGGTGTTCTCAAGTAGCCTACCTGGTTAAATGAAGGTGTTCTCAACTAGCCTACATGGTTAAATAAAGGTGTTCTCAACTAGCCTATCTGGTTAAATAAAGGTGTTCTCAACTAGCCTACCTGGTTAAATGAAGGTGTTCTCAACTAGCCTACATGGTTAAATAAAGGTGTTCTCAACTAGCCTACATGGTTAAATAAAGGTGTTCTCAACTGGCCTACCTGGTTAAATGAAGGTGTTCTCAACTAGCCTACATGGTTAAATGAAGGTGTTCTCAACTAGCCTACATGGTTAAATAAAGGTGTTCTCAACTAGCCTATCTGGTTAAATAAAGGTGTTCTCAACTGGCCTACCTGGTTAAATGAAGGTGTTCTCAACTAGCCTACATGGTTAAATAAAGGTGTTCTCAACTAGCCTACATGGTTAAATAAAGGTGTTCTCAACTGGCCTACCTGGTTAAATGAAGGTGTTCTCAACTAGCCTACATGGTTAAATAAAGGTGTTCTCAACTGGCCTACCTGGTTAAATAAAGGTGTTCTCAACTGGCCTACCTGGTTAAATAAAGGTGTTCTCAACTGGCCTACCTGGTTAAATGAAGGTGAAATAAAAAAATAAATAAGAAAGTGTGTATGTGTGTGAAGTCCCGTGACTGTGCATAATGTAAAAATAAAAATAAAATACACGAGTAAACTCAGATAGTCCGTGTAGCCATTTTGTTGGCTATTTAACAGTCATGGCTTGGAGATAGAAGCTGTTCAGGAGCCCGTTGGTGTCAGAATTGATGCATCAGTACGGAAGCAGAGAGAACTTTCCTGGGCTTTCCTTTCACGTCGCCTGATGTACTGACTGATGTACTGACTGATGTACTGAGTGATGTACTGAGTGATGTACTGACTGATGTACTGAGTGATGTACTGACTGATGTACTGAGTGATGTACTGACAGATGTACTGACTGATGTACTGAGTGATGTACTGACTGATGTACTGACTGATGTACTGAGTGATGTACTGAATGATGTACTGACTGATGTACTGACTGATGTACTGACTGATGTACTGACTGATGTACTGACTGATGTACTGAGTGATGTACTGAGTGATGTACTGACTGATGTACTGACTGATGTACTGACTGATGTACTGAGTGATGTACTGACTGATGTACTGAGCTGTTTAATGTGTTTGGTACCATTCTATTGATTCCATTCCAGCCATTACAATGAGCCCATCCTCCAATAGCTCCTCCCACCAGCCTCCTCTGACCAACACACACACAGGATTTTACACATGGCTACATGGGCTCTGCTCCTGCTAACAACAGCAGTACAGATCTGATACTATTACATTGTAAATTCTCTGTGTAATCATTTGGTGTTTGGAGCCCACTGGGACTTGTGAGGGAATCAGAGCTGGGAGATTAATGATCTTGTGAAAAAACTGATAAGAAAAAATTGATGAAGATGAAGGAGGGAATAAAATAGAAGGAGAGATGAAGGAGAGATGAAGGAGACGGTGAGATGGAAAGACAGGGAGAACAAGAGAGAGAAAGAGAAGGGAATCCTATCAAAAACTGTCACCATGCACTCCCCTTCATTTGCATCAATTCCAGGTCATCCACTTCCTCTTCTTATCTGCTATTTATTTATTTTATTTAACCTTTATTTAACTTGGCAAGTCAGTTAAGAACAAATTATTTTAAAAATTACAGCCTACCCTGGTCAAACCCTAACGATGCTGGGCCAATTGTGCACCGCCTATGGGACTCCCTCTCTCTGTCTCTGTCTCTATCTCTGTCTCTGTTTCTGTCTCTGTCTCTGTCTGTCTCTCTCTCTCTTTCTCGCTCTCTCTCTCTCTCTCTCTCTGTTTCTCTGTCTCTCTGTCTCTCTGTCTCTGCCACTGTCTCTGTCTCTGTCTCTGTCTCTGTCTCTGTCTCTGTCTCTGTCTCTGTCTCTGTCTCTGTCTCTCTCTCTCTCTCTCTCTCTCTCTCTCTCTCTCTCTCTCTCTCTCTCTCTCTCTCTCTCTCTCTCTCTCTCTCTCTCTCTCTCTCTCTCTCTGTCTCTGTCTCTGTCTCTGTCTCTGTCTCTGTCTCTCTCTCTCTCTCTCTCTCTCTCTCTCTCTCTCTCTCTCTCTCTCTCTCTCTCTCTCTCTCTCTCTCTCTCTCTCTCTCTCTCTCTGTGTGTCTTCATTTAGAACTGAGACTATTACTCTCGTTGAGCATTCTATACATTAAACATGTAATCTCTTCCTCTCTTCCTCTCTTTCCCCGGCCCCTCTCTTCTTGTCACTCACCGCCCTCTCTGCTGTCTCCTAGGTAACTACGGGGAGAGTGGGATGGAGGCGTTCAAGGATATGGCTGCCAAGGAGGGCATCTGCATCGCCCACTCTGGTAAGCTCCTACTGGTGATGTCATTAACCAGGAAGTACATCTAGTGTGCGTGCCACATGGAACCACCTCAGGGCAGATAACATCCTATTTAGTGCACTAGTTTTATCTCCAGCCATGTGCAAAAATAGTGCACTATGTGGTGAATAAGATATTAGGTAAGTTTCCCTTGGGGAAATTACATGAAGTGAAACAGGGACAATTAAATGACTTCTAAAGCTCCTTGATCACTTACCTCATCTCCTGATGTGTCCTATGATAGGTAAGATCTGGAGCAACGCGGGGGAGAAGAGTTTTGATAGGCTGCTGGAGCGTCTCAGAACCCACCTGCCCAAGGCCAGGGTGGTAGCCTGTTTCTGTGAGGGCATGACAGTCAGGAACATCCTCATGGCCATGAGACGACAGGGCCTGGTGGGGGAGTTCCTACTGGTCGGCAGGTCAGTGGACACTGGAACTGCAGAGATACACACAAACACATACTGATACGCACACACCACACTGTACACATTGAGTGTAAGATAATACATATGTGGAGAGGAGAGAGAGAGAGGTGAACTATTGTAGGAGGGTATGGCTAGGTCCTCTGAGTATATTTGCAAATAGGATCTAAAGAATTACCAGCTCTCTACCCCCACCCACCCCACTCTCTCTCTCTGCTACTCTCTCTCTCTGCTACTCTCTCTCTCTCTCTCTCTCTCTCTCTCTCTCTCTCTCTCTCTCTCTCTCTCTCTCTCCTCTCCCTTTTTCACTCTATCTCTCTCTCCCCTATCCCTCTCTCCTCTCTCTCTCTGCTACTCTCTCTCTCTCTCTCTCTCTCTCTCTCTCTCTCTCTCTCTCTCTCTCTCTCTCTCTCTCTCTCTCTCTCTCCCTCATTCACTCTCTCTCTCTCTCTCTCTCTCTCTCTCTCTCTCTCTCTCTCTCTCTCTCTCTCTCTCTCTCTCTCTCTCTCTCTCTCTCTCTCTCTCTCTCTCTCTCTCTCTCTCTCTCTCTCTCTCTCTCTCTCTCTCTCTCTCTCTCTCTCTCTCTCTCTCTCTCTCTCTCTCTCTCTCCTCACTGTATGCATCTTCTCTCTACCACATTCTCTGTCTTCCTCTCTGCCCCTAGCAGCACTGCTTTGTTCTACTTCTGTCTTGTGCCCCCCCACCCCAAGAGTTCCGAGGTGTTTCTGCTCGAGGCACAGACCCCACCCCATCCCACAATGCACTAGGGGACAACTGCTTCCTCTGCATGTGTGTGTGTCTATATGCATGTATATATGTGTGTATGTGGGTGTGAGGCAGACAGGCAGAGTCGGTGTGTGTGTATGTGTGTGCATGCCAAGTTCACTCTGGCCTCTTGTTGCCATGCCAACCTTTTAATTAACATAGTCCTAATCATTTCAGCACCATTAAGAATAGAGATAGGATAACATGACATGTGAGTCTATCTAATGTTAAAGTCATTACATTTAATTTCTATTCCATTCTATTTATCCCTTCAGTAACCTTACCTGAATAGCAGAGTGATCATCATCATCATCATCATCATCATCATCATCGATACCATGCTCTTCATTCACTTAGTAACTGGGAGGCAGGTATGTAAACACATCAGGAGGAAAGTCATTCAATCACTTGTATAAGTGTCTTTACCAATCCATTTGTCACTAAGTGCTGAACAGCAACCCGACCCCCTAGATGGGATCACAGCCTCACACTCTGAAGGACCTCAACCTCCCAGCATTATTACTACCTGCAACCTGCACCTGTTTCCTGCCAGGGATCTATAGTGACTCACGTTATCCCATCACACTGGCCCCACCCACCTGTCACTCATCTCATGGTTCCAATCACCATGGCAACAGCCAGGCAGGCTGCTAATGCTATCACACTAACAGGATGTAACTAAAGAGTGAGTGGGTGCTGTAAGTGTGTTTATGTCCCTCCATTGTGGAAAGGAAGAGGAAAAGAGTGAGGCAGAGATTGGGGAGAGAGAGACAGAGAGAGAGAGAGACAGAGAGGGTAGGAGAAAGAGAGGGTAGGACACAGACAGAGAGGGTAGGAGAAAGAGAGGGTAGGAGAAGACAGGGTAGGAGACACAGAGAGGGTAGGAGACAGATAGCGAGGGGAGGAGAGAGATAGCGAGGGTAGGAGACAGACAGCGAGGGTAGGAGACAGACGGCGAGGGTAGGAGACAGACGGCGAGGGTAGGAGACAGACAGAGAGGGTAGGAGACGGATAGTTAGGGTAGGAGACAGAGAGGGTAGGAGACAGACAGCAAGGATAGGAGACAGACAGCGAGGGTAGGAGACAGAGAGGGTAGGAGACAGATAGCGAGGGTAGGAGACAGAGAGGGTGGGAGACAGATAGTGAGGGTAGGAGACAGAGAGGGTAGGAGACAGGGAATCAATCTACTTAATGTGAAGATGTACAAACTATTTCTCTCTCCTTCACACACCATCCGAGTCACCTATAAGTCTCAATTGGTGAGAAAGACCAGTCTCTCCTCAGTCACCATCCAACCTGTTAAACTCACCAGAGTTGATTATAATTACACTTGTTAATTGAATATCAGCGTTCGTTAGCCTCGCTCTGTGAAAATGGGGGATATTCCCAAATGAAAGATTGTTCCAGGTTGGCACATTTCTGTGCGATGCTCCAAACAGGGGTGGTGCTTTGGATTCCCCCATGAAACTTCACACATTCCGTTTAACTCTGTATAATTGCATTACGTCTACACACACACACACACACACACACACACACACACACACACACACACACACACACACACACACACACACACACACACACACACACACACACACACACACACACACACACACACACACACACACACACACACACAGACCCTTGCGTACACCTGGGTATGTGTTTGCAGTCTGTTAGTATTGATTCTCTCTCTTCCACCGTCCCTCGTGGCGCCAGCCAGCTACAAACCCAGTAATGAATAGTACTGTTGAGATTAAGGTCCAAAACACCACATACACGTGCACGTGCACACACACACACACACACATACACACTTTCAGAGTAGCCTATACTGTAGTGTTGGTATTTGCAGAAAGAGAGAGAGAGAGCGAGACAGAGAGAGAGAAAGAGTGTATGTGTGTGTGCAGGATTGGGTAGGTTACTTTCTAAATGTAATCCATTCAAGTTACTAGTTACCTGTCCAAAAACGTAACTGTTGGATTACCCAAACTCAGTAACGTGATCTGATTACTTTCAGTTACTTTTGGAAAACTTCCTCCTGAAGAAGCATTAGAAGAAGACACAAAGAATCATCAAATACATTTGGTGTGTCATCATAGTAGTCTCTGACATCATAGTGGTCTCTGACATCATAGTGGTCTCTGACATCATAGTAGTCTCTGACATCATAGTGGTCTCTGACATCATAGTAGGCTCTGACATCATAGTAGTCTCTGACATTGTAGTGGTCTCTGACATCATAGTAGTCTCTGACATCATAGTAGGCTCTGACATCATAGTAGGCTCTGACATCATAATATTCTCTGACATCATAATATTCTCTGTCATCATAGTAGTCTCTGACATCATAGTGGTCTCTGACATCATAGTAGTCTCTGACATCATAGTAGTCTCTGACGTCATAGTGGTCTCTGACATCATATTGGTCTCTGTCATCATAGTGGTCTCTGTCATCATAGTGGTCTCTGACATCATAGGGGTCTCTGACATCATAGTGGTCTCTGTCATCATAGTGGTCTCTGACATCATAGGGGTCTCTGACATCATAGTGGTCTCTGACATCACAGTGGTCTCTGACATCATAGTGGCCTCTGTCATCATAATACATCATTAATGCTGAATTGATGTAATTGGGAAAACAGATAAATGTATTGTTTGGCAAACATCCCTTCTGATTTTAAAAGTAATCAAAGAAGTAATCATCTAGTTATTTTTTAAGTACAGTGCCTTCGGAAAGTATTCAGACACCTTGACCTTTTCCACATTTTGTTACGTTACAGCCTTATTCTAAAATTGATGAAAAAAAAACAATATTCCTCATCTAGCTACACACAATACCCCATAATGACAAAGCAAAAACAGGTTTTTAGATTTTTTTGCTAATACAGCCTTGACTCTTGACTCTTCTTGGGTATGATGCTACAAACTTGGCACACCTGTATTTGGGGAGTTTCTCCCATTCTTCTCTTCAGATCCTCTCAAGCTCTGTCAGGTTGGATGGGGAGCGTCGCTGCACAGCTATTTTAAGGCTCCAGAGATGTTCAATCGGGTTCATGTCCGTGCTCGGCAGTCATGTGCCTTCCGTCTGGCTACTCGACCATAAAGGCCTGATTGGTAGAGTGTTGCAGAAATGGTTGTCCTTCTGGAAGCTTCTCCCATCAACACAGAGGAACTCTAGAGCTCTGTCAGAGCGACCATTGGGTTTCTTGGTCACCTCTCTGACCAAGGCCCTTCTCCCCCGGTTGCTCAGTTTGGCCGAGCGGCCAGCTCTAGGAAGAGTCTTTGTGGTTACAAACTTCTTCCATTTAAGAATGATGGAGGCCACTGTGTTGTTGGGGACCTTCAATGCTGCAGAAATGTTTTGGTACCTTTCCCCAGATCTGTGTCTCGACACAATCTTGCCTCTGAGCTCTACGGACAATTCCTTCCACCTGGTTTTTGGTCTGACATGCACTGTCAACTGTGGGACCTTATATAAATAGGTGTTTGCCTTTCAAAATCATATCCAATCAATTGAATTTACCACAATTGACCACAAATCAAGTTGTAGAAACATCTCAAGGATGATCAATAGAAACAGGATGCACCTGAGCTCAATTTAGAGTCTCAGGGTCTGAATACTTATGTAAATAAGTTCTGTTTTTTAATTTTAATACATTTGCAAAACTGTCTGAAACCTGTTTTTGCTTTGTAATTATGGGGTATTATGTGTATATTTTTGAGGATTTTTTATTTATTTAATCCATTTTAGAATAAGGCTGTTACGTAACAAAATGTTGAAAAAGTCTAGGGGTCTGAATACTTTCCGAAGGTACTGTATCTGTAATCTGATTACAATATTTTATCTGGTAACGTAACCGATTACAGTAAAGATTTTTTTTATCAGATTACATGTAACTGATGCCATGTAGTCACTTCCTCCCCAACCCTGGGAATATGAGTTGCGTTTCTCAATGCTTTCTGCCTTGCTCTGTTCTGTTGTTATGGGTTTTCTAAATGCTTCGTCATGCCACTAAATGGTCTCAGTGTGTAGTGTGTACTCCATCAGTGTGTAGTGTGTACTCCATCAGTGTGTATGTGTACTCCATCAGTGTGTAGTGTGTACTCCATCAGTGTGTATGTGTACTCCATCAGTGTGTAGTGTGTACTGCATCAGTGTGTAGTGTGTACTCCATCAGTGTGTATGTGTACTCCATCAGTGTGTAGTGTGTACTCCATCAGTGTGTAGTGTGTACTGCATCAGTGTGTAGTGTGTACTCCATCAGTGTGTAGTGTGTACTGCATCAGTGTGTATGTGTACTCCATCAGTGTGTATGTGTACTCCATCAGTGTGTATGTGTACTCCATCAGTGTGTATGTGTACTCCATCAGTGTGTGTGTATGTGTACTCCATCAGTGTGTACTCCATCAGTGTGTATGTGTACTCCATCAGTGTGTAGTGTGTACTCCATCAGTGTGTAGTGTGTACTCCATCAGTGTGTAGTGTGTACTCCATCAGTGTGTAGTGTGTACTCCATCAGTGTGTAGTGTGTACTCCATCAGTGTGTAGTGTGTACTCCCATCAGTGTGTAGTGTGTACTCCATCAGTGTGTAGTGTGTACTGCATCAGTGTGTATGTGTACTCCATCAGTGTGTATGTGTACTCCATCAGTGTGTATGTGTACTCCATCAGTGTGCATGTGTACTCCATCAGTGTGTAGTGTGTACTCCATCAGTGTGTATGTGTACTCCATCAGTGTGTAGTGTGTACTCCATCAGTGTGTAGTGTGTACTCCATCAGTGTGTAGTGTGTACTCCATCAGTGTGTAGTGTGTACTCCATCAGTGTGTAGTACTCCATCAGTGTGTATGTGTACTCCATCAGTGTGTATGTGTACTCCATCAGTGTGTATGTGTACTCCATCAGTGTGTATGTGTACTCCATCAGTGTGTATGTGTACTCCATCAGTGTGTATGTGTACTCCATCAGTGTGTATGTGTACTCCATCAGTGTGTATGTGTACTCCATCAGTGTGTATGTGTACTCCATCAGTGTGTATGTGTACTCCATCAGTGTGTATGTGTGTGTATGTGTACTCCATCAGTGTGTATGTGTACTCCATCAGTGTGTATGTGTACTCCATCAGTGTATGTACTCCATCAGTGTGTATGTGTACTCCATCAGTGTGTAGTGTACTCCATCAGTGTGTATGTGTACTCCATCAGTGTGTATGTGTACTCCATCAGTGTGTATGTGTACTCCATCAGTGTGTATGTGTACTCCATCAGTGTGTATGTGTACTCCATCAGTGTGTATGTGTACTCCATCAGTGTGTATGTGTACTCCATCAGTGTGTATGTGTACTCCATCAGTGTGTATGTGTACTCCATCAGTGTGTATGTGTACTCCATCAGTGTGTATGTGTACTCCATCAGTGTGTATGTGTACTCCATCAGTGTGTATGTGTACTCCATCAGTGTGTATGTGTACTCCATCAGTGTGTGTACTGTGTATGTGTACTCCATCAGTGTGTATGTGTACTCCATCAGTGTGTATGTGTACTCCATCAGTGTGTATGTGTACTCCATCAGTGTGTATGTGTACTCCATCAGTGTGTATGTGTACTCCATCAGTGTGTATGTGTACTCCATCAGTGTGTATGTGTACTCCATCAGTGTGTATGTGTACTCCATCAGTGTGTATGTGTACTCCATCAGTGTGTATGTGTACTCCATCAGTGTGTATGTGTACTCCATCAGTGTGTATGTGTACTCCATCAGTGTGTATGTGTACTCCATCAGTGTGTATGTGTACTCCATCAGTGTGTATGTGTACTCCATCAGTGTGTAGTGTGTACTCATCAGTGTGTATGTGTACTCCATCAGTGTGTAGTGTGTACTCCATCAGTGTGTAGTGTGTACTCCATCAGTGTGTACTGTGTACCATCAGTGTGTATGTGTACTCATCAGTGTGTAGTGTGTACTCCATCAGTGTGTATGTGTACTCCATCAGTGTGTAGTGTGTACTCCATCAGTGTGTATGTGTACTCCATCAGTGTGTATGTGTACTCCATCAGTGTGTATGTGTACTCCATCAGTGTGTATGTGTACTCCATCAGTGTGTATGTGTACTCCATCAGTGTGTAGTGTGTACTCCATCAGTGTGTACTCCATCAGTGTGTATGTGTACTCCATCAGTGTGTAGTGTGTACTCCATCAGTGTGTAGTGTGTACTCCATCAGTGTGTAGTGTGTGTGTACTGTGTACCATCAGTGTGTATGTGTACTCCATCAGTGTGTATGTGTATTCCATCAGTGTGTAGTGTGTACTCCATCAGTGTGTAGTGTGTACTCCATCAGTGTGTATGTGTACTCCATCAGTGTGTAGTGTGTACTCCATCAGTGTGTATGTGTACTCCATCAGTGTGTATGTGTACTCCATCAGTGTGTATGTGTACTCCATCAGTGTGTAGTGTGTACTCCATCAGTGTGTATGTGTACTCCATCAGTGTGTATGTGTACTCCATCAGTGTGTATGTGTACTCCATCAGTGTGTAGTGTGTACTCCATCAGTGTGTATGTGTACTCCATCAGTGTGTATGTGTACTCCATCAGTGTGTATGTGTATGTGTACTCCATCAGTGTGTATGTGTACTCCATCAGTGTGTATGTGTACTCAGTGTGTATGTGTACATCAGTGTGTATGTGTACTCCATCAGTGTGTATGTGTACTCCATCAGTGTGTATGTGTACTCCATCAGTGTGTAGTGTGTACTGCATCAGTGTGTATGTGTACTCCATCAGTGTGTAGTGTGTACTCCATCAGTGTGTATGTGTACTCCATCAGTGTGTAGTGTACTCCATCAGTGTGTACTCCATCAGTGTGTAGTGTGTACTCCATCAGTGTGTATGTGTACTCCATCAGTGTGTATGTGTACTCCATCAGTGTGTACTCCATCAGTGTGTATGTGTACTCCATCAGTGTGTATGTGTACTCCATCAGTGTGTATGTGTACTCCATCAGTGTGTATGTGTACTCCATCAGTGTGTAGTGTACTCCATCAGTGTGTATGTGTACTCCATCAGTGTGTATGTGTACTCCATCAGTGTGTATGTGTACTCCATCAGTGTGTATGTGTACTCCATCAGTGTGTAGTGTGTACTCCATCAGTGTGTATGTGTACTCCATCAGTGTGTATGTGTGTACTCCATCAGTGTGTATGTGTACTCCATCAGTGTGTAGTGTGTACTCCATCAGTGTGTATGTGTACTCCATCAGTGTGTACTCCATCAGTGTGTACTGTACTCCATCAGTGTGTATGTGTACTCCATCAGTGTGTATCAGTGTGTACTCCATCAGTGTGTATGTGTACTCCATCAGTGTGTGTACTCCATCAGTGTGTATGTGTGTATGTGTACTCCATCAGTGTGTATGTGTACTCATCAGTGTGTATGTGTACTCCATCAGTGTGTATGTGTACTCCATCAGTGTGTATGTGTACTCCATCAGTGTGTATGTGTACTCCATCAGTGTGTATGTGTACTCCATCAGTGTGTATGTGTACTCCATCAGTGTGTAGTGTGTACTCCATCAGTGTGTATGTGTACTCCATCAGTGTGTATGTGTACTCCATCAGTGTGTATGTGTACTCCATCAGTGTGTATGTGTACTCCATCAGTGTGTATGTGTACTCCATCAGTGTGTATGTGTACTCCATCAGTGTGTATGTGTACTCCATCAGTGTGTATGTGTACTCCATCAGTGTGTACTCCATCAGTGTGTATGTGTACTCCATCAGTGTGTATGTGTACTCCATCAGTGTGTAGTGTGTACTCCATCAGTGTGTATGTGTACTCCATCAGTGTGTATGTGTACTCCATCAGTGTGTATGTGTACTCCATCAGTGTGTATGTGTACTCCATCAGTGTGTAGTGTGTACTCCATCAGTGTGTATGTGTACTCCATCAGTGTGTAGTGTGTACTCCATCAGTGTGTATGTGTACTCCATCAGTGTGTATGTGTACTCCATCAGTGTGTATGTGTACTCCATCAGTGTGTATGTGTACTCCATCAGTGTGTATGTGTACTCCATCAGTGTGTACTCCATCAGTGTGTATGTGTACTCCATCAGTGTGTATGTGTACTCCATCAGTGTGTATGTGTACTCCATCAGTGTGTATGTGTACTCCATCAGTGTGTATGTGTACTCAGTGTGTAGTGTGTACTCCATCAGTGTGTATGTACTCCATCAGTGTGTACTCCATCAGTGTGTATGTGTACTCCATCAGTGTGTATGTGTACTCCATCAGTGTGTAGTGTGTACTCCATCAGTGTGTATGTGTACTCCATCAGTGTGTAGTGTGTACTCCATCAGTGTGTATGTGTACTCCATCAGTGTGTAGTGTGTACTCCATCAGTGTGTATGTGTACTCCATCAGTGTGTATGTGTACTCCATCAGTGTGTATGTGTACTCCATCAGTGTGTATGTACTCCATCAGTGTGTAGTCCATCAGTGTGTACTCCATCAGTGTGTATGTGTACTCCATCAGTGTGTATGTGTACTCCATCAGTGTGTATGTGTACTCCATCAGTGTGTATGTGTACTCCATCAGTGTGTATGTGTACTCCATCAGTGTGTATGTGTACTCCATCAGTGTGTATGTGTACTCCATCAGTGTGTATGTGTACTCCATCAGTGTGTATGTGTACTCCATCAGTGTGTATGTGTACTCCATCAGTGTGTATGTGTACTCCATCAGTGTGTATGTGTACTCATCAGTGTGTATGTGTACTCCATCAGTGTGTGTACTCCATCAGTGTGTATGTACTCCATCAGTGTGTATGTGTACTCCATCAGTGTGTATGTGTACTCCATCAGTGTGTATGTGTACTCCATCAGTGTGTATGTGTACTCCATCAGTGTGTATGTGTACTCCATCAGTGTGTATGTGTACTCCATCAGTGTGTATGTGTACTCCATCAGTGTGTACTCCATCAGTGTGTATGTGTACTCCATCAGTGTGTATGTGTACTCCAGTGTGTATGTGTACTCATCAGTGTGTATGTGTACTCCATCAGTGTGTACTCCATCAGTGTGTATGTGTACTCCATCAGTGTGTAGTGTGTACTCCATCAGTGTGTATGTGTACTCCATCAGTGTGTACTCCATCAGTGTGTGTACTCCATCAGTGTGTATGTGTACTCCATCAGTGTGTATGTGTACTCCATCAGTGTGTATGTACTCCATCAGTGTGTATACTCCATCAGTGTGTATGTGTACTCCATCAGTGTGTATGTGTACTCCATCAGTGTGTATGTGTACTCCATCAGTGTGTATGTGTACTCCATCAGTGTGTATGTGTACTCCATCAGTGTGTATGTGTACTCCATCAGTGTGTATGTGTACTCCATCAGTGTGTATGTGTACTCCATCAGTGTGTATGTGTACTCCATCAGTGTGTAGTGTGTACTCCATCAGTGTGTATGTGTACTCCATCAGTGTGTATGTGTACTCCATCAGTGTGTATGTGTACTCCATCAGTGTGTATGTGTACTCCATCAGTGTGTATGTGTACTCCATCAGTGTGTGTATGTGTACTCCATCAGTGTGTATGTGTACTCCATCAGTGTGTATGTGTACTCCATCAGTGTGTATGTGTACTCCATCAGTGTGTATGTGTACTCCATCAGTGTGTATGTGTACTCCATCAGTGTGTATGTGTACTCCATCAGTGTGTATGTGTACTCCATCAGTGTGTATGTGTACTCCATCAGTGTGTATGTGTACTCCATCAGTGTGTAGTGTGTACTCCATCAGTGTGTATGTGTACTCCATCAGTGTGTATGTGTACTCCATCAGTGTGTAGTGTGTACTCCATCAGTGTGTATCCATCAGTGTGTACTCCATCAGTGTGTATGTGTACTCCATCAGTGTGTAGTGTGTACTCCATCAGTGTGTATGTGTACTCCATCAGTGTGTATGTGTACTCCATCAGTGTGTATGTGTACTCCATCAGTGTGTATGTGTACTCCATCAGTGTGTATGTGTACTCCATCAGTGTGTATGTGTATCAGTCCATCAGTGTGTAGTGTACTCCATCAGTGTGTATGTGTACTCCATCAGTGTGTATGTGTACTGTACCATCAGTGTGTATGTGTACTCCATCAGTGTGTAGTGTGTACTCCATCAGTGTGTATGTGTACTCCATCAGTGTGTATGTGTACTCCATCAGTGTGTAGTGTGTACTCCATCAGTGTGTATGTGTACTCCATCAGTGTGTAGTGTGTACTCCATCATGTGTATGTGTACATCAGTGTGTATGTGTACTCCATCAGTGTGTATGTGTACTCCATCAGTGTGTATGTGTACTCCATCAGTGTGTACTCCATCAGTGTGTATGTGTACTCCATCAGTGTGTAGTGTGTACTCCATCAGTGTGTATGTGTACTCCATCAGTGTGTATGTGTACTCCATCAGTGTGTATGTGTACTCCATCAGTGTGTAGTGTGTACTCCATCAGTGTGTATGTGTACTCCATCAGTGTGTATGTGTACTCCATCAGTGTGTAGTGTGTACTCCATCAGTGTGTATGTGTACTCCATCAGTGTGTATGTGTACTCCATCAGTGTGTATGTGTACTCCATCAGTGTGTAGTGTGTACTCCATCAGTGTGTATGTGTACTCCATCAGTGTGTATGTGTACTCCATCAGTGTGTATGTGTACTCCATCAGTGTGTAGTGTGTACTCCATCAGTGTGTATGTGTACTCCATCAGTGTGTATGTGTACTCCATCAGTGTGTAGTGTGTACTCCATCAGTGTGTATGTGTACTCCATCAGTGTGTATGTGTACTCCATCAGTGTGTATGTGTACTCCATCAGTGTGTATGTGTACTCCATCAGTGTGTAGTGTGTACTCCATCAGTGTGTAGTGTGTACTCCATCAGTGTGTAGTGTGTACTCCATCAGTGTGTATGTGTACTCCATCAGTGTGTATGTGTACTCCATCAGTGTGTATGTGTACTCCATCAGTGTGTGTACTCCATCAGTGTGTAGTGTGTACTCCATCAGTGTGTATGTGTATATCAGTGTGTATGTGTACTCCATCAGTGTGTATGTGTACTCCATCAGTGTGTAGTGTGTACTCCATCAGTGTGTATGTGTACTCCATCAGTGTGTAGTGTGTACTCCATCAGTGTGTATGTGTACTCCATCAGTGTGTAGTGTGTACTCCATCAGTGTGTATGTGTACTCCATCAGTGTGTATGTGTACTCCATCAGTGTGTATGTGTACTCCATCAGTGTGTATGTGTACTCCATCAGTGTGTGTGTACTCCATCAGTGTGTATGTGTACTCCATCAGTGTGTATGTGTACTCCATCAGTGTGTATGTGTACTCCATCAGTGTGTATGTGTACTCCATCAGTGTGTATGTGTACTCCATCAGTGTGTATGTGTACTCCATCAGTGTGTATGTGTACTCCATCAGTGTGTAGTGTGTACTCCATCAGTGTGTATGTGTACTCCATCAGTGTGTATGTGTACTCCATCAGTGTGTATGTGTACTCCATCAGTGTGTATGTGTACTCCATCAGTGTGTATGTGTACTCCATCAGTGTGTACTCCATCAGTGTGTATGTGTACTCCATCAGTGTGTATGTGTACTCCATCAGTGTGTAGTGTGTACTCCATCAGTGTGTATGTGTACCATCAGTGTGTAGTGTGTACTCCATCAGTGTGTATGTGTACTCCATCAGTGTGTAGTGTGTACTCCATCAGTGTGTATGTGTACTCCATCAGTGTGTATGTGTACTCCATCAGTGTGTATACTCCATCAGTGTGTATGTCTCCATCAGTGTGTAGTGTGTACTCCATCAGTGTGTATGTGTACTCCATCAGTGTGTATGTGTACTCCATCAGTGTGTATGTGTACTCCATCAGTGTGTAGTGTGTACTCCATCAGTGTGTATGTGTACTCCATCAGTGTGTATGTGTACTCCATCAGTGTGTATGTGTACTCCATCAGTGTGTATGTGTACTCAGTGTGTATGTGTACATCAGTGTGTATGTGTACTCCATCAGTGTGTATGTGTATGTGTGTACTCCATCAGTGTGTATGTGTACTCCATCAGTGTGTATGTGTACTCCATCAGTGTGTATGTGTACTCCATCAGTGTGTATGTGTACTCCATCAGTGTGTAGTGTGTACTCCATCAGTGTGTATGTGTACTCCATCAGTGTGTATGTGTACTCCATCAGTGTGTACTCCATCAGTGTGTATGTGTACTCCATCAGTGTGTATGTGTACTCCATCAGTGTGTATGTGTACTCCATCAGTGTGTATGTGTACTCCATCAGTGTGTATGTGTACTCCATCAGTGTGTATGTGTACTCCATCAGTGTGTATGTGTACTCCATCAGTGTGTATGTGTACTCCATCAGTGTGTATGTGTACTCCATCAGTGTGTAGTGTGTACTCCATCAGTGTGTATGTGTACTCCATCAGTGTGTATGTGTACTCCATCAGTGTGTATGTGTACTCCATCAGTGTGTATGTGTACTCCATCAGTGTGTATGTGTACTGCATCAGTGTGTATGTGTACTCCATCAGTGTGTATGTGTACTCCATCAGTGTGTATGTGTACTCCATCAGTGTGTATGTGTACTCCATCAGTGTGTATGTGTACTCCATCAGTGTGTATGTGTACTCCATCAGTGTGTAGTGTGTACTCCATCAGTGTGTATGTGTACTCCATCAGTGTGTAGTGTGTACTCCATCAGTGTATGTGTACTCCATCAGTGTGTATGTGTACTCCATCAGTGTGTATGTGTACTCCATCAGTGTGTATGTGTACTCCATCAGTGTGTGTACTCCATCAGTGTGTGTACTCCATCAGTGTGTATGTACTCCATCAGTGTGTATGTGTACTCCATCAGTGTGTAGTGTGTGTGTATGTGTACTCCATCAGTGTGTATGTGTACTCCATCAGTGTGTATGTGTACTCCATCAGTGTGTATGTGTACTCCATCAGTGTGTATGTGTACTCCATCAGTGTGTATGTGTACTCCATCAGTGTGTAGTGTGTATGTGTACTCCATCAGTGTGTATGTGTACTCCATCAGTGTGTAGTGTGTACTCCATCAGTGTGTATGTGTACTCCATCAGTGTGTATGTGTACTCCATCAGTGTGTATGTGTACTCCATCAGTGTGTAGTGTGTACTCCATCAGTGTGTATGTGTACTCCATCAGTGTGTATGTGTACTCCATCAGTGTGTATGTGTACTCCATCAGTGTGTATGTGTACTCCATCAGTGTGTATGTGTACTCCATCAGTGTGTATGTGTACTCCATCAGTGTGTATGTGTACTCCATCAGTGTGTATGTGTACTCCATCAGTGTGTAGTGTGTACTCCATCAGTGTGTATGTGTACTCCATCAGTGTGTAGTGTGTACTCCATCAGTGTGTATGTGTACTCCATCAGTGTGTGTAGTGTGTACTCCATCAGTGTGTAGTGTACTCCATCAGTGTGTATGTGTACTCCATCAGTGTGTATGTGTACTCCATCAGTGTGTATGTGTACTCCATCAGTGTGTATCAGTGTACTCCATCAGTGTGTATGTGTACTCCATCAGTGTGTAGTGTGTACTCCATCAGTGTGTATGTGTACTCCATCAGTGTGTAGTGTGTACTCCATCAGTGTGTATGTGTACTCCATCAGTGTGTATGTGTACTCCATCAGTGTGTATGTGTACTCCATCAGTGTGTATGTGTACTCCATCAGTGTGTAGTGTGTATGTGTACCCATCAGTGTGTATGTGTACTCCATCAGTGTGTATGTGTACTCCATCAGTGTGTATGTGTACTCCATCAGTGTGTATGTGTACTCCATCAGTGTGTATGTGTACTCCATCAGTGTGTAGTGTGTACTCCATCAGTGTGTATGTGTACTCCATCAGTGTGTATGTGTACTCCATCAGTGTGTATGTGTACTCCATCAGTGTGTATGTGTACTCCATCAGTGTGTATGTGTACTCCATCAGTGTGTATGTGTACTCCATCAGTGTGTATGTGTACTCCATCAGTGTGTATGTGTGTGTATGTGTACTCCATCAGTGTGTATGTGTGTACTCCATCAGTGTGTATGTGTACTCCATCAGTGTGTATGTGTACTCCATCAGTGTGTATGTGTACTCCATCAGTGTGTAGTGTGTACTCCATCAGTGTGTAGTGTACTCCATCAGTGTGTATGTGTACTCCATCAGTGTGTATGTGTACTCCATCAGTGTGTATGTGTACTCCATCAGTGTGTAGTGTGTACTCCATCAGTGTGTATGTGTACTCCATCAGTGTGTATGTGTACTCCATCAGTGTGTATGTGTACTCCATCAGTGTGTATGTGTACTCCATCAGTGTGTATGTGTACTCCATCAGTGTGTATGTGTACTCCATCAGTGTGTATGTGTACTCCATCAGTGTGTACTCCATCAGTGTGTATGTGTACTCCATCAGTGTGTATGTGTACTCCATCAGTGTGTATGTGTACTCCATCAGTGTGTATGTGTACTCCATCAGTGTGTATGTGTACTCCATCAGTGTGTATGTGTACTCCATCAGTGTGTATGTGTACTCCATCAGTGTGTATGTGTACTCCATCAGTGTGTATGTGTACTCCATCAGTGTGTATGTGTACTCCATCATCTCCATCAGTGTGTAGTGTGTACTCCATCAGTGTGTATGTGTACTCCATCAGTGTGTATGTGTACTCCATCAGTGTGTATGTGTACTCCATCAGTGTGTATGTGTACTCCATCAGTGTGTATGTGTACTCCATCAGTGTGTAGTGTGTACTCCATCAGTGTGTATGTGTACTCCATCAGTGTGTATGTGTACTCCATCAGTGTGTATGTGTACTCCATCAGTGTGTATGTGTACTCCATCAGTGTGTATGTGTACTCCATCAGTGTGTAGTGTGTACTCCATCAGTGTGTAGTGTGTACTCCATCAGTGTGTATGTGTACTCCATCAGTGTGTATACTGTGTGTGTACTCCATCAGTGTGTATGTGTACTCCATCAGTGTGTATGTGTACTCCATCAGTGTGTATGTGTACTCCATCAGTGTGTATGTGTACTCCATCAGTGTGTATGTGTACTCCATCAGTGTGTATCAGTGTGTACTCCATCAGTGTGTATGTGTACTCCATCAGTGTGTATGTGTACTCCATCAGTGTGTATGTGTACTCCATCAGTGTGTATGTGTACTCCATCAGTGTGTAGTGTGTACTCCATCAGTGTGTATGTGTACTCCATCAGTGTGTATGTGTACTCCATCAGTGTGTATGTGTACTCCATCAGTGTGTATGTGTACTCCATCAGTGTGTATGTGTACTCCATCAGTGTGTATGTGTACTCCATCAGTGTGTACTCCATCAGTGTGTACTCCATCAGTGTGTATGTGTACTCCATCAGTGTGTATGTGTACTCCATCAGTGTGTGTACTCCATCAGTGTGTATGTGTACTCCATCAGTGTGTATGTGTACTCCATCAGTGTGTATGTGTACTCCATCAGTGTGTATGTGTACTCCATCAGTGTGTATGTGTACTCCATCAGTGTGTATGTGTACTCCATCAGTGTGTAGTGTACTGCATCAGTGTGTATGTGTATGTGTACTGCATCAGTGTGTAGTGTGTACTCCATCAGTGTGTATGTACTCCATCAGTGTGTATGTGTACTCCATCAGTGTGTATGTGTACTCCATCAGTGTGTATGTGTACTCCATCAGTGTGTATGTGTACTCCATCAGTGTGTATGTGTACTCCATCAGTGTGTAGTGTGTACTCCATCAGTGTGTATGTGTACTCCATCAGTGTGTATGTGTACTCCATCAGTGTGTATGTGTACTCCATCAGTGTGTATGTGTACTCCATCAGTGTGTATGTGTACTCCATCAGTGTGTATGTGTACTCCATCAGTGTGTAGTGTGTACTCCATCAGTGTGTGTGTACTGTCAGTGTGTAGTGTGTACTCCATCAGTGTGTATGTGTACTCCATCAGTGTGTATGTGTACTCCATCAGTGTGTATGTGTACTCCATCAGTGTGTATGTGTGTGTACTCCATCAGTGTGTATGTGTACTCCATCAGTGTGTATGTGTACTCCATCAGTGTGTAGTGTGTACTCCATCAGTGTGTATGTGTACTCCATCAGTGTGTATGTGTACTCCATCAGTGTGTATGTACTCCATCAGTACTCCATCAGTGTGTAGTGTGTACTCCATCAGTGTGTAGTGTGTACTCCATCAGTGTGTAGTGTGTACTCCATCAGTGTGTAGTGTGTACTCCATCAGTGTGTATGTGTACTCCATCAGTGTGTATGTGTACTCCATCAGTGTGTGTGTACTCCATCAGTGTGTATGTGTACTCCATCAGTGTGTATGTGTACTCCATCAGTGTGTAGTGTGTACTCCATCAGTGTGTAGTGTACTCCATCAGTGTGTATGTGTACTCCATCAGTGTGTATGTGTACTGCATCAGTGTGTATGTGTACTCCATCAGTGTGTATGTGTACTCCATCAGTGTGTATGTGTACTCCATCAGTGTGTACTCCATCAGTGTGTAGTGTGTACTCCATCAGTGTGTATGTGTACTCCATCAGTGTGTATGTGTACTCCATCAGTGTGTGTGTATCAGTGTGTGTACTCCATCAGTGTGTATCCATCAGTACTCCATCAGTGTGTAGTGTGTACTCCATCAGTGTGTATGTGTACTCCATCAGTGTGTATGTGTACTCCATCAGTGTGTATGTGTACTCCATCAGTGTGTATGTGTACTCCATCAGTGTGTACTCCATCAGTGTGTACTCCATCAGTGTGTATGTGTACTCCATCAGTGTGTATGTGTACTCCATCAGTGTGTAGTGTGTGTACTCCATCAGTGTGTATGTGTACTCCATCAGTGTGTAGTGTGTACTCCATCAGTGTGTATCAGTGTGTATGTACTCCATCAGTGTGTATGTGTACTCCATCAGTGTGTATGTGTACTCCATCAGTGTGTATGTGTACTCCATCAGTGTGTATGTGTACTCCATCAGTGTGTATGTGTACTCCATCAGTGTGTAGTGTACTCCATCAGTGTGTAGTGTGTACTCCATCAGTGTGTATGTGTACTCCATCAGTGTGTATGTGTACTCCATCAGTGTGTATGTGTACTCCATCAGTGTGTATGTGTACTCCATCAGTGTGTAGTGTGTACTCCATCAGTGTGTATGTGTACTCCATCAGTGTGTATGTACTCCATCAGTGTGTATGTGTACTCCATCAGTGTGTATGTGTACTCCATCAGTGTGTAGTGTGTACTCCATCAGTGTGTGTGTATGTGTACTCCATCAGTGTGTATGTGTACTCCATCAGTGTGTATGTGTACTCCATCAGTGTGTATGTGTACTCCATCAGTGTGTATGTGTACTCCATCAGTGTGTATGTGTATTCCATCAGTGTGTATGTGTACTCCATCAGTGTGTATGTGTGTACTCCATCAGTGTGTATGTGTACTCCATCAGTGTGTATGTGTACTCCATCAGTGTGTATGTGTACTCCATCAGTGTGTATGTGTACTCCATCAGTGTGTAGTGTGTACTCCATCAGTGTGTAGTGTGTACTCATCAGTGTGTATGTGTACTCCATCAGTGTGTATGTGTACTGTGTATGTGTACCATCAGTGTGTATGTGTACTCCATCAGTGTGTATCAGTGTGGATGTGTACTCCATCAGTGTGTATGTGTACTCCATCAGTGTGTATGTGTACTCCATCAGTGTGTAGTGTACTCCATCAGTGTGTATGTGTACTCCATCAGTGTGTATGTGTACTCCATCAGTGTGTATGTGTACTGCATCAGTGTGTATGTGTACTCCATCAGTGTGTATGTGTACTCCATCAGTGTGTATGTGTGTGTATGTGTGCTCCAGTGTGTATGTGTACTCCATCAGTGTGTATGTGTACCATCAGTGTGTATGTGTACATCAGTGTGTATGTGTACTCCATCAGTGTGTATGTGTACTCCATCAGTGTGTATGTGTACTCCATCAGTGTGTATGTGTACTCCATCAGTGTGTATGTGTACTCCATCAGTGTGTAGTGTACTCCATCAGTGTGTATGTGTACTCCATCAGTGTGTAGTGTGTACTCCATCAGTGTGGATGTGTGTATGTGTACTCCATCAGTGTGTATGTGTACTCCATCAGTGTGTATGTGTACTCCATCAGTGTGTAGTGTGTACTCCATCAGTGTGTATGTGTACTCCATCAGTGTGTATGTGTACTCCATCAGTGTGTAGTGTGTACTGCATCAGTGTGTATGTGTACTCCATCAGTGTGTATGTGTACTCCATCAGTGTGTATGTGTACTCCATCTGTGTGTATGTGTACTCCATCAGTGTGTATGTGTACTCCATCAGTGTGTAGTGTGTACTCCATCAGTGTGTACTCCATCAGTGTGTATGTGTACCCACTGCATCAGTGTGTCAGTGTGTATGTACTCCATCAGTGTGTAGTGTGTACTGCATCAGTGTGTAGTGTGTGTACTCCATCAGTGTGTATGTGTACTCCATCAGTGTGTACTCCATCAGTGTGTATGTGTACTCCATCAGTGTGTATGTGTGTGTGTAGTGTGTACTGCATCAGTGTGTATGTGTACTGCATCAGTGTGTATGTGTACTGTGTATGTGTACTCCATCTGTGTGTATGTGCATCAGTGTGTAGTGTGTACTGCATCAGTGTGTAGTGTGTACTGCATCAGTGTGTAGTGTGTACTCCATCAGTGTGTAGTGTGTACTGCATCAGTGTGTATGTGTACTCCATCAGTGTGTAGTGTGTACTGCATCAGTGTGTAGTGTACTCCATCAGTGTGTATGTGTACTGCATCAGTGTGTAGTGTGTGTGTATGTGTACTGCAGTGTGTATGTGTGTGTGTTTCTACGCCCTGAGGAGTTACGGCTCATTGGGCTGCAGTGGATTCTGTGATTCATTATAAATAAACTGGGGTTGTAAAGCTACCACTAGTTTACCAAAGTTAATTCAATCGTCAGCAGTTTGGGTAATTAACAGAAAATCTATGGCAATCTATCGTAACTTTTGTATTTTATACTTGAATAAGTTTCTAGTAGATAGACCATTTGGTTCAAGAGAAAATAGCCTAATTCATGAAAAAATGCATGTAATCAACAATGGCATTATTTTATAATATTTGCGCTTTTATCCAAAGCGTCTCACAGTCATGCATTTTGTGTATAGGCGCCATGCTCTACCAACGGCTAGAACTCTGCAGCTACTTTTCCAACTATTTACTTTACGTACAACTGCCAGCAGTTTGACATCAAAACATTGACAACAAATACGTACTGACCTAATAAAATAAATAAATGTGTGTAAAAGAAAATATATATATATACAGTACCAGTCTAAAGTTTGTACACACCTACCCTAACACCTAATTTTTTATATTTTCTACATTGTAGAATAATAGATAAACCATCAACTCGTGACAACATCAAAACTATGAAATAACATAGATGGGATCATGTACTGTAGTAGGCAAAAAAGTGTTAAACAAATCAAAATATAGTTTAGATTTTAGATTCGTCAAAGTAGCCACCCTTTGCCTTGATGACAGCTTTGTACACTCTTGATCCAACTTATCCCAAACCATCTTAATTTGGTTGAGGTCGGGTGATTGTGGAGGCCAGGTCATCTGATGCAGCACTCCATCATTCGCCTTATTGGTCAAATAGCCCTTACACTGCCTGGAGGTGTATTGGGTCATTGTCCTATTGAAAAACAAATGATAGACCCACTAATCACAAAGCAGATAGGATGGCGTGTTGCTGCGGAATGCTGTGGTAGCCAAGCTGGTTAAATGTGCCTTGAATTCTAAATAAATCACAGACAGCAAACCAACCTCACACCAGCAAAGCACACCCACACCATCACACCTCCTCCCCCATGCTTCATGGTGGGAACCACACTTGCGGAGATCATCCGTTCACCTACTCTGTGTCTCACAAAGACCAAAAATCTCAAATTTGGACTCATCAGACCAAGGACAGATTTCCACTGGTCGAATGTCCATTGCTTGTGTTTTTTGGCCCAAGCAAGTCTCTTCTTCTTATCGGTGTCCTCTAGTAGTGGTTTCTTTGTAGCAATTCGACCATAAAGGCCTGATTCATGCAGTCTCGTCTGATCAGTTGATGTTGAGATGTGTGTTACTTGAACTCTGTGAAGCATTTATTTAGGCTGCAATTTTTGAGGCTGGTAACTCTAATCAAATTATCCTCTGCAGCAGAGGTAACTCTGGGTCTTCCTTTCCTGTGGCGGTCCTCATGAGAGCCAGTTTCATCATTAGCGCTTGATGGTTTTTGCGACTGCACTTGAAGAAACTTTCAAAGTTCTTGACATATTCCATATTGACTGACCTTCATGTCTTAAAGTAATGATGGACTGTCGTTTTGCTTTGGATATTTAAGCTGTTCTTGCCATAATATGGACTTGGTCTTTTACCAAATAGGGCTCCTGTATACCACCCCTACCTTGTCACATCAAAACTGATTGGCTCAAATGCCTTAAGAAGGAAAGAAATTCCACAAATGAGCTTTTAACAAGGCACACTTGTTAAGTGAAATGCATTCAGGTGACTACCTCATGCAGCTGGTTGAGAGAATGCCAAAAGTGTGCAAAGCTGTCATCAAGGTAAAGGGTGGCTACTTTTGAAGAATCTCAAATATAAAATATATTTGGATTTGTTTAACACTTATTTGGTTACTACATGACTCCATATGTGTTATTTCATAGTTTTGATGTTGTCACTAGTTGATGGTTTATATTAAGGATGTTTTACAGCTTCATCATTCTATTTTCAATTTTTAAAAGTTTTTATTTAACCAGGCAAGTAATTTCAGAACATATTCTTATTTACAATGACGGCCTAGGAACAGTGGGTTAAATGCCTTGTTCAGGGGCAGAACAACAGATTTCTACCTTGGGGATTCAATCTAGCAACCTTTCGGTTACTGGCCTAATGCTCTAACCACTAGGCTCCCTGTCTCTAACCACTAGGCTACCTGCTTCTAACCACTAGGCTACCTGCCTCTAACCACTAGGCTCCCTGCCTCTAACCACTAGGCTCCCTGCCTCTAACCACTAGGCTCCCTGCCTCTAACCACTAGGCTCCCTGCCTCTAACCACTAGGCTCCCTGCCTCTAACCACTAGGCTCCCTGCCTCTAACCACTAGGCTCCCTGCCTCTAACCACTAGGCTCCCTGCCTCTAACCACTAGGCTCCCTGCCTCTAACCACTAGGCTCCCTGCCTCTAACCACTAGGCTCCCTGCCTCTAACCACTAGGCTCCCTGTCTCTAACCACTAGGCTCCCTGCCTCTAACCACTAGGCTACTCTGCCACCCCAAATTATCATGCGATAAGGCCAGAGACTCTTAGACACTTAATCTGAAGTACAAAAAGGTCCACTAGACATCGTGTGACAGGTTACATAAAATCCTTGAAAGATACCACAATTCTGGTAGTTTACTGGTAAACTTTAAAAGTTTCCAGTAATATAACCTCCCTTTGCAACCCTAAAATAAACACTCGGAAGAACACACACACACACACACACACACACACACACACACACACACACACACACACACTAGTGATGCGCGGGTTGACTCCTAACTTGCAGTCCCTGCTGTTATACAGTATCTTATGGGAGGGCAGTGTAACGCTCGTCCTCTTCTTCTGACCAGGAGTAAGAGATATCGGACCAATTTGCAGCGTGGTAAGTGTCCATTTAAATATGTACAACTGAACACTACAAAATAACAACGTGAAAGAACGAAACAGTCCCGTGTGACACAAACACTGACACGCAAAATAATCACCCACAACTCAGGCGTGACAACAGGCTATCTAAGTATGGTTCTCAATCAGGGACAACGATTGACAGCTGCCTTTGATTGAGAACCATAGCAGGCCAAACACAGAAATCCCAAATCATAGAAAAGGAACATAGACTGCCCACCCCAACTCACGCCCTGATCACACTAAAAGAAAGACAAAACGAAGGAACTAAGGTCAGAATGTGACAGGCGGGTTGAATAAAGAGAAAATAATACCTTTAAAAAATCCAGAAATGTATCATTCTTGTGCAATTTATATCTATAGGCTACATTGAGGTTTTTCTTTCATTATTTTAGTCTGTCTGGTATTAGTACTAAACCTAACCTTTAGGGGTTAACTGTATGCGTGGCAAATAGCCGACACAGCCAATCGGCAAATAATGATTTTGGGAACGGGCAGAAAACGGGCAGGAGAAGTTAACATTGATCCACGGAGGAAAAAAGAACAATGTCGGAGTTTAATTCAATAAGAGATAAGCTGTGAAATGGAGAGTTGAAAATAATGAGAAGGCAGGACCAGAAACCAGGACCAGAAAAGTAATGTTTGGGAAAGAGTAGGTGAAGTGGTAGAAGAGGATGATAGCAGTATAGTGATGTGATGATTGTGAGGCTCTGTACAAATTCAACAGTCACAACACAGGACTTCAAATAGGCCTGTTGCACGTCAAGAGAACTGTAGCCCACTGTTCAGATGGCTTAAATGGAAACTGAAATCTGGACACTGACTGTAGGTTGATAAACTCTCACATAGCCTTAATATTAACTCCTGCAGAATGAAGCATTTCCTGCAGGAAAAGGATACACCAACTGTAGGCTAAATCTTGACTCAGGAACAGGAGTGGAGGAATATGATTTCGTTCAGCATCTTCAGAGAACGTGAATGTGCAGTTAGGGACCGTCTGTAAAGATGCTTTCTTTATCAACATCATAAAAACTGTTAGTATTTCAAACACATCAAATATGGATCCAAGTCGACCTGAAATCTGATCAGAAACATGTTGGGTCGTTTTCACAGCTTTGTATTTCCTTACAACTGGTCAAACTGATGTCATTTGGATGTGGTCCTTC
>NC_060191.1:66905794-66925794 GCF_021184085.1 Oncorhynchus gorbuscha | reverse complement strand
TTGGGATACTAAATTCTCCAGTTGGAATTTTTCTATCAGGACTGAACACGGCCAAAAAGACAATATGAATATGTTAAGTTCAAGCATGACAGAGTTATCTTAACTTAATAATTGTATTATTTTAGAGAGGAAACTCACTTCACTTAGCCTCCAGGGCAACTGATGCATCAATATTTTCCCCTGTTAAATAAATCTTATTGTAGAACAGTTTCTGTTCAACCTTCGGTGGGATTCGGACTTCCCTCCCGCTGTATGATCTGATCTGAGTGCAGCGTGTGTTTTATCTTTCTATTGATTAAGCAGAGACCTTGCTGTTCACATTCAAACAGACTTCGGGTCTGGAGCAGTATTCTCTCTCTCTCTCTCTCTCTCTCTCTCTCTCTCTCTCTCTCTCTCTCTCTCTCTCTTTCACTCTCGCTCTCTCTCTCTCTCTCTCTCTCTCTCTCTCTCTCTCTCTCTCTCTCTCTCTCTCTCGCTCTCGTCGTCTCTCTCTCTCGCTCTCTCCCTACCTCTGTCCTTCCCTACCTCTGTCCTTCCCTACCTCTGTCCTTACCTACCTCTGTCCTTCCCTACCTCTGCCCTTCTCTACCTCTGTCCTTCCCTACCTCTGTCCTTCCCTACCTATGTCCTTCCCTACCTCTGTCCTTCCCTACCTCTGTCTTTCCATACCTCTGTCTTTCCCTACCTCTGTCCTTCCCTACCTCTGTCCTTCCCTACCTCTGTCTTTCCCTACCTCTGTCTTTCCATACCTCTGTCTTTCCCTACCTCTGTCCTTCCCTACCTCTGTCCTTCCCTACCTCTGTCCTTCCCTACCTCTGTCATTTCCTACCTCTGTCATTTCCTACCTCTGTCATTTCCTACGTCTGTCCTTCCTTACCTCTGTCATTCATTACCTCTGTCCTTCCTTACCTCTGTCATTCTTAAGGTCAGTCATTTTAAACACAGCAAAAAGCAATGTGGAACGTCGTTAAGACACTAACAGCTTAAAGTCGGTAGGCAATTAAGGTCATAGTTATGAAAACTTAGGACACTAAAGAGGCCCTTCTACTGACTCTGAAAAACACCAAAAGAAGGATACCCAGGGTCCCTGCTCATCTGCGTGAACGTGCCTTAGGCATGCTGCAAGGAGGCATGAGGACAGCAGATGTGGCAATGTCCGTACTGTGAGACGCCTAAGACAGCGCTGCAGGAAGACAGGACGGACAGCTGATCGTAACAACACCCTCACAGGATCGGTACATCCGAACATCACATCTGCGGGACAGGTACAGGGTGGCAACAACAACTGCCCGAGTTACACCAGGAACGCACAATCCCTCCATTTGTGCTCATACTGTCTGCAATAGGCTGAGAGAGGCTGGACTGAGGGCTTCTAGGCCTGTTGTATGGCAGGTCCTCACCAGACATCACCGGCAACAACGTTGCCTATGGGCACAAACCCACTGTCGCTGAACCAGACAGGACTGGCAAAAAGTGCCCTTCATTGACGAGTCTCGGTTTTGTCTCACCAGGGGTGATGGTCAGATTCGCATCTATTGTCGAAGTACTGAGCGTTACACAGAGGCCTGTACTCTGGAACGGGATCGTCATGGTCTGGGGCGGTGTGTCACAGCATCATCGGACTGAGCTTGTCCGATGACAACGCCATGCGTTACAGGGAAGACATCCTCCTCCCCTCATGTGGTACCCTTCCTGCAGGCTCATCCTGACATGACCCTCCAGCATAACAATGCCACCAGCCATGCTGCTCATTCTGTGTGTGATTTCTTGCAAAACAGGAATGTCAGTGTTCTGCCATGGCCAGCGAAGAGCCCAGATCTCAATCCCATTGAGCAGGTCTGGCACCTGTTGGATTGGAGGGTGAGGGCTAGGGCCATTCCCCCCGAAATGTCCGGGAACTTGCAGGTGCCTTGGTGGAAGAGTGGGGTAACATCGCACAGCAAGAACTGGCAAATCTGGTGCAGTCCATGAGGAGGAGATGCACTGCAGTACTTAATGCAGCTGGTGGCCACACCAGATACTGACTGTTACTTTTGATTTTGACCCACCCCTTTGTTCAGGGACACATTATTCAATTTCTGTTAGTCACATGTCTGTAGAACTTGTTCACTTTATGTCTCAGTTGTTGAATCTTGTTGTGTTTATACAAATATTTACACATATTAAATTTGCTGAAAATAAATGCAGTTGACAGTGAGAGGACGTTTCTTTTTTTGCTGAGTTTATCTCCGTTACTCTCTCACTCTAAAAAGTGTCTCACCCCCCACACTCTGAAGGGTGCTCTCCTTCTCTCTATAGGGAGAGTAACACAGGTCTCACAGTGGTTAGTGACGATATCAAGAGAGGAAGGATGAAAGAACGAGGGCGGTGAAGGGAATGTCATGGTATTCCACAGCCCCTCCCGACTGGAAATGGAGAGGTTTTCCATATCTAGGGGCAGACGTGTGGGACACTACAACACACACACACACACACGCACGCACGCACGCATGCGCACACACACACACACACACACACACACACACACACACACACACACACACACACACACACACACACACACACACACACACACACACACACACACACACACACACACACACACACACACACACACACACACACATCCTGTTTTTTGCTCTCCCAGGAATGGCCTTATCCTCTTAAAGCATTCCCACAGAAAGTGCTTGGTATTAGAGAGGATTTGAGCAAACGTGTGTGTGTGTGTGTGTGTGTGTGTGTGTGTGTGTGTGTGTGTGTGTGTGTGTGTGTGTGTGTGTGTGTGTGTGTGTGTGTGTGTGTGTGTGTGTGTGTGTGTGTGTGTGTGTGTGTGTGTGTGTGCGTGTGTGTGTGTGTGTGCCCATTCTTCCGTTTCTACTCACATTTATGTGGCTGTGCTTTTTGTGAGATGAATCTGTTAGTTTGGTCTGTGTTGGATCAGTAAACAGATCAGCTGTAAAGGATTTCCCCTGGTTAGGCTTTCTCCTTTCAGACTGATAACTTTGCTATCACTCTATCAATCCCTCTCTCTCACTCACTCTCTCTCTCTCTCATTCTCTCTCACTCCTCTCTTCCTTGGGACTGGATATGCTAACATGGGTTAAGGTTAATTCCATTTCAACTCCATTAATTCAGGAAGTAAATTGAAATTCAATGAATGAATGAATATAAATGGCTCTTCTGTCCTGAACTAACTGCATTCAAAGAGAATGGACGCAATTTCCCCATGATTGACCAATGCTTTCTGTTTTCTATTGGCAGAATCAGGCTGTGTGATGGAGGTTGACATTGGCGCTCTAAAAAGTGTCAGTAAAAACCAATGTATTGTTGCAATCTCTCCCCTCCTCTCTCGCTCTCTTTCTCTCTTTCGTTTTTTTTTTCCTTTCTCTCCTCTGGTAAGCGGTGGGCAGAGTGAGACGGGTGCGATGTGCCCCCGCACAGCCTGTTACCACGGCAACACACAAGAAAAAGACAGAGAGGGAGAGAAAGAGAGAGAGAGAGATGGAGACAGGGTGAGAGAATAGACAGGAGAACAGAGAGAGATAGTTGAGACAGTGTGGCATTAGGGAGATGCTGCTGAAAGAGGGAGTGGAGGAGACTCATTAGTCCACAAAAACACACATAATTTAGACAAAATCCACCCAAAACACACATCATTTAGACAAAATCCACCCAATACGCACATCATTTAGACAAAATCCACCCAATACACACATCATTTAGACAAAATCCACCCAACACACACATCATTTAGACAAAATCCACCCAATACACACATCATTTAGACATTTTTAGACAAAATCCACCCAACACACACATCATTTAGACAAAATCCACATCATTTAGACACCATCCAAAATCCACCCAACACACACATCATTTAGACAAAATCCACCCAACACACAATCATTTAGACACACCCAATCATTTAGACAAAAATCCACCCAACACACACATCATTTAGACAAAATCCACCACACATCATTTAGACAAATCCACCCAATACACACACATTTAGACTCTGGCTCTGGGACGACAGCTCTGGTGGTCTCATTACGTGCCATTAGATGCACCTCTCCATGTAAGTCACTGCTGTCAGCCTTAGAAGTCCTCCGAGACTGTGTGTGTGTGTGTGTGTGTGTGTGTGTGTGTGTGTGTGTGTGTGTGTGTGTGTGTGTGTGTGTGTGTGTGTGTGTGTGTGTGTGTGTGTGTGTGTGTGTGTGTGTGTGTGTGTGTGTGTGTGTGTGAAACACAGACCATACCAGTATAATGATTCCAATCCTATAGAGAAGAGAAAACTCAGACTGCTGTCGATCTCTCTAAACTCAGTAGTGAACCCTCATTAGAGTTTACACTACACAACGGTGATGAGTCTGTCTATCTATCTCTCTCTCTATCTATCTCTCTATCTCTCTATCTATCTCTCTCTCTATCTATCTATCTATCTATCTATCTATCTATCTATCTATCTATCTATCTATCTATCTATCTATCTATCTATCTATCTATCTATCTATCTATCTATCTATCTATCTATCTATCTCTCTATCTCTCTATCTATCTCTCTCTCTCTCTCTCTCTCTCTCTCTCTCTCTCTCTCTCTCTCTCTCTCTCTCTCTCTATCTATCTATCTATCTATCTATCTATCTATCTATCTCTCTATCTATCTCTCTATCTCTCTCTCTCTCTCTCTCTCTCTCTCTCTCTCTCTCTCTCTCTCTCTCTCTCTCTCTCTCTCTGTGTGTGTGTGTGGACAATATGAGAGGTGTTTGGGAGACACTGTAAAACTCAATGAGACGCTCTAAACTAGATACCACCAGGATATATAACCTGTCCCTATGGGTTCTCTCTATATCTGTCCTTATCCTATCCCTCTTTTCATCCCAACCACATCCCTCGTTCTCTTAGCCTCCCTCAGGTTCTGTCTCTTCCACATTCACTCATTAATCCTTCACTTTAAACCCCTCTCTCCTCTCTATCTCTCTCCTCTCTATCTCTCTCCTCTCTCCTCTCTCCTCTCTATCTCTCTCCTCTCTATCTCTCTCCTCTCTCCTCTCTCCTCTCTATCTCTCTCCTCTCTCCTCTCTCCTCTCTATCTCTCTCCTCTCTCCTCTCTATCTCTCTCCTCTCTCCTCTCTCCTCTCCCCTCTCTCCTCTCTATCTCTCTCCTCTCTCCTCTCTATCTCTCTCCTCTCTCCTCTCTCTCTCCCTCTCTCCTCCTATCTCTCCCTCTCTCCTCTCTATCTCTCTCCTCTCTCCTCTCTATCTCTCTCCTCTCTCTCTCTCTCTACTCTCTCCTCTCTCCTCTCTATCTCTCTCCTCTCTCCTCTCTCCTCTCTCCTCTCTCCCTCTCTCCTCTCTCCTCTCTATCTCTCTCTCTCTCTCCTCTCTATCTCTCCTCTCCTCTCTCATCTCTCTCCTCTCTCCTCTCTCCCTCTCCCTCTCTCCTCTCTCCTCTCTATCTCTCTCTCTCCTCTCTATCTCTCTCCTCTCTCCTCTCTATCTCTCTCCTCTCTCCTCTCCTCTCTCCTCTCTATCTCTCTCCTCTCCTCTCTATCTCTCTCTCCTCTCCTCTCTATCTCTCTCCTCTCTCTCTCCTCTCTCCTCTCTATCTCTCTCCTCTCTCCTCTCTATCTCTCTCTCTCCTCTCTCTCCTCTCTCCTCTCCTCTCTCCTCTCTATCTCTCTCCTCTCTCCTCTCTATCCTCTCCCTCTCGGGATCTCTCTCCTCTCTCCTCTCTAGGTCTCTCCTCTCTCCTCTCTCCTCTCTCCTCTCTCCTCTCTATCTCCTCTCTCCTCTCTCCTCCTCTCTATCTCTCTCTCTCTCCTCCTCTCCTCTCTATCTCTCTCTCTTCTCCCTCTCTCCTCTCTCCTCTCTCCTCTCTCCTCTCTATCTGGAGGGTCTCTCCTCTCTCTCTCCTCTCTCCTCTCTCCTCTCTCATCTCTCTATCTCTCTCCTCTCTCCTCTCTCCTCTCTATCTCTCTCCTCTCTCCTCTCTCCTCTCTATCTCTGTCCTCTCTCCTCATCTCTCCATCTCATCTCTCTCTCTCTAGAGGAGAGAAAACCTCTCTCCTCTCTATCTCTCTCCTCTCCCTCTCTATCTATCTCCTCTCTATCTCTCTCCTCTCTCCTCTCTCGATCTCTCTCCTCTCTATCTCCTCCTCTCTTTCATCTCGACTATCTGGTAATGAGTCTGTCTCCTCTCTATCTCTCTGTGTCCTCTCTCCTCTCTATCTCTCTTCTCTCATCTCTGCCTATCTCTCTCCTCTACCAAAGTCTATCTCCTCCTCTCTATCTCTCTCCTCTCTCCTCTCTATCTCTCTCCTAGTCTCCCCTCCACTATCTGCTCTCCTCTCTCCTCTCTGTCTCTCCCTCCACTCAGTCTGCTCTCTCTCCTCTCTCCTCTCTATCTCTCTCCTCTCTATCTCTCTCCTCTGCTCCTCTCATCTCTCCTCTCTCCTCTCTCCTCTCTCCTCTCCATCTCTTAACCCCTGTCTAGAGGTATCCCCCCACCGGGATCTCTCTCTCGTTCTCTTAGGTGGAGGTTGTGGGCCGGCCACCAGGTTAGGAAAAGTTATTGGAGGGTGGGAGGTAGTGAGTATGTTGTAGTGTGTGTGTGTGTGTGTGTGTGAGGGAGTGTGTGTGTGTGTGTGTGTGTGTGTGTGTGTGTGTGTGTGTGTGAGGTGTGTGTGTGTGTGTGTCTGTGTGTGTGTGTGTGTGGTGTGTGTGTGTGTGTGTGAGACAGACCATATCAGTGTAATGATTCCAATCCTGTAGAGGAGAGAAAACTCGACTGGTGTTGATCTCTCTAAACTCAGTAGTGAACCCTCAGGCTTTACACGACACCACGGTAATGAGTCTGTCGATCTCTCAAGGGAGAGGTAGTGAACCCTCACCAGGGTCTACACTCCATGGTAATGAGTCTGTCTATCTCTCTCTCTGTGTGTGTGTGTGTGTGTGGTATGGGATATATTTGCACATCTTTGCCTAGTAAGGCTTGCTAAATAGCTCCTACCAAAGTCTCAGCTCTCTCAGAGGGAGGGGGTAGTACCCCTGCCACCAGTCTGCTCTCTCAGAGGGAGAGGTAGTACCCCTGCCACCAGTCTGCTCTCTCAGAGGGAGAGGTAGTACCCCCTGCCACCAGTCTGCTCTCTCTCAGAGGGAGAGATAGTACCCCTGCCACAGTCTGCTCTCTCTCAGAGGGAGAGGTAGTACCCCCTGCCACCAGTCTGCTCTCTCTCAGAGGGAGAGGTAGTACCCCCTGCCACAGTCTGCTCTCTCTCAGAGGGAGAGGTAGTACCCCCTGCCACCAGTCTGCTCTCTCAGAGGGAGAGGTAGTACCCCCTGCCACCAGTCTGCTCTCTCTCAGAGGGAGAGGTAGTACCCCTGCCACCAGTCTGCTCTCTCTCAGAGGGAGAGGTAGTACCCCTGCCACCAGTCTGCTCTCTCTCAGAGGGAGAGGTAGTACCCCCTGCCACCAGTCTGCTCTCTCAGAGGGAGAGGTAGTACCCCTGCCACCAGTCTGCTCTCTCTCAGAGGGAGAGGTAGTACCCCCCCTGCCACCAGTCTGTTCTCTCTCAGAGGGAGAGGTAGTACCCCTGCCACCAGTCTGCTCTCTCTCAGAGGGAGAGGTAGTACCCCCTGCCACCAGTCTGCTCTCTCTCAGAGGGAGAGGTAGTACCCCCTGCCACCAGTCTGCTCTCTCTCAGAGGGAGAGGTAGTACCCCCTGCCACCAGTCTGCTCTCTCTCAGAGGGAGAGGTAGTACCCCTGCCACCAGTCTGCTCTCTCAGAGGGAGAGGTAGTACCCCTGCCACCAGTCTGCTCTCTCTCAGAGGGAGAGGTAGTACCCCTGCCACCAGTCTGCTCTCTCTCAGAGGGAGAGGTAGTACCCCTGCCACCAGTCTGCTCTCTCTCAGAGGGAGAGGTAGTACCCCTGCCACCAGTCTGCTCTCTCAGAGGGAGAGGTAGTACCCCCTGCCACCAGTCTGCTCTCTCTCAGAGGGAGAGGTAGTACCCCCTGCCACCAGTCTGCTCTCTCTCAGAGGGAGGGGTAGTACCCCTGCCACCAGTCTGCTCTCTCTCAGAGGGAGAGGTAGTACCCCTGCCACAGTCTGCTCTCTCTCAGAGGGAGAGGTAGTACCCCTGCCACCAGTCTGCTCTCTCTCAGAGGGAGAGGTAGAGGGAAAGTCAAAGACAGTGGACTTGAGAGTGAAAGGGAAATTACACAAAGGGGATGTGTCGGTGTTGATAGTTTGCTGAGTAATGTGTCCCTCCCTCCCTCCCTCCCTCCCTCCCTCCCTCCCTCCCTCCCTCCCTCCCTCCCTCCTCCCCCTCCCTCCCTCCCTCCCTCCCCCTCTCCCTCCCTCCCTCTCCCCCTTCCTCTCTCTCCTTCCCTCCCCCCTCCCTGTCTCTCTACCTCCCTTCCTGTCTCTCCCTCCCTCCCTGTCTCTCTCCCTCCCTCCCTGTCTATTTCCCTCCCCTCTACAGTATCCCTCCCTCCCTCCCTCCCTCCACTCTCTCTCCCCCTTCCTGTCTCTCTCCTCCCTCCCTGTCTCTCTACCTCCTTCCTGTTTCTCCCTCCCTCCCTGTCTCTCTCCCTCCCTCCCTGTCTATTTCCCTCCCCTCTACAGTATCTCTCCATCCCTCTCCCTCCACTCTCTGTCTCCCTCCCCTCCCTGTCTCCCTCCTCCCTGTCTCCATCCATCCCTCCCTCCCTCCCTCCCTCCCTCCCTCCCTCCCTCCCTCCCTCCCTCCCTCCCTCCCTCCCTCCCTCCCTCCCTCCCTCCCTCCCTCCCTCCTCCCCCCTCCCTCCCTCCCTCCCTCCCTGTCTCCCTCCCTGCCTCCCTGTCTCCCTCCCTGTCTCCCTCCCTGTCCCTCCACTCTCCCCTCCTTCCTGTCTCTCTCCCTCCCCTCCCTGTCTCTCTACCTCCCTTCCTGTCTCTCCCTCCCCTCCCTGTCTCTCTCCCCTCCCTCCCTGTCTATTTCCCTCCCCTCTACAGTATCTCTCCATCCCTCTCCCTCCACTCTCTGTCTCCCTCCCTCCCTGTCTCCCTCCCTCCCTGTCTCCCTCCCTCCCTGTCTCCCTCCCTGTCTCTCTCCCTCCCTCCCTGTCTCTTTCCCTCCCTCTACAGTATCTCTCCATCCCTCTCCTTCCCTCCACTCTCTGTCTCCCTCCCTCCCTCCCTCCCTGTCTCCCTCCCCTCTCTCCCTGTCTCTCTACCTCCCTCCCTGTCTCCCCCTCCCCCCTGTCTCTCTCCTCCCTCCCTGTCTCTTTCCCTCCCCTCTACAGTATCCTCCCTCCCTCCCTCCCTCCACTCTCTCCCTCCTTCCTGTCTCTCTCCCTCCCCTCCCTGTCTCTACCTCCCTTCCTGTCTCTCCCTCCCCTCCCTGTCTCTCCCCTCCTCCCTGTCTATTTCCCTCCCCCTCCCTGTCTATTTCCCTCCCTCTACAGTATCTCTCCATCCCTCTCCCTCCACTCTCTGTCTCCCTCCCTCCCTGTCTCCCTCCCTCCCTGTCTCCATCCCTCCCTGTCTCCCTCCCTGTCTCTCTCCCTCCCTCCCTGTCTCTTTCCCTCCCCTCTACAGTATCTCTCCATCCCTCCCTTCCTCCACTCTCTGTCTCCCTCCCTCCCTCTCTGTCTCCTCCCCTCTCTTCCTGTCTCTCTACCTCCCTCCCTGTCTCCCCCTCCCTCCCTGTCTCTCCCCTCCCTCCCTGTCTCTTTCCCTCCCCTCTACAGTATCCCTCCCTCCCTCCCTCCCTCCCTCCCTCCCTCCCTCCCTCCCTCCCTCCCTCCCTCCCTCCCTCCCTCCCTCCCTCCCCTCCCTCCCTCCCTCCCTCCTCCCTCCCTCCCTGTCTCTCTCTCCCCTCCTCCCTGTCTCTCTACCTCCCTTCCTGTCTCTCCCTCCCCTCCCTGTCTCTCTCCCTCCCTCTCCCTGTCTATTTCCCTCCCCTCTACAGTATCTCTCCTCCCTCTCCCTCCTCCCCTCCCTCCCTCCCTCCCTTCCTTGGAAGTTGTGGGAATGTATGTTTTTAGTTTGACATTGGATTGTGGGAACGAAGCCATACGTTTCCTGAGCGGTAAAATGGTATGTTTTTTAAATGTTCTATGAACAGAAGTGAACATTTGGACTGTTCTGGAAAGTTCTGATGACGTTATACTCCGGTACCTTGAACGCTTTCCTCCGAGGTTTTATTAACGCTTTGAGAACAGAACATATAAGTTATTTGGAGGTTTTTGAATATCTTCATTAAAACATTCATTTAACACTTATTTTACCAGGTAAGTTGACTGAAAACACATCCTCATGTTTAAATAAGACTTTTAATTACACTGCTGGCTTATTTAGGTTGAACATTTGTGAACTCCAAGCATAGACAGGACACGTGGAAATGAACTTCCTTAGGCACTAATCTTGCAAACACGTTTCATTATGACATGGCATCAGTGAGATTTGAACCTATGACCTTCTGTTGTCGATCACATGGAATTAGTCCACTGCACCACCAGGATGGAGTAAGCCTACTGTGTTTTTTTTTACGCATACAAAGCTGTTCATTTTAGTCCATTCAAACAGACCCCAAAGGAAAGTAGCACTCATTAAGATCAGGTGTGGCCAATTAGTGGGCGCGGACAACACAGCTGAACACACTTAACAAGATAGAGGATAGAGAGGGTTTTGTTGATGCTGAGACGTTACCAAACTTTCTTGTGGTTTTTATGGAAAGTTTTCATGTTCTGAGAATGGAATTTATAGCTTATTGATGTTATTAACCCCACCACTTTAAGGAATACCTAGGATAGGATAAGTAATCCTTCTCACCCCCCCCCCCCCCTTAAGATTTAGATGCACTATTGTTAAGTGACTGTTCTACTGGATGTCATAAGGTGAATGCACCAATTTGTAAGTCGCTCTGGATAAGAGCGTCTGCTAAGTGACTTAAATGTAAATGTAAATGTAATGTACAATTCCCCCCAAAATGTTGCATTCTCAGAATATTGCCAAAAACTGACATAAAAGAGAACTATACATTATCTGAACGTTCTCAGAACATCGCTTAAATCATTTGAGAATGTAGTAAAAATATGTCATTAAATAGAACCACATGGGAACATGTGTGGAATGTTGTGTGGAAGTACTGAAATAAAATGTAACCCTGAGGAAACCTGTAGGCAGTGGTGTAAAGTACTATAGTAAAAATACTTACGTAGTTTTTTGGGATATCTGTACTTTACTATTTATATTTTTGCCAAATTTTACTTTTACTTCACTACATTCATTACTCCATACATTTTCCCTGACACCCAATGTACTCTTTACATTTTGATAGGAAAATGGTTAAATTCACACACTTATCAAGATAACATCCCAGGTCATCCCTACTGCCTCTGATCTGGAGGACTCACTAAACAGAGAACATCCCTGGTCATCCCTACTGCCTCTGATCTGGCGGACTCTCTAAACAGAGAACATCCCTGGTCATCTACTGCCTCTGATCTGGATGACTTACTAAACAGAGAACATCCCTGCTCATCCCTACTGCCTCTGATCTGGAGGACTCACTAAACAGAGAACATCCCTGGTCATCTACTGCCTCTGATCTGGAGGACTCACTAAACAGAGAACATCCCTGGTCATCTACTGCCTCTGATCTGGAGGACTCACTAAACAGAGAACATCCCTGGTCATCCCTACTGCCTCTGATCTGGCGGACTCTCTAAACAGAGAACATCCCTGGTCATCTACTGCCTCTGATCTGGATGACTTACTAAACAGAGAACATCCCTGCTCATCCCTACTGCCTCTGATCTGGAGGACTCACTAAACAGAGAACATCCCTGGTCATCTACTGCCTCTGATCTGGAGGACTCACTAAACAGAGAACATCCCTGGTCATCTACTGCCTCTGATCTGGAGGACTCACTAATCAGAGAACATCCCTGCTCATCCCTACTGCCTCTGATCTGGCGGACTCTCTAAACAGAGAACATCCCTGGTCATCTACTGCCTCTGATCTGGATGACTCTCTAAACAGAGAACATCCCTGCTCATCCCTACTGCCTCTGATCTGGAGGACTCACTAAACAGAGAACATCCTGGTCATCTACTGCCTCTGATCTGAGGACTCACTAAACAGAGAACATCCCTGGTCATCTACTGCCTCTGATCTGGAGGACTCACTAAACAGAGAACATCCCTGGTCATCTACTGCCTCTGATCTGGAGGACTCACTAAACAGAGAACATCCCTGGTCATCTACTGCCTCTGATCTGGAGGACTCACTAAACAGAGAACATCCCTGGTCATCCCTACTGCCTCTGATCTGGAGGACTCACTAAACAGAGAACATCCCTGCTCATCCCTACTGCCTCTGATCTGGAGGACTCACTAAACAGAGAACACCCCTGGTCATCTACTGCCTCTGATCTGGGGGACTCACTAAACAGAGAACATCCCTGGTCATCTACTGCCTCTGATCTGGAGGACTCACTAAACAGAGAACATCCCTGGTCATCTACTGCCTCTGATCTGGAGGACTCACTAAACAGAGAACATCCCTGGTCATCCCTACTGCCTCTGATCTGGAGGACTCACTAAACAGAGAACATCTCTGGTCATCCCTACTGCCTCTGATCTGGAGGACCCACTAAACAGAGAACATCCCTGGTCATCTACTGCCTCTGATCTGGGGGACTCACTAAACAGAGAACATCCCTGGTCATCTACTGCCTCTGATCTGGAGGACTCACTAAACAGAGAACATCCCTGGTCATCTACTGCCTCTGATCTGGAGGACTCACTAAACAGATAACATCCATGGTCATCTACTGCCTCTGATCTGGAGGACTCACTAAACAGATAACATCCCTGGTCATCTACAGCCTCTGATCTGGAGGACTCACTAAACAGATAACATCCCTGGTCATCTACTGCCTCTGATCTGGAGGACTCACTAAACAGAGAACATCCCTGGTCATCTACTGCCTCTGATCTGGAGGACTCACTAAACAGATAACATCCCTGGTCATCTACAGCCTCTGATCTGGAGGACTCACTAAACAGATAACATCCCTGGTCATCTACTGCCTCTGATCTGGAGGACTCACTAAACAGAGAACATCCCTGGTCATCTACTGCCTCTGATCTGGAGGACTCACTAAACAGAGAACATCCCTGGTCATCGACTGCCTCTGATCTGGAGGACTCACTAAACAGATAACATCCCTGGTCATCTACTGCCTCTGATCTGGAGGACTCACTAAACAGATAACATCCCTGGTCATCTACTGCCTCTGATCTAGAGGACTCACTAAACAGAGAACATCCCTGGTCATCTACTGCCTCTGATCTGGAGGACTCACTAAACAGAGAACATCCCTGGTCATCTACTGCCTCTGATCTGGAGGACTCACTAAACAGAGAACATCCCTGGTCATCACCACTGCCTCTGATCTGGAGGACTCACTAAACAGAGAACATCCCTGGTCATCACCACTGCCTCTGATCTGGAGGACTCACTAAACAGAGAACATCCCTGGTCATCTACTGCCTCTGATCTGGAGGACTCACTAAACAGAGAACATCCCTGGTCATCCCTACTGCCTCTGATCTGGAGGACTCACTAAACAGAGAACATCCCTGGTCATCCCTACTGTCTCTGATCTCGAGGACTCACTAAACAGATAACATCCCTGGTCATCTACAGCCTCTGATCTGGAGGACTCACTAAACAGAGAACATCCCTGCTCATCCCTACTGTCTCTGATCTGGAGGACTCACTAAACAGAGAACATCCCTGGTCATCACCACTGCCTCTGATCTGGAGGACTCACTAAACAGAGAACATCCCTGGTCATCCCTACTGCCTCTGATCTGGAGGACTCACTAAACAGAGAACATCCCTGGTCATCACCACTGCCTCTGATCTGGAGGACTCACTAAACAGAGAACATCCCTGGTCATCCCTACTGCCTCTGATCTGGAGGACTCACTAAACAGAGAACATCCCTGGTCATCCCTACTGCCTCTGATCTGGAGGACTCACTAAACAGAGAACATCCCTGGTCATCCCTACTGCCTCTGATCTGGAGGACTCACTAAACAGAGAACATCCCTGGTCATCCCTACTGCCTCTGATCTGGAGGACTCACTAAACAGAGAACATCCCTGGTCATCCCTACTGCCTCTGATCTGGAGGACTCACTAAACAGAGAACATCCCTGGTCATCTACTGCCTCTGATCTGGAGGACTCACTAAACAGAGAACATCCCTGGTCGTCTACTGCCTCTGATCTGGAGGACTCACTAAACAGAGAACATCCCTGGTCATCCCTACTGCCTCTGATCTGGAGGACTCACTAAACAGAGAACATCCCTGGTCATCCCTACTGCCTCTGATCTGGAGGACTCACTAAACAGAGAACATCCCTGGTCATCACCACTGCCTCTGATCTGGAGGACTCACTAAACAGAGAACATCCCTGGTCATCCCTACTGCCTCTGATCTGGAGGACTCACTAAACAGAGAACATCCCTGGTCATCACCACTGCCTCTGATCTGGAGGACTCACTAAACAGAGAACATCCCTGGTCATCCCTACTGCCTCTGATCTGGAGGACTCACTAAACAGAGAACATCCCTGGTCATCCCTACTGCCTCTGATCTGGAGGACTCACTAAACAGAGAACATCCCTGGTCATCCCTACTGCCTCTGATCTGGAGGACTCACTAAACAAAGAACATCCCTGGTCATCCCTACTGCCTCTGATCTGGAGGACTCACTAAACAGAGAACATCCCTGGTCATCCCTACTGCCTCTGATCTGGAGGACTCACTAAACAGAGAACATCCCTGGTCATCTACTGCCTCTGATCTGGAGGACTCACTAAACAGAGAACATCCCTGGTCATCTACTGCCTCTGATCTGGAGGACTCACTAAACAGAGAACATCCCTGGTCATCCCTACTGCCTCTGATCTGGAGGACTCACTAAACAGAGAACATCCCTGGTCATCCCTACTGCCTCTGATCTGGAGGACTCACTAAACAGAGAACATCCCTGGTCATCCCTACTGCCTCTGATCTGGAGGACTCACTAAACAGAGAACATCCCTGGTCATCCCTACTGCCTCTGATCTGGAGGACTCACTAAACAGAGAACATCCCTGGTCATCCCTACTGCCTCTGATCTGGAGGACTCACTAAACAGAGAACATCCCTGGTCATCTACTGCCTCTGATCTGGAGGACTCACTAAACAGAGAACATCCCTGGTCATCTACTGCCTCTGATCTGGAGGACTCACTAAACAGAGAACATCCCTGGTCATCCCTACTGCCTCTGATCTGGAGGACTCACTAAACAGAGAACATCCCTGGTCATCCCTACTGCCTCTGATCTGGAGGACTCACTAAACAGAGAACATCCCTGGTCATCTACTGCCTCTGATCTGGAGGACTCACTAAACAGAGAACATCCCTGGTCATCTACTGCCTCTGATCTGGAGGACTCACTAAACAGAGAACATCCCTGGTCATCCCTACTGCCTCTGATCTGGAGGACTCACTAAACAGAGAACTTCCCTGGTCATCCCAACTGCCTCTGATCTGGAGGACTCACTAAACAGAGAACATCCCTGGTCATCCCTACTGCCTCTGATCTGGAGGACTCACTAAACAGAGAACATCCCTGGTCATCCCTACTGCCTCTGATCTGGAGGACTCACTAAACAGAGAACATCCCTGGTCATCTACTGCCTCTGATCTGGAGGACTCACTAAACAGAGAACATCCCTGGTCATCTACTGCCTCTGATCTGGAGGACTCACTAAACAGAGAACATCCCTGGTCATCCCTACTGCCTCTGATCTGGAGGACTCACTAAACAGAGAACATCCCTGGTCATCCCTACTGCCTCTGATCTGGAGGACTCACTAAACAGAGAACATCCCTGGTCATCACCACTGCCTCTGATCTGGAGGACTCACTAAACAGAGAACATCCCTGGTCATCCCTACTGCCTCTGATCTGGAGGACTCACTAAACAGAGAACATCCCTGGTCATCACCACTGCCTCTGATCTGGAGGACTCACTAAACAGAGAACATCCCTGGTCATCCCTACTGCCTCTGATCTGGAGGACTCACTAAACAGAGAACATCCCTGGTCATCCCTACTGCCTCTGATCTGGAGGACTCACTAAACAGAGAACATCCCTGGTCATCCCTACTGCCTCTGATCTGGAGGACTCACTAAACAGAGAACATCCCTGGTCATCCCTACTGCCTCTGATCTGGAGGACTCACTAAACAGAGAACATGCCTGGTCATCCCTACTGCCTCTGATCTGGAGGACTCACTAAACAGAGAACATCCCTGGTCATCTACTGCCTCTGATCTGGAGGACTCACTAAACAGAGAACATCCCTGGTCATCTACTGCCTCTGATCTGGAGGACTCACTAAACAGAGAACATCCCTGGTCATCCCTACTGCCTCTGATCTGGAGGACTCACTAAACAGAGAACATCCCTGGTCATCCCTACTGCCTCTGATCTGGAGGACTCACTAAACAGAGAACATCCCTGGTCATCCCTACTGCCTCTGATCTGGAGGACTCACTAAACAGAGAACATCCCTGGTCATCCCTACTGCCTCTGATCTGGAGGACTCACTAAACAGAGAACATCCCTGGTCATCCCTACTGCCTCTGATCTGGAGGACTCACTAAACAGAGAACATCCCTGGTCATCTACTGCCTCTGATCTGGAGGACTCACTAAACAGAGAACATCCCTGGTCATCTACTGCCTCTGATCTGGAGGACTCACTAAACAGAGAACATCCCTGGTCATCCCTACTGCCTCTGATCTGGAGGACTCACTAAACAGAGAACATCCCTGGTCATCCCTACTGCCTCTGATCTGGAGGACTCACTAAACAGAGAACATCCCTGGTCATCTACTGCCTCTGATCTGGAGGACTCACTAAACAGAGAACATCCCTGGTCATCTACTGCCTCTGATCTGGAGGACTCACTAAACAGAGAACATCCCTGGTCATCCCTACTGCCTCTGATCTGGAGGACTCACTAAACAGAGAACATCCCTGGTCATCCCTACTGCCTCTGATCTGGAGGACTCACTAAACAGAGAACATCCCTGGTCATCTACTGCCTCTGATCTGGAGGACTCACTAAACAGATAACATCCCTGGTCATCTACAGTCTCTGATCTGGAGGACTCACTAAACAGATAACATCCCTGGTCATCTACTGCCTCTGATCTGGAGGACTCACTAAACAGAGAACATCCCTGGTCATCTACTGCCTCTGATCTGGAGGACTCACTAAACAGATAACATCCCTGGTCATCTACAGCCTCTGATCTGGAGGACTCACTAAACAGATAACATCCCTGGTCATCTACTGCCTCTGATCTGGAGGACTCACTAAACAGATAACATCCCTGGTCATCTACTGCCTCTGATCTGGAGGACTCACTAAACAGAGAACATCCCTGGTCATCTACTGCCTCTGATCTGGAGGACTCACTAAACAGAGAACATCCCTGGTCATCTACTGCCTCTGATCTGGAGGACTCACTAAACAGAGAACATCCCTGGTCATCACCACTGCCTCTGATCTGGAGGACTCACTAAACAGAGAACATCCCTGGTCATCACCACTGCCTCTGATCTGGAGGACTCACTAAACAGAGAACATCCCTGGTCATCTACTGCCTCTGATCTGGAGGACTCACTAAACAGAGAACATCCCTGGTCATCCCTACTGCCTCTGATCTGGAGGACTCACTAAACAGAGAACATCCCTGGTCATCCCTACTGCCTCTGATCTGGAGGACTCACTAAACAGAGAACATCCCTGGTCATCCCTACTGCCTCTGATCTGGAGGACTCACTAAACAGAGAACATCCCTGGTCATCCCTACTGCCTCTGATCTGGAGGACTCACTAAACAGAGAACATCCCTGGTCATCCCTACTGCCTCTGATCTGGAGGACTCACTAAACAGATAACATCCCTGGTCATCTACAGCCTCTGATCTGGAGGACTCACTAAACAGAGAACATCCCTGCTCATCCCTACTGTCTCTGATCTGGAGGACTCACTAAACAGAGAACATCCCTGGTCATCACCACTGCCTCTGATCTGGAGGACTCACTAAACAGAGAACATCCCTGGTCATCCCTACTGCCTCTGATCTGGAGGACTCACTAAACAGAGAACATCCCTGGTCATCACCACTGCCTCTGATCTGGAGGACTCACTAAACAGAGAACATCCCTGGTCATCCCTACTGCCTCTGATCTGGAGGACTCACTAAACAGAGAACATCCCTGGTCATCCCTACTGCCTCTGATCTGGAGGACTCACTAAACAGAGAACATCCCTGGTCATCCCTACTGCCTCTGATCTGGAGGACTCACTAAACAGAGAACATCCCTGGTCATCCCTACTGCCTCTGATCTGGAGGACTCACTAAACAGAGAACATCCCTGGTCATCACCACTGCCTCTGATCTGGAGGACTCACTAAACAGAGAACATCCCTGGTCATCCCTACTGCCTCTGATCTGGAGGACTCACTAAACAGAGAACATCCCTGGTCATCCCTACTGCCTCTGATCTGGAGGACTCACTAAACAGAGAACATCCCTGGTCATCCCTACTGCCTCTGATCTGGAGGATTCACTAAACAGAGAACATCCCTGGTCATCCCTACTGCCTCTGATCTGGAGGACTCACTAAACAGAGAACATCCCTGGTCATCCCTACTGCCTCTGATCTGGAGGACTCACTAAACAGAGAACATCCCTGGTCATCCCTACTGCCTCTGATCTGGAGGACTCACTAAACACAAATGCTTTGTTTGTAAATTAATGTAATAATAAAAAATACAAAAATGTGCTGTCTGGTTTGCATAATATAAGCAATTTGAAATTATAATTTTGATACTTAAGTATATTTTAGCAATTCCATTTACTTTTGATACTTAAGTATATTTAAAACCAAATACTTTTAGAATCCTAATCAAGTAGTATTTTGCTGAGTGACTTTCACTTTTACTTGAGTTTCTACTAAGCTATTTTTACTTTTACTTAAGTATGAAAATGGAGTACTTTTTCCACCACTGCCTGTAGGAAACGTTATGCTGAAGCACTGAATTCCCACAGTAGGACGTTGTTTCTTAACGTTCTCTGAACTATTTGAGAACATTCCCACTGTCAAACCAGCTCGAGAACATTCCCAATGTCAAACCAGCTCGAACATTCATGTCAAACCAGCTCATTCCCAATGTCAAACCAGAACATTCCCAATGTCAAACCAGCTCGAGAACATTCCCAATGTCAAACCAGCTCGAGAACATTCCCAATGTCAAACCAGCTCGAGAACATTCCCAATATCAAACCAGCTCGAGAACATTCCCAATGTCAAATCAGCTCGAGAACATTCCCAATGTCAAACCAGCTCGAGAACATTCCCAATGTCAAACCAGAACTCCCAATGAGAACATTCCCAATGTCAAATCAGCTCGAGAACATTCCCAATGTCAAACCAGCGCGAGAACATTCCCAATGTCAAACCAGCTCGAGAACATTCCCAATGTCAAACCAGCTCGAGAACATTCCCAATGTCAAACCAGCTCGAGAACATTCCCAATGTCAAACCAGCTCGAGAACATTCCCAATGTCAAACCAGCTCGAGAACATTCCCAATGTCAAACCAGCTCGAGAACATTCCCAATGTCAAACCAGCTCGAGAACATTCCCAATGTCAAATTCCCAGTCAAACCAGCTCGAGAACATTCCCAATGTCAAATCAGCTCGAGAACATTCCCAATGTCAAACCAGCTCATTCCCAATGTCAAACCAGAACACATTCCCAATGTCAAATCAGCTCGAGAACATTCCCAATGTCAAACCAGCTCGAGAACATTCCCAATGTCAAACCAGCTCGAGAACATTCCCAATGTCAAACCAGCTC
>NC_060191.1:66890665-66905694 GCF_021184085.1 Oncorhynchus gorbuscha | reverse complement strand
CAATGTCAAACCAGCTCGAGAACATTCCCAATGTCAAACCAGCTCGAGAACATTCCCAATGTCAAACCAGCTCGAGAACATTCCCAATGTCAAACCAGCTCGAGAACATTCCCAATGTCAAACCAGCTCGAGAACATTCCCAATGTCAAACCAGCTCGAGAACATTCCCAATGTCAAACCAGCTCATTCCCAATGTCAAACCAGAAACATTCCCAATGTCAAACCAGCTCGAGAACATTCCCAATGTCAAACCAGCTCGAGAACATTCCCAATGTCAAACCAGCTCGAGAACATTCCCAATGTCAAACCAGCTCGAGAACATTCCCAATGTCAAACCAGCTCGAGAACATTCCCAATGTCAAACCAGCTCGAGAACATTCCCATTGTCAAACCAGCTCGAGAACATTCCCATTGTCAAACCAGCTCGAGAACATTCCCAATGTCAAACCAGCTCGAGAACATTCCCAATGTCAAATCAGCTCGAGAACATTCCCAATGTCAAACCAGCTCGAGAACATTCCCAATGTCAAATCAGCTCGAGAACATTCCCAATGTCAAACCAGCTCGAGAACATTCCCAATGTCAAACCAGCTCGAGAACATTCCCAATGTCAAATCAGCTCGAGAACATTCCCAATGTCAAACAGCTCGAGAACATTCCCAATGTCAAACCAGCTCGAGAACATTCCCAATGTCAAACCAGCTCGAGAACATTCCCAATGTCAAACCAGTTGGAAAACGTTCCTAGAACATTCCCATTGTCAAATCAGCTCGAGAACATTCCTAGAACATTCCCATTGTCAAATCAGCTCGAGAACATTCCCAATGTCAAATCAGCTCGAGAACATTCCCAATGTCAAATCAGCTCGAGAACATTCCTAGAACATTCAAATTGAACCTTGTTTGCACTTTTATGAAACGTTCTGTTAAAGTAATGAAAAGCCAATATTTTTTTTTTTTTTGTCAAGTTCCTTAACTGTGCTGAGAATGTTTCAAAGCCAAGCAACTATCCTGCACCATTCCCAGTAAGTTGTGGTAAGGTTGTATGCAAAATAACAATAGGACAACCACGCTCTCACCAAGCTTTAAGAAACATCTGGTTCTCAGAACGTTATGTGCTAGCTGGGTAGTTAGTCATTGAGGGTACAGTGATGAATATAAACATATTTTCCGGGTCCACTCTCTCACTCTCAGCTTTTCTTCGATGAATCTCCCACCTCTTTTTACTCTGTCTCTTTCTGTATCTTCTTTTCTCTTCTGTTTCATTCCTGCCTTCCCTCACACACATCAAGCACCCGAGCCTTCTGCCCAGTTTGAAATCTGATCCGAAAGTCTGGCTGAACAAGTCTGTGTCTGTCTGTGTGTGTGTGTGTGTCTTCACTCTGTCCTAGACAGTTTAATTGGTGGCTCTTATCATTTTAGAGTTGGGAGATGAAGACACAGTTTGTGTGCAGTTAGCCACTCTCTATGGCCTCGTATAGCTGAAATACAGATAGCCACTCTCTATGGCCTCGTATAGCTGAAATACAGATAGCTACTCTCTATGGCCTCGTATAGCTGAAATACAGATAGCTACTCTCTATGGCCTCGTATAGCTGAAATACAGATAGCTACTCTCTATGGCCTCGTATAGCTGAAATACAGATAGCCACTCTCTGTGGCCTCGTATAGCTGAAATACAGATAGCCACTCTCTATGGCCTCGTATAGCTGAAATACAGATAGCCACTCTCTATGGCCTCGTATAGCTGAAATACAGATAGCTACTCTCTATGGCCTCGTATAGCTGAAATACAGATAGCTACTCTCTATGGCCTCGTATAGCTGAAATACAGATAGCCACTCTCTATGGCCTCGTATAGCTGAAATACAGATATATGACCTCTCTATGACCTCGTATACAGTCCGTGGTTGAGGAACCCCTGTATATCATCTCCATTTTTATGAGAGAGAGAGAGAGAGAGAGAGAGAGAGAGAGAGAGAGAGAGAGAGAGAGAGAGAGAGAGAGAGAGAGAGAGAGAGAGAGAGAGAGAGAGAGAGAGAGAGGGTAATGAAGTGTATCGTGGATGAATGAGTCAAGTGAGGGTAAGCAGGCGTGGGCTGACGAGTGTGTGTTATGTATGTGTTTCTGTGTGTAGGGAGGACTGTGAGTGACAGGCATGTAAAGTGGTGTGATAGCTCAGGTAATTACACACACAGATACCCACAAATCAATCAAATCAAATTGTATTTCTCACATGCTCAGAATACAACAGGTGTAGACTGAACTGTGAAATGCTTACTTACGAGCCCTTACCAACGATGGAGAGTAAACCAATTATAATAAAAAGAAAACTTGCAACACAAGATAAATAAAATACACAAGAATGGATCTATAAACAGGGAGTACCAATACCAGACCAATGTGCAGAATTACGAGGTATTTGAGGTTAATATGTGCAAGAAAGACAGCGTGAAGTGACTAGGCATCAGGATAGATAATAATAAGAGTAAAATAAACAACTGAGTAGCAGCAGCATATGATGAGTTTTAAAATATGTGTGTGTGTGTTTGTGTTGTCGGTAGGCGTGTGTCTGTTATGTGTGTGTGTGTGTGTGTGCGTATGTAGTGTGTGTGAATGTGTGTGGGTTATTTTGTGAGAGTGTCAGTGTAGTGTGTGTATATAGTGTGTTTACTGTATATAGTCTTGGGAGTGTACATAGAGTCAGTGCAGATAGTCCAGTAACCATTATTGAACTATTTAGCAGTCTTATGGCTTGCGGGTAGGAGCTGCCTTAGAGCCTGTTGGTCCGAGAGCCGGTGTTCCGGTACCGTTTCCCGGACGATGCAGAGTAAATAGTACATGGCTTGGGTGGCTGGATTCTTTACACAGCCTGGTATAAGGTTCCTGGATGGCAGTGAGCTCGGCCCCAGTGATGTACTGGGAGTACAGGAGGGGAACTAAGAACAAACCCCTGAAGGTCCCCCATGTTGAGGGTGAGTGTGCCGGAGGTTTTGTTGCCTACCCTCACCAACTGGGGCCGTCCCGTCAGGAAGTCCAGGATCCAGTTACAAACGGAGGTGATCGGTCTCGGGATCTCAAGCTTGGTGATGAACTTGGAGGGGACTATGGTGTTGAACGCTTAGCTGTAGTCTATGAAAAACCTTCTCACATAGTCACATTATACCCCCTCTTGTCCAGATGGGAGAGGGCAGTGTGATTCAGATTGTGTCATCTGTGGTCTGTTGGTTCCCCTCTTGTCCAGATGGGAGAGGGCAGTGTGATTCAGATTGTGTCATCTGTGGTCTGTTGGTTCCCCTCTTGTCTATGTGGGAGAAGGCAGTGTGATTCAGATTGTGTCATCTGTGGTCTGTTGGTTCCCCTCTTGTCCAGATGGGAGAGGGCAGTGTGATTCAGATTGTGTCATCTGTGGTCTGTTGGTTCCCCTCTTGTCTATGTGGGAGAAGGCAGTGTGATTCAGATTGTGTCATCTGTGGTCTGTTGGTTCCCCTCTTGTCCAGATGGGAGAGGGCAGTGTGATTCAGATTGTGTCATCTGTGGTCTGTTGGTTCCCCTCTTGTCCAGATGGGAGAGGGCAGTGTGATTCAGATTGTGTCATCTGTGGTCTGTTGGTTCCCCTCTTGTCCAGATGGGAGAGGGCAGTGTGATTCATCTGTGGTCTGTTGGTTCCCCTCTTGTCCAGATTGTGTCATCTGTGGTCTGTTGGTTCCCCTCTTGTCCAGATGGGAGAGGGCAGTGTGATTCAGATTGTGTCATTTGTGGTCTGTTGGTTCCCCTCTTGTCCAGATGGGAGAGGGCAGTGTGATTCAGATTGTGTCATCTGTGGTCTGTTGGTTCCCCTCTTGTCCAGATGGGAGAGGGCAGTGTGATTCAGATTGTGTCATCTGTGGTCTGTTGGTTCCCCTCTTGTCTATGTGGGAGAGGGCAGTGTGATTCAGATTGCGTCATCTGTGGATCTGCTGGGGCGGTATGTGAATTGGAGTGGGTCTAGGGTGTCTGTGATGATGGTGTTGATGTGTATCATGACCAGTCTTTCATAGCACTTCATACTTATTGATGTGAGTGCTACATGTGAATAGTTATTTAGACAGGTTACCTTGGAGTTTTTGGGAACAGGGACAATGGTGGTCAGCTTGAAACATGTTAGGATTACAGACTGGGAGACCAGCTGGTCTGCATATGCTTTGAGAACTCACCCTGGTTTTCCGTCTGGCCTGGCGGCCTTCTGAGTGTTAACCTGTTTAAAAGTTTTACATCGGCCACGGAGAGTAAGATCACACAGTCGTCCAGAGCAACAGGGGCTTTTGCGCAAGTCTCAGTGTATTCCTCAAATCATTTAGCTCGTTTGGGAGTTCTGCATCACTGAGCATCTTACGGCTGGGTGAGATATATTGTCCCTTTACATGTCTTGTCGGAAGTCCTAACAGGCTTTCTTTTATGCGTCCGTTTCCCGTTCCTTGTAAACTGTAGCCCTAGTCTTTAGCCTTTAGCCCTTTAGCCTTTAGCCCTTTAGCCCTGTAGCCTTTAGCCCTTTAGCCTTTGTCCTTTAGCCTTTAGCCTTTAGCCCTGTAGCCTTTAGCCTTTAGCCCTGTAGCCTTTAGCCCTTTAGCCTTTGTCCTTTAGCCTTTGTCCTTTAGCCCTGTAGCCTTTAGCCCTTTAGCCTTTGTCATTTAGCCTTTGTACTTTAGCCCTGTAGCCTTTAGCCTTTAGCCCTGTAGCCTGTAGCCCTTTAGCCTTTGTCCTTTAGCCTTTGTCCTTTAGCCCTGTAGCCTTTAGCCCTTTAGCCTTTGTCATTTAGCCTTTGTCCTTTAGCCCTGTAGCCTTTAGCCATTTAGCCTTTGTCATTTAGCCTTTAGCCCTTTAGCCTTTAGCGTTTAGCCCTTTAGCCTTTGTCCTTTAGCCCCTTTAGCCCTGTAGCCTTTAGCCATTTAGCCTTTGTCCTTTAGCCTTTGTCCTTTAGCCCTGTAGCCTTTAGCCCATTAGCCTTTGTCATTTAGCCTTTAGCCCTTTAGCCTTTAGCCTTTGTCCTTTAGCCTTTGTCCTTTAGCCTTTGCCCTTTAGCCTTGTAGCCTTTAGCCCTTTAGCCTTTGCCCTTTAGCCTTGTAGCCTTTAGCCCTTTGCCCTTTAGCCTTTGCCCTTTAGCCTTTGCCCTTTAGCCCTGTAGCCTTTAGCCCTTTAACTTTTAGCCTTTAGCCTTTGCCCTTTAGCCTTGTAGCCTTTAGCCTTTGCCCTTTGCCCTTTAGCCTTTAGCCTTTAGCCCTTTGCCCTTTAGCCTTTGCCCTTTAGCCTTGTAGCCTTTAGCCCTTTAGCCTTTGCCCTTTGCCCTTTAGCCTTTGCCCTTTAGCCCTGTAGCCTTTAGCCCTTTAACTTTTAGCCTTTAGTCCTGCATGGATATTGCCTGTAATTTGTGTTTTTTGTTATGGGAATACGTTCTAATAGTCACTGTGGGGATAACATTCTGACAGTTTGTGCAGAAACTCTTCAGTTATGTAAAACAACAGTTTCATCAGCTGTTCAGGTGGCTGGTCTCAGACAATCCAGCAGGTGAAGAAGCTGGATGTGGAAGTGCTGGGTTGGCATGGTTACATGTGGTCTGTGGTTTTGAGTCTGGTTGGATGTACTGCCAAATTCTCTAAAACTATGTTAGAGGCTTATGGTAGAGAAATTAACATCAAATTATCTTGCAACAGCTCTGGTGGAAATTCCTGCAGTCAGCATGACAATTGCCCTCTCCCTCAAAACCTGAGACATCTATAGCATTGTGTTGTGTGACAAAACTGCACTTTTTAGAGCAGCCTTTTATTGGCCCTAGCAAAGGGTGCACCTGTGTAATGATCATGCTGTTTAATCAGCTTCTTGATATGCCACACCTGTCAGGATGATGGTTTATCTTAGCAAAGGATAAATGCTCACTAATAGGAATGTGAACAAATTTGTGTACAACATTTTAGAGAAATACACTTTTTGTGCAAATGAAACATTTTTAATTATATTATTTCCCCCCAGTCTGATTTTGTGCCTGCTCTTGTTCACTCTGTTCTAATAAGTCGTCCACAGATTGGGGGCACAGAATGATGTATGCCTTTTGCTACCTTTCAGTGATGGGTCATAATATTTTATAGCTGTAACCATTCAAAAGACAGACACATTTGTAGGGGAAAAAAACAAACCACTCTGTTTATTACAACCACATCTAGCAGCTACTGGAGGTTACTGAAATAACCCCGGTTCTATGAACCAATTTTCTTTCAAGACGCCATTTTCATATCAGGCGAACCCTCGTTTGAGACAACGCTGTGATAAGGCCACACAGAGGGCCAGAGCTAATTACCAATGCTCCTGAGTGGTGCAATGGTCTAAGGCACTGCATCTCAGTGCTAGAGGTGTCATTACAGACACCCTAGTTCAAATCCGGGCTGTATCACAACTGGCCGTGATTGGGAGTCCCATAGGGCGGTGCGCAATTGGCCTGGGTTTGGCTGGTGTAGGCTGTCATTGTAAATAAGAATTTGTTCTTAACTGACTTGCCAAGTTAAATAATTTTGGGGGGAATCTGAAGTCCCCAAAATGGCCACTGTTTTTTACATTCAACTAGACAACAAATTCTTATTTACAATGACGGCCTACCGGGGAACAGTGGGTTAACTGCCTTGTTCAGGAGCAGAACGACAGGTCGGCTCGGGGATTCAATCTAGCAACATTTCGGTTACTGGCCCAACGCTCTAACCACTAGGCTACATGCCGTACCCACTAGATGTATTGTGATAGATTACATAAAATCGTTGAAAGATACCAAAATTCTGGTAGTTTACTGGTAAACTTTGAACGTTTCCATTAATATACCCTCCCTTTGAAACCCAAGTTCTAACATTTCCTAAGAGTTTTTCTGTAGAGGTTATACCACCTCTCCCCTGCTTCGTCCCCCCCAAGCAAACCCATTTATGGCATGTGAATAGATCACTTCCCTTTTCACTTCTAAAGGGTGAGAGGTCAAATTGAACTTCTCACTGGCTCTGTGCTAGCTGGCTCATCAGGCAGACATGGTGCTCAGCTGCCAGTAAAGATATTTGTAAATAAGACTTTATGCTTATGTGTCTAATGGGTTGTGTGTTTGGCAATCAGTGGGGGCTGTTGGAGAGTGGAATTCGGTAGTGAACCATAGCTGCTTGGTGACAGTTGGGGTTTGGGAAGATGATGGAGGTGGTTTGGGTGGATGGTTGAGGTGGTTTGGGTAGATGGTGGAGGTGGTTTGGGTAGATGGTGGAGGTGGTTTGGGTAGATGGTGGAGGTGGAGGTGGTTTGGGTGGATGGTGGATGGTGGAGGTGGTTTGGGTGGATGGTGGAGGTGGTTTGGGTAGATGGTGGAGGTGGTTTGGGTAGATGGTGGAGGTGGTTTGGGTGGATGGTGGAGGTGGTTTGGGTAGATGGTGAAGGTGGTTTGGGTAGATGGTGGAGGTGGTTTGGGTGGATGGTAGAGGTGCTTTGGGTAGATGGTGGAGGTGGTTTGTGTGGATGGTGGAGGTGGTTTGGGTAGATGGTGGAGGTGGAGGTGGTTTTGGTAGATGGTGGAGGTGGTTTGGGTAGATGGTGGAAGTGGTTTGGGTGGATGGTGGAGGTGGTTTGGGTAGATGGTGGAGGTGGTTTGGGTAGATGGTGGAGGTGGTTTGGGTAGATGGTGGAGGTGGTTTAGGTGGATGGTGGAGGTGGTTTAGGTAGATGGTGGAGGTGGTTTGGGTAGATGGTGGAGGTGGTTTGGGTGGATGGTGGAGGTGGTTTTAGTTGATGGCCGAGGTGGTTTGGGTGGATGGTGGAGGTGTTTTGGGGGGATTAGGTCTTTAGGGACAGAGTGTGTACTGTATGTTCTTACTTTGTCTACTTTCTGATGTGTGTCTGTGTGTTGCTTTGAGCAGCAGATGCTTGTCTGGGGCTGTGGAATGTCTGCCAGGTTACCATAGCAGCCAGATAGTTGCCAGCCTAGTTTCTAGTTTGGTAAGAGGCCTGTAACCATGTGTGCGGGTGTATGTGTGTACAGTATGTGTGTGTGGCCTTAAGTCATGTCATTTTCAGTTAAATTCAATAAGCTTCATTTGCCATCAAAAGTGAATAGACTGGCATTACCGAAAATAGCAACAGTAAAAACAACAGTGTTGCTTTTTTTTTTGCGGTTCTCAGATTCACACCAGTAACTGTACTGGAAATACACAATGTCCTGACCAATGGTGTGGCATGGGGCTGTGAGCTAGCCATTTGTCACATGCACCGAATAGAACAGGTGTAGATCTAACAGGGAAGTGCTTACTTACAAGCCCTTAACCAATAATGCTTTAAGAAGTTAAGAAGACAAACATGTTGAGTAAGAAATAGATAATAAGGGTAACAAATAACTAAACAGCAGCAGTAAAATAATAATAGTGAGGCTATATACAGGGGGCAGGGGGCACCGGTTAATCAAGGTAATTGAGATAATATGTACAGTACATGTAGGTAGAGTTAAATTGACCATACATAGATTATAAACAGAGAGTAGCAGCAGTGTAAAAGAGGGGTCTGGGTAGCCCTTTGATTAGCTGCTCAGGAGTCTTATGGCTTGGGGGTAGAAGCTGTTTAAGAAGCCTTTTGGACCTAGACGTGGCGCTCCGTTACCGCTTGCCATGCGGTAGCAGAGAGGAAAGTCTATGACTGGGGGGGCTGGGGTCTTTGACAATTTTTAGGGCCTTCCTCTGACACCGCCTGGTATAGAGGTCCTGGGTGGTGGAAAGCTTGGCCCCAGTGATGTACTGGGCCGTACACACTACCCTCTGTAGTGCCTTGCGGTCGGAGGCCGAGCAGTTGCCATACCAGGCAGTGATGCAACCAGTCAGGATGCTCTCAGTGGTGCAGCTGTAGAACCTTTTGAGGATCTAAGGACCCATGCCAAATCTTTTCACTCTCCTGAGGGAGAATAGGCTTTGTCGTGCCCTCTTCACGGCTGTCTTAGTGTGTTTGGACCATGATAGTTTGTTGGTGAGGAACTTGAAGTTGTCAACCTGCTCCACTGCAACCCCGTCGATGAGAATGGGGGTGGACTCGGTCCTCCTTTTCCTGTAGTCCACAATCATCTCCTTTGACTTGATCACTTTGAGGGAGAGGTTGTTGTCCTGGCACCATACTGCCAGGTCTCAGACCTCCTCTCATCATTGTTGGTGATCAGACCTGCCACTGTTGAGTCATCGACAAACTTGATGATGGTGTTGGAGTCATGCCTGGTCATGCAGTCATGAGTGAACAGGGAGTACATCAGGGGACTGAGCACGCACCCCGTGTTGAGGATCAGCGTGGCAGATGTGTTGTTACCTATCCTCACCACCTGTGGGTGGCCCGTCTGGAAGTCCAGGAACCAGTTGCAGAAGGAGGTGTTTAGTCCCAGGGTCCTTAGCTTAGTGATGAGCATTGAGGGCATTATGGTGTTGAACGCTGAGCTGTAGTCAATGAATAGCATCCTCACATAGGTGTTCCTTTTGTCCAGGTGGGAAAGGGCAGTGTGGAGTGCAATAAAGATTGCATCATCTGTGGATCTATTGGGGCGGTATGCAAATTGGAGTGGGTCTAGGGTTTCTGGGATAATGGTGTTGATGTGAGCCATGATCAGCCTTTCAAAGCACTTTATAGCTACAGATGTGTGCCATGGGTCGGTAGTCATTTATGCAGGTTACCTTATCGTTATTGGGCACAGGGACAGTGGTGGTCTGTTTGAAACATGTTGGTATTACAGACTGAGTCAGGGACAGGTTGAAAATGTCAGTGACACTTGCCAGTTGGTCAGCGCATGCTCAGAGTACACGTCCTGGTAATCCGCCTGGCCCTGCGGCCTTGTGAATGTTGACCTGTTTAAAGGTCTTACTCACATGGGCTAGGGAGAGGTTGATCACAAAGTCATCCAGAACAGCTGATGCTCTCATGCATGCTTCGGTGTTACTTGCCTCGAAGCAAGCATAGAAGTAAATAAGCTCGTCTGGTAGGCTTGTGTCACTGGGCAGCTCCCGGCTGTGTTTCCCTTTGTAGTCTGTAATAGTTTGCAAGCCCTGCCACATCCAACGAGCGTCGGAGCCTCTGTAGGACGATTCAATCTTAGTCCTTGTCGCGCCCTGATCTGTTTCACCTTTGTGCTTGTCTCCATCCCCATCCAGGTGTCGCCCATCTTCCCCATTATCCCCTGTACACTTATACCTGTGTTTTAATTTTGTCTGTTGCCAGTTCGTCTTGTTTGTCAAGCTTACCAGCGTTTGTCCAGTCAGCTCCTGTCTTTTCCCAGCCTCTCTTTGTCTCGCCCTCCTGGTTTTTGACCCTTCACTGTCCTGACCCTGAACCCGCCCGCGTGACCACTCTGCCTACCCCTGACCCTGAGACCACCTGCCATCCTGTACCTTTGCTCCTATCTGGATTTCCGACCTCTGCCTGACCTGACCCTGTGCCTGCCTGCCTTCCTGTACCTTTGCCTCTGTTGCTGTAATAAACATTGTTACTTCGACACGTCTGCATCTGGGTCTTACCTTATCCTGATATCCCTGTATTGACGCTTAGCCTGTTTGATGGTTCGTTGGAGGGCATAGCTGGATTTCTTATAAGATTCCGGGTTAGAGTTTCGCTCATTTTTTATTTTATTTATTTATTTATTTCACCTTTATTTAACCAGGTAGGCTAGTTGAGAACAAGTTCTCATTTGCAACTGCGACCTGGCCAAGATAAAGCATAGCAGTGTGAACAGACAACACAGAGTTACACATGGAATAAACAATTAACAAGTCAATAACACAGTAGAAAAAAAATGGGCAGTCTATATACAATGTGTGCAAAAGGCATGAGGAGGTAGGCGAATAATACAGTTTTGCAGATTAACACTGGAGTGATAAATGATCAGATGGTCATGTACAGGTAGAGATATTGGTGTGCAAAAGAGCAGAAAAATAAATAAATAAAAACAGTATAAAAAACAGTATGGGAATGAGGTAGGTGAAAATGGGTGGGCTATTTTCCTATAGACTATGTACAGCTGTAAAAGTCTCCAACTTCAGCGATTTTTGCAATTCGTTCAGTCACAGGCAGCAGAGTACTGGAACGAAAGGCGGCCAAATGATGTGTTGGCTTTAGGGATGATCAGTGAGATACACCTGCTGGAGCGCGTGCTACGGATGGGTGTTGCCATCGTGACCAGTGAACTGAGATAAGGCGGAGCTTTACCTAGCATGGACTTGTAGATGACCTGGAGCCAGTGGGTCTGGCGACGAATATGTAGTGAGGGCCAGCCGACTAGAGCATACAGGTCGCAGTGGTGGGTGGTATAAGGTGCTTTAGTGACAAAACGGATGGCACTGTGATAGACTGCATCCAGTTTGCTGAGTAGAGTGTTGGAAGCCATTTTGTAGATGACATCGCCGAAGTCGAGGATCGGTAGGATAGTCAGTTTTACTAGGGTAAGCTTGGCAGCGTGAGTGAAGGAGGCTTTGTTGTGGAATAGAAAGCCGACTCTTGATTTGATTTTCGATTGTAGATGTTTGATGTGGGTCTGGAAGGAGAGTTTGCAGTCTAGCCAGACACCTAGGTACTTATAGATGTCCACATATTCAAGGTCGGAACCATCCAGGGTGGTGATGCTAGTCGGGCATGCGGGTGCAGGCAGCGATCGGTTGAAAAGCATGCATTTGGTTTTACTCGCGTTTAAGAGCAGTTGGAGGCCACGGAAGGAGTGCTGTATGGCATTGAAGCTCGTTTGGAGGTTAGATAGCACAGTGTCCAATGACGGGCCGAAAGTATATAGTATGGTGTCGTCTGCGTAGAGGTGGATCAGGGAATCGCCCGCAGCAAGAGCAACATCATTGATATACACAGAGAAAAGAGTCGGCCCGAGAATTGAACCCTGTGGCACCCCCATAGAGACTGCCAGAGGACCGGACAGCATGCCCTCCGATTTGACACACTGAACTCTGTCTGCAAAGTAATTGGTGAACCAGGCAAGGCAGTCATCCGAAAAACCGAGGCTGTTGAGGCTGCCGATAAGAATATGGTGAGCAACATCTCGAGACTTTCTTAGATTTCGTGCAACGGCTGTTGTTTACAAATATACACCACTTGTCTTACCAGAGGCTGCAGTTCTATCCTGACGAAAAAGCTTGAAACCCGCCAGCTGTATGTTATTCATGTCGTCAATCACAGACCCTAGTCACTGCTGTTGCCTAAGGTCTGGGTTTCCGAGACTAATGTATTCATAGATTAGAGACAGAGAGCTTTTAATCCATAATGGAATAGGATGGGATGAGAGGTGATATCAGGTGTTGGAATTGATGACTGCTGACTGAGTGAGTGTGATGGTTGTGTGACTGAAGAGTCCATATCTACCTGGTTGACTGTATTGTATGTATTATACTAACAGAATACACAACAGACAGACGTAATGTTGAGCGTGGGTTGAAAACCATGACAACGGCCCCTGGAATCCCAAACACATTTGATATGAAAGAGAGAGAGAGAAAGAGAGAGAGAGAGAGAGAGAGAGAGAGAGAGATACAGTTGAAGTCGGACTTTTGCATACACTTAGGTGGGAATCATTAAATCTCGTTTTTCAACCACTCCACAAATTTATTGTTACCAAACTATAGTTTTGGTAAGTCGGTTAGGACATCTACTTTGTGCATGACACAAGTAATTTATCCAACAATTGTTTATGGACAGATTATTTCACTTATAATTCACTGTATTACAATTCCAGTGGGTCAGAAGTTTACATACACTAAGTTGATTGTGCCTTTAAACAGCTTGGAAAATTCCAGAAAATGATATCATGGCTTTAGAAGCTTCTGATAGGCTAATTGACATCATTTGAGTTGATTAGAGGTGTACCCATTGATGTATTGCAAGGCCTACCTTTAAACTCAGTGCCTCTTTGCTTGACATCAAGGGAAAATCAAAAGAAATCAGCCAAGACCTCAGAAAAAAATTGTAGACCACCACAAGTCTGGTTCATCCTTGTGAGCAATTTCCAAACGCCTGAAGGTACCACGTTCGTCTGTACACATTCTCCTAGAGATGAAAGTACTTTGGTGTGAAAAGTGCAAATCAATCCCAGAACAACAGCAAAGGACCTTGTGCAGATGCTGGAGGAAACAGGTACAAAAGTATCTACATCCACAGTAAAACGAGTCCAATATCGACATAACCTGAAAGGCCGCTCAGCAAGGAAGAAGCCACTGCTCCAAAATCACCCTAAAAAAGATAGACTACGGTTTGCAACTGCACATGGGGACAAAGATTGTACTTTTTGGAGAAATGTCCTCTGGTCTGATGAAACACAAATAGAACTGTTTGGTCATAATGACCATTGTTATGTTTGGAGGAAAAAGGGGGATGCTTGCAAGCTGAAGAACACCATCCCAACCGTGAAGCACGGGGGTGGCAGCATCATGTTGTGGGGGTGTTTTTCTGCAGGAGGGACTGGTGCACTTCACAAAATAGATGGCATCATGTGGAGGAAAATTATGTGGATATATCGAAGCAATATCTCAAGGCATCAAATGGGTCTTCCAAAAGGACAATGACCCCAAGCATACCCCCAAAGTTGTGGCAAAATGGCTTAAGGACAACAAAGTCAAGGTATTGGAGTGGCCATCACAAAGCCCTGACCTCAATCCTATAGAACATTTGTGGGCAGAACTGAAGAAGCGTGTGCAAGCAAGGAGGCCTACAAACCTGACTCAGTTACACCAGCTCTGTCAGGAGGAATGGGCCAAAATTCACCCATCTTATTGTGGGAAGCTCATGGAAGGCTACCCGAAACATTTGACCCAAGTTAACCAATTTAAAGGCAATGCTACCAAATACTAATTGATTGAATGTGAACTTCTGACCCACTGGGAATATGATGACAGAAATAAAAGCTGAAATAAATCATTCATCATTTAAATGTCACATTCTTAAAATAAAGTGGTGATCCTAACTGACCTAGACAGGGAGGATTAAATGTCAGGAATTGTGAAACTGAGTTTAAATGTATTTGACTAAGGTGTATGTAAACTTCCGACTTCAACTGTAGGTAAGAGAAAGACGGACACATATAGATTGAAAGATAGAGAAGAAATAAAGAGATAATAATTTGTATTTGTCCTGTTACACAGTGTGTAATGGACATGTGTTTGTTTTTGCATATCCCAGCTTCCCCTGAGACACCCACAGGGGTTCCCCTGGAATAATTAGGGTTAAAAGGGCCTTGTGCACAGCAACAGATGTGGTCCCCTTTTTGTTACTGGCCCAACGCTCTAACAGAGAGAGAGACACACACTGAGGACCTCTTATGAAGCCCTCTTCTCATCACAATCTTCGCCTACGCAGTGAGTTGCATAACCAGGTGCTGTTAGGCCTCACAGAGGTCTCACTTTAGAGGCTCTGTGTGTGTGTGTGTGTGTGTGTGTGTGTGTGTGTGTGTGTGTGTGTGTGTGTGTGTGTGTGTGTGTGTGTGTGTGTGTGTGTGTGTGTGTGTGTGTGTGTGTGTGTGTGTGTGTGTGTGTGTGTGTGTGTGTGTGTGTGTGTGTGTGTAAGCGGTGATCATAAAGGACCATTCCATCATACTGTGTATCTTCAGACCCTCTTCTCATGTGCTCTCTCCCACCCATCTGGTCCTCCTAACATGAAGAGGGCTTCAGATGCACATGTTTTCAACACAGAAGTGTATGTGTGTGTGTGTGTGTCTGTGTCTGTGTGTGTGTGTGTGTGTGTGTGTGTGTGTGTGTGTGTGTGTCTGTGTGTGTCTGTGTCTGTGTGTGTATGTGTGTGTGTGTGTGTGTGTGTGTGTGTGTGTGTGTGTGTGTGTGTGTGTGTGTGTGTGTGTGTGTGTGTGTGTGTGTGTGTGTGTGTGTGTGTGTGTGTGTGTGTGTGTGTGTGTGTGTGTGTGTGTGTGTGTGTGTGTGTGTGGAAGGGATGGAGAGATAGAGGAGTGATGATTTTCCCTCCATGCCTGTAAGAGAAGGATATTATTAATACAAACCAATGCCTTTTCAATCAATA
>NC_060191.1:66870665-66885665 GCF_021184085.1 Oncorhynchus gorbuscha | reverse complement strand
AAACAACCACAGACGTCAACCAGTGGACACCTTAGGCCTTGTGTATGGAACAGACACGTCACTTCCAGAACCTAAGACCAACCTTCTTGTTTTCCAGTGACTTCCCTATGTTTCTAACGGTCCCTTAGAAATCCCTTCAACGTTGATTCATCGTGTCTATAACTTCTATGTCCCTTCTGTCCCCTTGTCCCAGTGATGGCTGGGCGGACCGGTACGATGTGACAGATGGGTACGTGCGCGAGGCGGCGGGGGGAATCACCATCAAGCTGCAGTCAGCTGATGTGAAGTGGTTTGATGAGTACTACCTGAAGCTGCGGCCAGACAACAACCTGAGAAACCCCTGGTTCCCTGAGTTCTGGCAGCATCGCTTCCACTGTAGGTTGAAGGGACACCCACAGGAGAGCCTCAAGTTCAACCGTACTTGCAACAGTGAGTATTCACACACATGATGCACGCACACACACACACACACACACACACACACACACACACACACACACACACACACACACACACACACACACACACACACACACACACACACACACACACACACACACACACACACACACACACACACACACACACACACACACACACACACACACACACACACACACACACACACACACACACACACACACAGTTCTGGAAAGCAGGTGTGTTTGTTGGCATCAGTGATGTAGCTATGAAGTAGAGAATAGAGATTGTAGGACGTCAGGTAGGAGCTCTCAGATCTGACCAGTCCATTCAACACAGCTGGACAAAGAGGCTATTCCATTCAGCCTGCCGCCACATTCACTCCTCTATCTGTTCATTCATATATCTGCATATTCAGCTGGGAACGCTGTGTGTGTGCACAGGGCTATAGTTATGCTAATCACAGAGGTATCACATGTTTCTCCAGAAATAATATGAAGTGAGCAGGCAGCTTTAGATCGTCCTTTAATTCAGACCCCCCCTTCCTTTACACCTGGAACATCTACTTTATGGATAAAAGTGTCTGCTAAATGACGTAAATGTAAATGTAAAAGTCTCTCTCTCTCTCTCTCTCTCTCTCTCTCTCTCTCTCTCTCTCTCTCTCTCTCTCTCTCTCTCTCTCTCTCTCTCTCTCTCTCTCTCTCTCTCTCTCTCTCTCTCTCTCTCTCTCTCTCTCTCTCCCTCTCCCTCTCTCTCTCTCTCTCTCTCTCTCTCTCAATTCAATTCAATTCAAGGGCTTTATTGGCATGGGAAACGTGTTAACATTGCCAAAGCAAGTGAGGTAGATAATATATAAAGTGAGTATATAAAGTGAAATAAACCCTCTCACTCTCCCTCTCTCTCTCTCTCTCTCTCTCTCTCTCTCTCTCTCTCCCTCCCCCCTCTCTCTCTCTCTCTCTCTCTCTCTCTCTCTCTCTCTCTCTCTCTCTCTCTCTCTCTCTCTCTCTCTCTCTCTCTCTCTCTCTCTCTCTCTCTCCCTCTTTCTCTCATCTCTCTCTCTCTCTCTCTCCCTCTCTCTCTCACCTCTCCCTCTCTCACAATAACAATAAGTATACAGTAGAGTACATGTGCAGGTTGATTGGTCTGTCAGACACTGTCCCTCAACTTATGGCAGGCAGCAATGTAGTGCGCTGCCAACGCACAGCTCTCTGCGTCCTCCCCCAACAGGACGGGTAGCCTACTCTCATCAGAGAGGTCTTTGAAACCTTTAATAAGGGTTTCACAATTGGGGAAATAACACTCTTTAATTGTTTCATGTTTTTGACATTTTGTCAGGAAATGCAGCTCTGTCTCAGGTTCTGCTGTGGTGCAGTGGTTGTGCAGCCTTTCCTTTACAGGGAGCCAGGTTTTCCTGTGTCTACCCTTCTCAATGGCAAGGCTGTGCTCACTGAGCCTGTACTTTGTCAAGGTTTTTCTAAGGTTTTGATCAGTAACCATGGTCAAATATTTAGCCACGGTGTACTGTCAATTTAGGGCCAGATACCAATGCATTTTGCTTTGTGCTTGTGCTTGTGTTTCCCAATAAGCAATGTTGTTTAGTTTTGACTGTGTTGTAATTTGTTTTATTCTGATTGATTGGATGTTCTGGTCCTGATGCTTCAGTGTGTTAGTAGAACAGGTTTGTGAACTCAGGACCAGGACCAGCTGGATGAGGGGAGACTTTTATTTGCTCAGCACTTGGCATTGCAGGGCTTGGTAATGATATGAGAGGGGGTCACTGTATTTTAGATGTTTCCAAAACTTAATTGCTTTTTTTTGAGTTTTTATTATTAGTGGATATTGGCCTAATTCTGCCCTGCATGCATTGTTTGTAGTGTTCCTCTGGACATGTAGGAGAATCTTACATAACTCTGCATGCAGTGTTTCAATGGGGTGTTTGTCCCATTTGATGAAATCTCGTTTTGCAAGTGGACCCCACACCTTGCTGCCATAAAGTGCAATTGGTTCAATGACACATTCAATCAGTTTTAGCCAAATTTGAATAGGTATTTCAATTTGGATGAGCTTTTTAATGGCGTAGAATGTCCTGCGTGCTTTCTCTCTCTGTTCATTCACTGCCTCATTAAGGTGTCCAGCTGAGCTTATTTTTAAACCTAAGTAATTGTAGTTTGTGCAGTACTCTATATACTTTGTACCAATTGAGAACTTTGGTCTAATTCCCTGAGATCTGTATCTTCTCTGGAAAATCATTATTTTAGTATTTTTGTGGTTTACTGCCAGGGCCCAGGTCTGGCAGTACTGCTCTAGCAGGTCCAGGGCCCAGGTCTGGCAGTACTGCTCTAGCAGGTCCAGGGCCCAGGTCTGGCAGTACTGCTCTAGCAGGTCCAGGGCCCAGGTCTGGCAGTACTGCTCTAGCAGGTCCAGGGCCCAGGTCTGGCAGTACTGCTCTAGCAGGTCCAGGGCCCAGGTCTGGCAGTACTGCTCTAGCAGGTCCAGGGCCCAGGTCTGGCAGTACTGCTCTAGCAGGTCCAGGCTCTGCTGTAAGGCCATGTGCTGTGGGTGACAGCAGGCATAGGTCGTCTGCGAAGAGTAGGCATTTAACTTCTGAATTGTGGAGACTAACACCAACATCAATGTATATATTGCCAGGATATATTGATTTAATTATGTCATATGTTTTACCCCCTACACCACTTTCAATAACTTTGTAGAACAGTCCTGTATTCCAAATAGAATCAAATGCTTTTTGGAAGTTGATAAAGCAAGTGTATATTTTGGTATTATTTTGGTGGACATGTTTATCTATCAGGGTGTGTAGGGTGTAAATATGATCAGTTGTGTGATGTTTTGGTATAAATCCAATAATGTCTTTTACTCAAAACATTTAGCTTATTAAGGAAGTTGAGAACTCTTACATTTATAATACTACAGAAAACCTTTCCCAGGTTACTATTCACACAAATGCCTCTGTTATAGTTGGGGTCAAATTTGTCTCTGTAAAGATTGGGGTTATGAGTCCTTGATTCCAGATGTCAGGGAAATAACCTACACTCAGGATCAAATTAAACAGTTTTAATAAAGCCAATTGATATTTTGCACTAGTGAGTTTGAGCATCTCGTTTAGGATGCCATCAGGTCTGCAGGCTTTTTAAAATTTGAGAGCCTGAAGTTTCTTATTGAGCCCCTGGTCAGTAATTGGGGTTTTTCGAATCCATTCAACTCCTCATGAATTTGTCATTGTTCTGCGTTTGTGTCAATTTGAACGGTGTTGTAGAGAGTTTAAAATGGGTTGTCCGTATGTCACCATTTTCTATCGCTAATTCCTCGTTTCGATTATTTAAAATGTTTTTTTTCCAATTTTGCCAGAAGTTGTGTGTGTTTATGGACTCCTGAATTAGTGTCAGTTGCTTGCTGTTGTACTGTGCTTTTATGGTTCTGAGTGTTACGTTTATAGAGTTTTAAAGTCTCACAGTAATGAAGGTGTAATTCACCATTATTTGGGTCTCTGTGCTTTTGGTTGGATAGTGTTCTATGTTTTTTCCTTATAATTTTACAATCTGCATCAAAACCAGTTGTCATCTTGTTTAGTTTTTATCAATTTCAAATGTGCTTCTTTTGCTGTTTGCCTGAATATATAGTTTGTTTTTTACTGCCAGATCGATGCCTTCTTCACTGTTCTTCACAGAAAGTTATCTAAGAGTGTTTGGATATTATGGATCCAGGTTGCTTTCTGGTTTTCTTCTGTGCTGTTTGGGGCCCATCTGTATGAATGTCTGATGTTGTACATCTGACTGGGCTGTGAATGTCTGATGTTGTACAGCTGACTGGGCTGTGAATGCCTGATGTTGTACAGCTGACTGGACTGTGAATGTCTGATGTTGTACAGCTGACTGGACTGTGAATGTCTGATGTTGTACAGCTGACTGGACTGTGAATGTCTGATGTTGTACAGCTGACTGGACTGTGAATGTCTGATGTTGTACAGCTGACTGGGCTGTGAATGTCTGATGTTGTACAGATTACTGGGCTGTGAATGTCTGATGTTGTACAGCTGACTGGGCTGTGAATGTCTGATGTTGTACAGATTACTGGGCTGTGAATGTCTGATGTTGTACAGCTGACTGGACTGTGAATGTCTGATGTTGTACAGCTGACTGGGCTGTGAATGTCTGATGTTGTACAGATTACTGGGCTGTGAATGTCTGATGTTGTACAGCTGACTGGGCTGTGAATGTCTGATGTTGTACAGATTACTGGGCTGTGAATGTCTGATGTTGTACAGATTACTGGGCTGTGAATGTCTGATGTTGTACAGCTGACTGGACTGTGAATGTCTGATGTTGTACAGATTACTGGGCTATGAATGTCTGATGTTGTACAGCTGACTGGACTGTGAATGTCTGATGTTGTACAGATTACTGGGCTATGAATGTCTGATGTTGTACAGCTGACTGGACTGTGAATGTCTGATGTTGTACAGATTATTGGGCTGTGAATGTCTGATGTTGTACAGATTACTGGGCTGTGAATGTCTGATGTTGTACAGCTGACTGGACTGTTAATGTCTGATGTTGTACAGCTGACTGGACTGTGAATGTCTGATGTTGTACAGATTACTGGGCTGTGAATGTCTGACGTTGTACAGCTGACTGGGCTGTGAATGTCTGATGTTGTACAGCTTACTGGGCTGTGAATGTCTGATGTTGTACAGCTGACTGGGCTGTGAATGTCTGATGTTGTACAGCTCATTGGGCTGTGAATGTCTGTCTGATGTTGTACAGCTGACTGGGCTATGAATGTCTGATGTTGTACAGATTACTGGGCTGTGAATGTCTGACGTTGTACAGCTGACTGGGCTGTGAATGTATGATGTTGTACAGCTTACTGGTCTGTGAATGTCTGATGTTGTACAGCTGACTGGGCTGTGAATGTCTGATGTTGTACAGCTCACTGGGCTGTGAATGTCTGTCTGATGTTGTACAGCTGACTGGGCTGTGAATGTCTGATGTTGTTGTCATGCAGGTGAAAGAGGACCCAAAAGCGACTTAACAGAAACAGAGTTTATTCAAGTCCAAACAGAAAACGACAAATCCTGAATCCTTAACAGGAAATGTCCAAACAGGGAATAACAGAAATCCTCTAGTCTGTAGAGGGGAATAACAGGAGAAGCGGCCACAGACTGCAGGTCGCTTCGGGTAGGCGCAGGCCGTAGCTGACAGAGACACCTGCTCACACGCAGCATCTGATGAAGGCAAAAACACGACAGGACAGGGCGATACACAATCACAGCACGGTGAATTCTAAACAAGGAACCGACAGGACAGGAACGGAACACAAAGGAAGAAATAGGGACTCTAATCAGGGGAAAGGATCGGGAACAGGTGTGGGAAGACTAAATGATGATTAGGGGAATAGGAACAGCTGGGAGCAGGAACGGAACGATAGAGAGAAGAGAGAGCGAGAGAGTGAGAGAGGGAGGGGGAGAGAGAGGGATAGAAAGAGGGAAAGAACCTAATAAGACCAGCAGAGGGAAACGAATAGAATGGGGAGCACAGGGACAAGACATGATAATAAATGACAAACATGACAGTACCCCCCACTCACCGAGCGCCTCCTGGCGCACTCGAGGAGGAATCCTGGCGGCAACGGAGGAAATCATCGATGAGTGAACGGTCCAGCACGTCCCGAGACGGAACCCAACTCCTCTCCTCAGGACCGTAACCCTCCCAATCCACTAAGTATTGGTGACCCCGTCCCCGAGAACGCATGTCCATGATCTTATGTACCTTGTAAATAGGTGCGCTCTCGACAAGGACGGGAGGGGGAGGGAAGACGAACGGGGGTGCGAAGAAAGGGCTTAACACAGGAGACATGGAAGACAGGATGGACGCAACGAAGATGTCGCGGAAGAAGCAGTCGCACAGCGACAGGATTGACGACCTGGGAGACACGGAACGGACCAATGAACCGCGGAGTCAACTTACGAGGAGCTGTCGTAAGAGGAAGGTTGCGAGTGGAAAGCCACACTCTCTGGCCGCAACAATACCTTGGACTCTTAATCCTGCGTTTATTGGCGGCTCTCACCGTCTGTGCCCTGTAACGGCAAAGTGCAGACCTCACCCTCCTCCAGGTGCGCTCACAACGTTGGACAAACGCTTGAGCGGAGGGAACGCTGGACTCGGCAAGCTGGGATGAGAACAGAGGAGGCTGGTAACCCAGACTACTCTGAAACGGAGATAACCCGGTAGCAGACGAAGGAAGCGAATTGTGAGCGTATTCTGCCCAGGGAAGCTGTTCTGCCCAAGACGCAGGGTTTCTGAAAGAAAGGCTGCGTAGTATGCGACCAATCGTCTGATTGGCCCTCTCTGCTTGACCGTTAGACTGGGGATGAAACCCGGAAGAGAGACTGACGGACGCACCAATCAAACGACAGAACTCCCTCCAAAACTGTGACGTGAATTGCGGGCCTCTGTCTGAAACGGCGTCTAACGGGAGGCCATGAATTCTGAATACATTCTCAATAATGATTTGTGCCGTCTCCTTAGCGGAAGGAAGTTTAGCGAGGGGAATGAAATGTGCCGCCTTAGAGAACCTATCGACAACCGTAAGAATCACAGTCTTCCCCGCAGACAAAGGCAGACCGGTAATGAAGTCTAAGGCGATGTGAGACCATGGTCGAGAAGGAATGGGGAGCGGTCTGAGACGACCGGCAGGAGGAGAGTTACCCGACTTAGTCTGCGCGCAGTCCGAACAAGCAGCCACGAAACGGCGCGTGTCACGCTCCTGAGTCGGCCACCAAAAGCGCTGGCGAATAGACGCAAGAGTGCCTCGAACACCGGGATGACCAGCTAACTTGGCAGAGTGAGCCCACTGAAGAACAGCCAGACGAGTGGAAACAGGAACGAAAAGGAGGTTACTAGGACAAGCGCGCGCGACGCAGTGTGCGTGAGTGCTTGCTTAACCTGTCTTTCAATTCCCCAGACTGTTAACCCGACAACACGCCCATAAGGAAGAATCCCCTCGGGATCAGTAGAAGCCACAGAAGAACTAAACAGACGGGATAAGGCATCAGGCTTGGTGTTCTTGCTACCCGGACGGTAAGAAATCACAAACTCGAAACGAGCGAAAAACAACGCCCAACGAGCTTGACGGGCATTAAGTCGTTTGGCAGAACGGATGTACTCAAGGTTCTTATGGTCTGTCCAAACGACAAAAGGAACGGTCGCCCCCTCCAACCACTGTCGCCATTCGCCTAGGGCTAAGCGGATGGCGAGCAGTTCACGGTTACCCACATCATAGTTGCGCTCAGATGGCGACAGGCGATGAGAAAAATAAGCGCAAGGATGAACCTTATCGTCAGACTGGAAGCGCTGGGATAGAATGGCTCCCACGCCTACCTCTGAAGCGTCAACCTCGACAATGAATTGTCTAGTGACGTCAGGAGTAACGAGGATAGGAGCGGACGTAAAACGTTCTTTTAGAAGATCAAAAGCTCCCTGGGCGGAACCGGACCACTTAAAACACGTCTTGACAGAAGTAAGAGCTGTGAGAGGGGCAGCAACTTGACCGAAATTACGAATGAAACGCCGATAGAAATTAGCGAAACCTAAAAAGCGCTGCAACTCGACACGTGACCTTGGAACGGGCCAATCACTGACAGCTTGGACCTTAGCGGAATCCATCTGAATGCCTTCAGCGGAAATAACGGAACCGAGAAAAGTAACGGAGGAGACATGAAAAGAGCACTTCTCAGCCTTTACGTAGAGACAATTCTCTAAAAGGCGCTGTAGAACACGTCGAACGTGCTGAACATGAATCTCGAGTGACGGAGAAAAAATCAGGATATCGTCAAGATAGACAAAAACAAAGATGTTCAGCATGTCTCTCAGAACATCATTAACTAATGCCTGAAAAACAGCTGGCGCATTGGCGAGACCGAACGGCAGAACCCGGTACTCAAAATGCCCTAACGGAGTGTTAAACGCCGTTTTCCACTCGTCCCCCTCTCTGATGCGCACGAGATGGTAAGCGTTACGAAGGTCCAACTTAGTAAAGCACCTGGCTCCCTGCAGAATCTCGAAGGCTGATGACATAAGGGGAAGCGGATAACGATTCTTAACCGTTATGTCATTCAGCCCTCGATAATCCACGCAGGGGCGCAGAGTACCGTCCTTCTTCTTAACAAAAAGAACCCCGCCCGGCCGGAGAGGAAGAAGGCACTATGGTACCGGCGTCAAGAGACACAGACAAATAATCCTCGAGAGCCTTACGTTCGGGAGCCGACAGAGAGTATAGTCTACCTCGAGGAGGAGTGGTCCCCGGAAGGAGATCAATACTACAATCATACGACCGGTGAGGAGGAAGGGAGTTGGCTCGGGACCGACTGAAGACCGTGCGCAGATCATGATATTCCTCCGGCACTCCTGTCAAATCGCCAGGTTCCTCCTGAGAAGTAGGGACAGAAGAAACGGGAGGGATGGCAGACATTAAACACTTCACATGACAAGAAACGTTCCAGGATAGGATAGAATTACTAGACCAATTAATAGAAGGATTATGACATACTAGCCAGGGATGACCCAAAACAACAGGTGTAAACGGTGAACGGAAAATCAAAAAAGAAATAGTCTCACTGTGGTTACCAGATACTGTGAGGGTTAAAGGTAGTGTCTCAAATCTGATACTGGGAAGATGACTACCATCTAAGGCGAACATGGGCGTAGGCTTCTCTAATTCTCTGAAAGGAATGTCATGTTTCCGAACCCATGCTTCGTCCATGAAACAACCCTCAGCCCCAGAGTCTATCAAGGCACTACATGTAGCACCCGAACCGGTCCAGCGTAGATGGACCGACAAAGTAGTACAGGATTTTGATGGAGAGACTTGAGTAGTTGCGCTCACCTGTAGCCCTCCGCTTACAGATGAGCTCTGGCTTTTACTGGACATGAATTAACAAAATGTCCAGCAACTCCGCAATAGAGGCACAGGCGGTTGGTGATCCTCCGTTCCCTCTCCTTAGTCGAGATGCGAATCCCTCCCAGCTGCATGGGCTCAGTCTCAAAGCCAGAGGAGGGAGATGGTTGCGATGCGGAGCAGGGAAACACCGTTGATGCGAGCTCTCTTCCACGAGCCCGGTGACGAAGATCTACCCGTCGTTCTATGCGGATGGCGAGAGCAATCAAAGAGTCCACATCTGAAGGAACCTCCCGGGAGAGAATCTCATCCTTAACCACTGCGTGGAGTCCCTCCAGAAAACGAGCGAGCAGCGCCGGCTCGTTCCACTCACTAGAGGCAGCAAGAGTGCGAAACTCAATAGAATAATCCGTTATGGACCGTTCACCTTGGCATAAGGAAGCCAGGGCCCTAGAAGCCTCCCCACCAAAAACTGAACGGTCAAAAACCCGAATCATCTCCTCTTTAAAGTTCTGGAACTTGTTAGAGCAATCAGCCCTTGCCTCCCAGATAGCTGTGCCCCATTCTCGAGCCCGGCCAGTAAGGAGTGAAATGACGTAAGCAACCCGAGCTCTCTCTCTAGAGTATGTGTTGGGTTGGAGAGAGAACACAATCTCACACTGCGTGAGAAAGGAGCGGCACTCAGTGGGCTGCCCGGAGTAGCAAGGTGGGTTATTAACCCTAGGTTCTGGAGGCTCGGCAGGCCAGGAAGTAACAGGTGGCACGAGACGTAGACTCTGGAACTGTCCAGAGAGGTCGGAAACCTGAGCGGCCAGGTTCTCCACGGCATGGCGAGCAGCAGACAATTCCTGCCCGTGTCTGCCGAGCATGGCTCCTTGGATCTCGACGGCAGTGTAACGAGCGTCTGAAGTCGCTGGGTCCATTCCTTGGTCGGTTCCTTCTGTCATGCAGGTGAAAGAGGACCCAAAAGCGACTTAACAGAAACAGAGTTTATTCAAGTCCAAACAGAAAACGACAAATCCTGAATCCTTAACAGGAAATGTCCAAACAGGGAATAACAGAAATCCTCTAGTCTGTAGAGGGGAATAACAGGAGAAGCGGCCACAGACTGCAGGTCGCTTCGGGTAGGCGCAGGCCGTAGCTGACAGAGACACCTGCTCACACGCAGCATCTGATGAAGGCAAAAACACGACAGGACAGGGCGATACACAATCACAGCACGGTGAATTCTAAACAAGGAACCGACAGGACAGGAACGGAACACAAAGGAAGAAATAGGGACTCTAATCAGGGGAAAGGATCGGGAACAGGTGTGGGAAGACTAAATGATGATTAGGGGAATAGGAACAGCTGGGAGCAGGAACGGAACGATAGAGAGAAGAGAGAGCGAGAGAGTGAGAGAGGGAGGGGGAGAGAGAGGGATAGAAAGAGGGAAAGAACCTAATAAGACCAGCAGAGGGAAACGAATAGAATGGGGAGCACAGGGACAAGACATGATAATAAATGACAAACATGACAGTTGTACAGCTGACTGGGCTGTGAATGTCTGATGTTTTACAGCTCACTGGGCTGTGAATGTCTGATGTTGTACATCTGACTGGGCTGTGAATGTCTGATGTTGTACAGCTGACTGGGCTGTGAATGTCTGATGTTGTACAGCTGACTGGGCTGTGAATGTCTGATGTTGTACAGCTGACTGGACTGTGAATGTCTGATGTTGTACAGCTTACTGGGCTGTGAATGTCTGATGTTGTACAGATTACTGGACTGTGAATGTCTGATGTTGTACAGCTTACTGGGCTGTGAATGTGTGGTTGTTTCCATGTCTGTTCTTTTGAGGAACAACGTAATTTGGCTGTGATCAGACAGAGGTGTTCACTGTCAAGCAATGGTGAATGAGCTGGGAGAGAAAGGTTCAATGTCTGTAATCATATGGTCTGTGGCCAAGAGGTGAGCAGTAGGTAGTAACCTACCATTGACAAAGTATAGACCAAAGTACAGACCAAAGTATAGACCAAAGTACAGACCCAGGCTTCTACAGACCTGTAACAGATCCCTTCCGTTGTTGTTGACGGTGCTGTTGTTTCTATGGGGGAGATGAAGACAGTTAGAGACACTATGGCCTGTTATAAAGCTGTCCCCTCGTGTGGTCTGTCACTGTTGTTTCTATGGGGGAGATGAAGACAGTTAGAGACACTATGGCCTGTTATAAAGCTGTCCCCTCATGTGGTCTGTCACTGTTGTTTCTATGGGGGAGATGAAGACAGTTAGAGACACTATGGCCTGTTATAAAGCTGTCCCCTCGTGTGGTCTGTCACTGTTGTTTCTATGGGGGAGATGAAGACAGTTAGAGACACTATGGCCTGTAATAAAGCTGTCCCCTCGTGTGGTCTGTCACTGTTGTTTCTATGGGGGAGATGAAGACAGTTAGAGACACTATGGCCTGTTATAAAGCTGTCCTCTCATGTGGTCTGTCACTGTTGTTTCTATGGGGGAGATGAAGACAGTTAGAGACACTATGGCCTGTTATAAAGCTGTCCTCTCATGTGGTCTGTCACTGTTGTTTCTATGGGGGAGATGAAGACAGTTAGAGACACTATGGCCTGTTATAAAGCTGTCCCCTCGTGTGGTCTGTCACTGTTGTTTCTATGGGGGAGATGAAGACAGTTAGAGACACTATGGCCTGTTATAAAGCTGTCCTCTCATGTGGTCTGTCACTGTTGTTTCTATGGGGGAGATGAAGACAGTTAGAGACACTATGGCCTGTTATAAAGCTGTCCCCTCGTGTGGTCTGTCACTGTTGTTTCTATGGGGGAGATGAAGACAGTTAGAGACACTATGGCCTGTTATAAAGTTGTCCCCTCGTGTGGTCTGTCACTGTTGTTTCTATGGGGGAGATGAAGACAGTTAGAGACACTATGGCCTGTTATAAAGTTGTCCCCTCGTGTGGTCTGTCACTGTTGTTTCTATGGGGGAGATGAAGACAGTTAGAGACACTATGGCCTGTAATCAAGCTGTCCCCTCGTGTGGTCTGTCACTGTTGTTTCTATGGGGGAGATGCAGACAGTTAGAGACACTATGGCCTGTTATAAAGCTGTCCCCTCGTGTGGTCTGTCACTGTTGTTTCTATGGGGGAGATGAAGACAGTTAGAGACACTATGGCCTGTTATAAAGTTGTCCCCTCGTGTGGTCTGTCACTGTTGTTTCTATGGGGGAGATGAAGACAGTTAGAGACACTATGGCCTGTTATAAAGCTGTCCCCTCGTGTGGTCTGTCACTGTTGTTTCTATGGGGGAGATGAAGACAGTTAGAGACACTATGGCCTGTTATAAAGCTGTCCCCTCGTGTGGTCTGTCACTGTTGTTTCTATGGGGGAGATGAAGACAGTTAGAGACACTATGGCCTGTTATAAAGCTGTCCCCTCGTGTGGTCTGTCACTGTTGTTTCTATGGGGGAGATGAAGACAGTTAGAGACACTATGGCCTGTTATAAAGCTGTCCCCTCGTGTGGTCTGTCACTGTTGTTTCTATGGGGGAGATGCAGACAGTTAGAGACACTATGGCCTGTATAATCAAGCTGTCCCCTCATGTGCTCGTTAGATCAGGTAGTGTTCCCGTGCATTTGTGTCCCCACAGATGAGCACATTTCCCTGGGCCTGGAGATGACACGTCTCTTCCTCAAGGGTGGGGAAGATCTCCTCTGAGTAATATGGGGATTCTGAGGGGGGAGATCTCCTCTGAGTAATATGGGGATTCTGAGGGGGGGAGATCTCCTCTGAGTAATATGGGGATTCTGAGGGGGGGGAGATCTCCTCTGAGTAATATGGGGATTCTGGGGGAGAGATCTCCTCTGAGTAATATGGGGATTCTGAGGGGAGAGATCTCCTCTGAGTAATATGGGGATTCTGAGGGGGAGATATCCTCTGAGTAATATGGGGATTCTGAGGGGGGGGGGGCAGAGAGATCTCCTCTGAGTATTATGGGGATTCTGAGGGGGAGATCTCCTCTGAGTAATATGGGGATTCTGAGGGGGAGATCTCCTCTGAGTAATATGGGGATTCTGAGGGGGGGGGGGGATCTCCTCTGAGTAATATGGGGATTCTGGGGGGGGCAGAGAGATCTCCTCTGAGTATTATGGGGATTCTGAGGGGGAGATATCCTCTGAGTAATATGTGGATTCTGAGGGGGGGGGGGGAGATCTCCTCTGAATATATATAAATATTGCGCAAAGTAACACGTCTTTTTCTGTCAGTACAAGTTCTTTTTTCAATTAGATGTTGTAGTTGGGATTTGTACCAAATGATCAGTCCTCCAGAGTCTCTGCCTCTATTGACAGAGATGTGTTTCTGTGTCAGCCTTACACCATGTCTCCTGCAGAATGATGACGTCAACATCTTTAAGGTTTTTGTTGAACTCCAGTGCTAAACTCTTCAGTCCAAATGTTGATGAGTTTAGACCCTGAATGTTCCACATGCTGACCGATAGGTTGATGAGTTTAGACCCTGAATGTTCCACATGCTGACTGATAGGTTGATGAGTTTAGACCCTGAATGTTCCACATGCTAACTGATAGGTTGATGAGTTTAGACCCTGAATGTTCCACATGCTGACCGATAGGTTGATGAGTTTAGACCCTGAATGTTCCACATGCTAACTGATAGGTTGATGAGTTTAGACCCTGAATGTTCCACATGCTGACTGATAGGTTGATGAGTTTAGACCCTGAATGTTCCACATGCTAACTGATAGGTTGATGAGTTTAGGCCCTGAATGTTCCACATGCTAACTGATAGGTTGATGAGTTTAGACCCTGAATGTTCCACATGCTAACTGATAGGTTGATGAGTTTAGGCCCTGAATGTTCCACATGCTGACTGATAGGTTGATGAGCTTAGGCCCTGAATGTTCCACATGCTAACTGATAGGTTGATGAGTTTAGGCCCTGAATGTTCCACATGCTAACTGATAGGTTGATGAGCTTAGGCCCTGAATGTTCCACATGCTGACTGATAGGTTGATGAGTTTAGGCCCTGAATGTTCCACATGCTAACTGATAGGTTGATGAGTTTAGGCCCTAAATGTTCCTCATGCACACTGATAGGTTGATGAGTTTAGGCCCTGAATGTTCCACATGCTGACTGTGTGTGTGCGTGCGTGCATGCGTCCGTGCGTGTGTGTGTACGTGCGTGCGTGTGTGTGCATGCGTCCCGTGTGTGTGTGTGTGCATGTGTGTGCGTGTGTGTGCGTGTGTGTGTGTGTGTGTGTGTGTGTGTGTGTGTGTGTGTGTGTGTGTGTGTGTGTGTGTGTGTGTGTGTGTGTGTGTGTGTGTGTGTGTGTGTGTGTGTGTGTGTGTGTGTGTGTGTGTGTGTGTGTGTGTGCGTGCATGCATGCGTGTGTGTTTAGTGCAGTTTAGTGTAGATGTATTGGAGGAGCTGTTTAATCTCACCTAATCCTACAGGGTTCTCCTGTCCTCTGACGACCTCTGCGTAGCTGCGCTGGTCCTGCTGTTGGGCCCTGTGGAGTGGAGGAGGGCCAGTTCTGGGCCGTGGGGCTTCCTCTCTGGTCTGGTAGGGGTGGTGGTCTGGTGCGGGGTAGTAGGCTGGGCCCGGGCCAGTCTGGCTAAGCCGATGGAAGTGGTGATGCTCTCGTGGTGGGTGGGGTCTGTGGG
>NC_060191.1:66860665-66865665 GCF_021184085.1 Oncorhynchus gorbuscha | reverse complement strand
TCCCTACATCACCCCCTCCCTCCCTCCCTCCATCCTTATCCTTCTCCCTACATCACCCCCTCCCTCCATCCTTATCCTTCTCCCTACATCACCCCCTCCCTCCCTCCATCCTTATCCTTCTCCCTACATCACCCCCTCTCCCTCCCTTCATCCTTATCCTTCTCCCTACATCACCCCTCCCTCCCTCCCTCCATCCTTATCCTTCTCCCTACATCACCCCCTCCCTCCCTCCATCCTTATCCTTCTCCCTACATCACCCCCTCCCTCCCTCCATCCTTATCCTTCTCCCTACATCACCCCCTCCCTCCCTCCATCCTTATCCTTCTCCCTACATCACCCCTCCCTCCCTCCCTCCATCCTTATCCTTCTCCCTACATCACCCCCTCCCTCCCTCCATCCTTATCCTTCTCCCTACATCACCCCCTCCCTCCCTCCATCCTTATCCTTCTCCCTACATCACCCCCTCCCTCCCTCCATCCTTATCCTTCTCCCTACATCACCCCCTCCCTCCATCCTTATCCTTCTCCCTACATCACCCCCTCCCTCCATCATTATCCTTCTCCCTACATCACCCCCCTCCCTCCCTCCCTCCATCCTTATCCTTCTCCCTACATCACCCCCTCCCTCCATCCTTATCCTTCTCCCTACATCACCCCCTCCCTCCCTCCATCCTTATCCTTCTCCCTACATCACCCCCTCCCTCCCTTCATCCTTATCCTTCTCCCTACATCACCCCTCCCTCCCTCCATCCTTATCCTTCTCCCTACATCACCCCCTCCCTCCCTCCATCCTTATCCTTCTCCCTACATCACCCCCTCCCTCCCTCCATCCTTATCCTTCTCCCTACATCACCCCCTCCCTCCCTCCATCCTTATCCTTCTCCCTACATCACCCCTCCCTCCCTCCATCCTTATCCTTCTCCCTACATCACCCCCTCCCTCCCTCCATCCTTATCCTTCTCCCTACATCACCCCCTCCCTCCCTCCATCCTTATCCTTCTCCCTACATCACCCCCTCCCTCCCTCCATCCTTATCCTTCTCCCTACATCACCCCCTCCCTCCCTCCATCCTTATCCTTCTCCCTACATCACCCCCTCCCTCCATCCTTATCCTTCTCCCTACATCACCCCCTCCCTCCCTCCATCCTTATCCTTCTTCCTACATCACCCCCTCCCTCCATCCTTATCCTTCTCCCTACATCACCCCCTCCCTCCCTCCATCCTTATCCTTCTCCCTACATCACCCCCTCCCTCCCTCCATCCTTATCCTTCTCCCTACATCACCCCCTCCCTCCATCCTTATCCTTCTCCCTACATCACCCCCTCCCTCCCTCCATCCTTATCCTTCTCCCTACATCACCCCCTCCCTCCCTCCATCCTTATCCTTCTCCCTACATCACCCCCTCCCTCCATCCTTATCCTTCTCCCTACATCACCCCCTCCCTCCCTCCCTCCTATCTTATCCTTCTCCCTACATCACCCCCTCCCTCCCTCCATCCTTATCCTTCTCCCTACATCACCCCCTCCCTCCCTTCATCCTTATCCTTCTCCCTACATCAACCCCCCCTCCCTCCCTCCATCCTTATCCTTCTCCCTACATCACCCCCACCCTCCCTCCATCCTTATCCTTCTCCCTACATCACCCCCTCCCTCCCTCCCTCCATCCTTATCCTTCTCCCTACATCACCCCCTCCCTCCCTCCCTCCCTCCATCCTTATCCTTCTCCCTACATCACCCCCTCCCTCCCTCCATCCTTATCCTTCTCCCTACATCACCCCCTCCCTCCCTTCATCCTTATCCTTCTCCCTACATCACCCCCTCCCTCCCTCCATCCTTATCCTTCTCCCTACATCACCCCCTCCCTCCATCCTTATCCTTCTCCCTACATCACCCCCTCCCTCCATCCTTATCCTTCTCCCTACATCACCCCCTCCCTCCCTCCATCTTCCCATCCTCTCTTTTTCTGTCTTTCTCCTCTCTGGTTCTCTCCCAGAGCGGGAGTCATTGCGACAGCAGTATGCCCAGGACACTAAGATGGGTTTTGTGATCAATGCCATCTACTCCATGGCCTATGGGCTCCATAACATGCAGCGCTCACTGTGCCCAGGCTATCAGGTGGGTGCTACTGGACTGGAATAAACACAACCTACTGTCACTATTATTGTTGATATAGGATGGTGAGGATGATGAGGATGGTGAGGATGAAGAGGATGATAATGTTGATGATGATGATAGTGATAATGGTGATGATGATGATGATGATGATGATGATGATTGTGATCCAGGGACTGTGTGACGCAATGAGACCAATAGATGGCGCTACACTGCTGGACTTCCTGATGAAGACCAACTTCACAGGCGTGTCTGGAGAGGGAATCCTGTTTGACGAGAACGGAGACTCACCTGGCCGGTGCGTGTATGTGTGTATGCATGTTTGTGTGTGTGTTTGTGCGTGTGTGTGTGTATATGTGTGTGTGTGTGTGTGTATATGTTTGTGTGTGTGTGTGTATATGTGTGTGTGTGTGTGTGTGTATATGTTTGTGTGTATGTTTGTGTGTGTGTGTGTATATGTTTGTTTGTTTATGTGTGCGTATGTGTGTGCGTGTGCGTGCGTGTGTGTGTGTGTGCGTGTGTGTGTGTGTGTGTGTGTGTGTGTGTGTGTGTGTGTGTGTGTGTGTGTGTGTGTGTGTGTGTGTGTGTGTGTGTGTGTGTGTGTGTGCGTGTGTGTGTGTGTGTGTGCGTGTGTGTGTCTCAATAGGACACTGGCTGTGATGATTTCATCCCATGTACACTACATGACCAAAAGTATGTGGACACATGCAATTCGAACATCTCATTACAAAATCATGGGCATTAATATGAAGTTGGTCCTCCCTTTGCTGCTATAACAGCCTCCACTCTTCTGGGAAGGTTTTCCACTAGATGTTGGAACATTGTTGTGGGGGACTTGCTTCCATTCAGCCACATGAGTAATAGTGAGGTCGGGCACTGATGTTGGGAGATTAGGCCTGGCTCGCATTCGGTGTTCCAATTAATCCCAAAGCTGTTTGATTGGGTTGAGGTCAGGGCTCTATGCAGGCTAGTCAAGTTCTTCCACACCGATCTCGACAAATCATTTATTGTATGGACCTTGCATTGTGCACGGGGCATTGTCATGCGGAAGCAGGAAAGGGCCTTCCCCAAACTGTTGACACAAAATTGGAAGCACAGAATAATCTATAATGTCATTGTATGCTGAAGCATTAAGATTTCCCTTCACTGGAACTAAGGGGCCCGAACCATGAAAAACATTATTCCTTCTCCACCAAACTTTACAGTTGGCACTATGCATTGGGGCAGGTAGTGTTCTCTTTGCATCCGCCAAACCCAGATTTTTCCGTTGGACTGCCAGATGGTGAAGCGTTATTCATCACTCCAGAGAAAGTGTTTCCACTGCTCCAGAGTCCAATGGGAGCTTTACACCACTCCAGCCAATGCTTGGCATTGAGCATTGTGATCTTAGGCTTGTGTGTGGCTGCCAGGTCATGGAAACCCATTTCATGAAGCTTCTGATGAACAGTTCTTGTGCTGACGTTGCTTCCAGAGGCAGTTTGAAACTCGGTAGTGAGTGTTGCAACTGAGGACAAACCATTTTTACTCACTGCGCGATTCAGCACTCTGCGGTCCCGTAATGTGAGCTTGTGTGGCCTACCACTTCGCGGCTGAGCCGTTGCTGCTTCTACACATTTCCGAACGGACTTGTTGGAAAGGTGGCATCCTATGACGGTGCCACACTGAAAGTCAGTGGCAGTAAGACCATTCTATTGCCAATGATTGTCTATGGAGATTGCATGGCTGTGTGCTCGATTTTATACACCTGTCAGCAACCGGTGTCGACGAAGTAGCCAAATCCACTCATTTGAAGGGTTGGGCTAACCTTAACCCACATACTAACCTTAACCCACATACTAACCTTAACCCACATACTAACCTTAACCCACATACTAACCTTAACCCACATACTAACCTTAACCCACATACTAACCTTAACCCACATACTAACCTTAACCCACATACTAACAGTGGTCCTTCTGTAGCTCAGTTGGTAGAGCATGGCGCTTGTAACGCCAGGGTAGTGGTTTCGATCCCCGGGACCACCCATACGTAGAATGTATGCACACATGACTGTAAGTCGCTTTGGATAAAAGCGTCTGCTAAATGGCATATATTATTATTATTATTACTAACCTTAACCCACATACTAACCTTAACCCACATACGAACCTTAACCCACATACGAACCTTAACCCACATACTAACCTTAACCCACATACTAACCTTAACCCACATACTAACCTTAACCCACATACTAACCTTAACCCACATACTAACCTTAACCCACATACGAACCTTAACCCACATACGAACCTTAACCCACATACTAACCTTAACCCACATACTAACCTTAACCCACATACGAACCTTAACCCACATACTAACCTTAACCCACATACTTTTAGATATACCGTGTATCTCTGTACCTTAGTATGTATGTATCAATAGATTCAGAGGCACTGACTCACTGTGTGTGTGTGTGTGTGTGTGTGTGTGTCAGATATGAGATCATGAACTTTAAGAAGATGGGCAAGGACTACTATGACTATATTAACGTAGGGAGCTGGGACAACAGTGGGCTGAAGATCGATGACGATGAAATCTGGGCCAGCAAGGACACCATTATCAAATCAGTCTGCAGCGAACCCTGTGACAAGGGACAGATAAAGGTGACACACACACATCAAATATATGCACCCACACGTTTCCACACACACACATCCCTACAAACACATCCTGTGTATGCTCTGGGGGGAGGGAGGCTAGCAATGACAAGGACCCTTCCAGATTATCTCTGTTGATTGTCTGATTGGTGTATTCTATCTAAGATAGTATTTCTGCAGCATTCTGATTGGTGTGTTTTTCCTGAGCTGATGAGGTTGTGTCCTCCAGGTGATCCGTAAAGGA
>NC_060191.1:66845665-66855665 GCF_021184085.1 Oncorhynchus gorbuscha | reverse complement strand
CTGTATCCTGGTTGTGTTGTTGTTGCAGACTAACCGTATTGCCTGTATCCTGGTTGTGTTGTTGTTGTTGCAGACTAACCGTATAGCCTGTATCCTGGTTGTGTTGTTGTTGTTGCAGACTAACCGTATAGCCCGTATCCTGGTTGTGTTGTTGTTGTTGCAGACTAACCGTATTGCCTGTATCCTGGTTGTGTTGTTGTTGTTGCAGACTAACCGTATAGCCCGTATCCTGGTTGTGTTGTTGTTGTTGCAGACTAACCGTATAGCCTGTATCCTGGTTGTGTTGTTGTTGTTGCAGACTAACCGTATAGCCCGTATCCTGGTTGTGTTGTTGCAGACTAACCGTATAGCCTGTATCCTGGTTGTGTTGTTGTTGTTGTTGCAGACTAACCGTATAGCCTGTATCCTGGTTGTGTTGTTGTTGTTGCAGACTAACCGTATAGCCTGTATCCTGGCTGTGTTGTTGCAGACTAACCGTATAGCCTGTATCCTGGTTGTGTTGTTGTTGCAGACTAACCGTATTGCCTGTATCCTGGTTGTGTTGTTGTTGTTGCAGACTAACCGTATAGCCTGTATCCTGGTTGTGTTGTTGTTGTTGCAGACTAACTGTATAGCCTGTATCCTGGCTGTGTTGTTGTAGACTAACCGTATAGCCTGTATCCTGGTTGTGTTGTTGTTGTTGCAGACTAACCGTATAGCCTGTATCCTGGTTGTGTTGTTGCAGACTAACCGTATAGCCCGTATCCTGGATGTGTTGTTGCAGACTAACCGTATAGCCTGTATCCTGGTTGTGTTGTTGTTGTTGTTGCAGACTAACCGTATAGCCCGTATCCTGGTTGTGTTGTTGCAGACTAACCGTATAGCCTGTATCCTGGTTGTGTTGTTGTTGTTGTTGCAGACTAACCATATAGCCCGTATCCTGGTTGTGTTGTTGCAGACTAACCGTATAGCCTGTATCCTGGTTGTGTTGTTGTTGTTGCAGACTAACCGTATAGCCCGTATCCTGGTTGTGTTGTTGTTGTTGCAGACTAACCGTATTGCCTGTATCCTGGTTGTGTTGTTGTTGTTGCAGACTAACCGTATAGCCCGTATCCTGGTTGTGTTGTTGTTGTTGCAGACTAACCGTATAGCCTGTATCCTGGTTGTGTTGTTGTTGTTGCAGACTAACCGTATAGCCCGTATCCTGGTTGTGTTGTTGCAGACTAACCGTATAGCCTGTATCCTGGTTGTGTTGTTGTTGTTGTTGCAGACTAACCGTATAGCCTGTATCCTGGTTGTGTTGTTGTTGTTGCAGACTAACCGTATAGCCTGTATCCTGGCTGTGTTGTTGCAGACTAACCGTATAGCCTGTATCCTGGTTGTGTTGTTGTTGCAGACTAACCGTATTGCCTGTATCCTGGTTGTGTTGTTGTTGTTGCAGACTAACCGTATAGCCTGTATCCTGGTTGTGTTGTTGTTGTTGCAGACTAACTGTATAGCCTGTATCCTGGCTGTGTTGTTGTAGACTAACCGTATAGCCTGTATCCTGGTTGTGTTGTTGTTGTTGCAGACTAACCGTATAGCCTGTATCCTGGTTGTGTTGTTGCAGACTAACCGTATAGCCCGTATCCTGGATGTGTTGTTGCAGACTAACCGTATAGCCTGTATCCTGGTTGTGTTGTTGTTGTTGCAGACTAACCGTATAGCCTGTATCCTGGTTGTGTTGTTGTTGTTGTTGCAGACTAACCATATAGCCTGTATCCTGGCTGTGTTGTTGTTGTTGTTGCAGACTAACCGTATAGCCTGTATCCTGGTTGTGTTGTTGTTGCAGACTAACCGTATAGCCTGTATCCTGGTTGTGTTGTTGTTGTTGTTGCAGACTAACCGTATAGCCCGTATCCTGGTTGTGTTGTTGTTGTTGCAGACTAACCGTATAGCCTGTATCCTGGTTGTGTTGTTGTTGTTGCAGACTAACCGTATAGCCTGTATCCTGGCTGTGTTGTTGTTGCAGACTAACCGTATAGCCTGTATCCTGGTTGTGTTGTTGTTGTTGTTGCAGACTAACCGTATAGCCTGTATCCTGGCTGTGTTGTTGTTGTTGTTGCAGACTAACCGTATAGCCCGTATCCTGGCTGGCAGTAAGAAGAAGATCTGTACAAAGAAGCCCAGGTTCATGTCTGCCTGCGCCCAGCTCATCATCGCCTCTCTACTCATCCTGCTGCAGCTGGGCATCATAGTGGCTCTCTTCCTCATGGAACCCCCACAGGTAGGCTGTGCCCACTGTGTGTGTGTGTGTGTGTGTGTGTGTGTGTGTGTGTGTGTGTGTGTGTGTGTGTGTGTGTGTGTGTGTGTGTGTGTGTGTGTGTGTGTGTGTGTGTGTGTGTGTGTGTGTGTGTGTGTGTGTGTGTGTGTGTGTGTGTGTGTGAGAGTGTTTACAGTATGTACATGCTGACACTGTGCCACGGATCCCTCTGGAACTTTCATTGCGCACACCTGGCCCCTATTCCCACTGATTGTATTTGTATATGAACTCAGCAAAAAAAGAAACGTCCTCTCACTGTCAACTGCATTTATGTTGGAGCAGGGGAGTAACAAACTGGGAACAAAAAGGGAATAACGTAACGTGTAAATATTTGTTTAAAACATAACAAGATTCAACAACTGAGACATAAACTGAACAAGTTCTACAGACGTGTGGCTGACAGAAATGAAATAATATGTCCCTGAACAAAGGGGGGGGGTCAAAATCAAAAGTAACAGTCAGTATGTGGTGTGGCCACCAGCTGCATTAATTACAGCAGTGCATCTCCTCCTCATGGACTGTACCAGATGTGCCAATTCTTGCTGTGAGATGTTACCCAATCTTCCAACAAGGCACCTACCTGCAAGTTCCCGGACATTTCTGGGGTGAATGGCCCTAGCCCTCACCCTCCGATCCAACAGGTCCCAGACCTGCTCAATGGGATTGAGATCTGGGCTCTTCGCTGGCCATGGCAGAACACTGACATTCCTGTCTTGCAGGAAATCACACACAGAACGAACAGTATGGCTGGTGGCATTGATATGCTGGAGGGTCATGTCAGGATGAGCCCGCAGGAAGAGTACCACATGAGGGAGGAGGATGTCTTCCCTGTAACGCACAGCATTGAGATTGCCTGCAATGACAACAAGCTCAGTCCGATGATACTGTGACACACCTCCCGAGACCATGACGGACCCTCCACCTCCAAATCGATCCCGTTACAGAGTACAGGCCTCTGTGTAACGCACATTCCTTCGACGATAAACGCGAATCCGACCATCACCCCCTGGTGAGACGAAACCGCGACTTATCAGTGAAGAGCACTTTTTTCCTGTACTGTATGGTCCAGCGACGGTGGGTTTGTGGCCATAGGCACGTTGTTGCCGGTGATGTCTGGTTAGGATCTGCCTAACAACAGGCCTACAAGCCCTCAGTCCAGCCTTTCTCAGCCTGTTGCAGACAGTCTGAGCACAAATGGAGGGATTGTGCGTTCCTGGTGTAATTCGGGCAGTTGTTGTTGCCATCCTGTACCTGTGGTCTGCCACTGCGAGGACGATCAGCTGTCCGTCTTGTCTCCCTGTAGCTCTGTCTTAGGCGGCTCACAGTTCGGAAATTGCAATTTATTTCCCCGGCCACATCTGCTGTCCTCATGCCTCCTTGCAGCATGCCTAAGGCACGTTCACACAGATGAGCAGGGACCCTGGGCATCTTTCTTTTGGTGTTTTTCAGAGTCAGTAGAAAGGCCTCTTTAGTGTCCTAAGTTTTCATAACTGTGACCTTAGTTGCCTACCGTCTGTAAGCTGTTAGTGTCTTACCGACCGTTCCACAGGTGTATGTTCATTAATTGTTTATTGAACAAGCATGGGAAACGGGGTTTAAACCCTTTACAATGAAGATCTGTGAAGTTATTTTGATATTTACAAATTATCTTTGAAAGACAGGGTCCTGAAAAAGGGACGTTTCTTTTTTTGCTGAGTTTATGTGCCCTTTGTTCACTATGGTGCTGTTATTGTTACAATGTCCGTTGGTACGTGTGAGTACCTGTGCTGTGTGTTTCGGGCTTTCGCAGATGATTACGGGTCTCGTCCCGTGTGATAATCATTGTATGCTAGTGTTATTTATTCAAGGTTCTCGCTCTTTTGTTTGGGTTTCAACCCTGTGTTTTTGTATTGTGTTTGTTTGGTCTTCGCCCCGTGCCTTTACATGGCACGCTGTAATTTGGGTAAAATTTTTAAAACTATTACGCATTCCTGCGCCTGTCTCCCGATCCTTCATGCCAACGTGACACACTGATGGCTTTACTACCTGCAGGTGATCCACGACTACCCCAGCATCCGGCAGGTCAACCTCATCTGTTACACCACCAACCTGGGTGTGGTGGCGCCGCTGGGTTACAATGGCCTGCTGATCCTGAGCTGCACCTTCTACGCCTTCAAGACGCGTAACGTCCCAGCCAACTTCAACGAGGCCAAGTACATCGCCTTCACCATGTACACCACCTGTATCATCTGGCTGGCCTTCGTGCCCATCTACTTCGGTTCCAACTACAAGATCATCACCATGTGCTTCAGCGTCAGCCTCAGTGCCACTGTGGCGCTCTGCTGCATGTTCGCACCCAAGGTAAGACACACAACACTAGAAGTAGAAAGTGGAGACAAACTAACTTCAGCTTTAACAACAAAGGAGTTTGACTGAGGACCTTGAAAAGTAATGTTTTTTGGAAGATTGTGTTTGGTTATAAGGTTATTTATTTGTATTTTATTTATTTATTTTTAGGGGGTAGATCAGCTTTAATATTGCTGGTAGATTGTAGCTTCCATCAATATAATTGACTGCATCACTTCCAATCCCCCACATATATGTTTTGCAAATATACAGTTGAAATTGGAAATTTACATACATTTAGGTTAGAGTCATTAAAACTCGTTTTTCAACTACTTCACAAATTTCTTTATAACAAACTATAGTTTTGGCGTGTCGGTTAGGACAGCTACTTTGTGCATGACACAAGTAATTTTTCCAACAATTGTTTACAGACAGATTATTTCACTTATCATTCACTGTATTACAATTCCAGTGGGTCAGAAGTTTACATACACTACGTTGACTGTGCCTTTAACCAGTTTGGGAAATTCCAGAAAATTATGTCATGGCTTTAGAAGCTTCTGATAGGCTAATTGACATCATCAAGGCCTACCTTCAAACTTAGTGCATATTTGCTTAGTGCATATCTTCATGAGAAAATCAAAAGAAATCAGCCAAGACCTCAGAAAAAAATTGTGCACCTCCACAAGTCTGGTTCATCCTTGGGAACCATTTCCAAATACCTGAAGGTACCACGTTCATCTGTACAAACAATAGCACGCAAGTATAAACACCACAGGACCACGCAGTGGTCATACTGCTCAGGAAGGAGATGCATTCTGTCTCCTAGAGATTAAAGTACTTTGGTGCGAAAAGTGCTAATCAATCCCAGAACAACAGCAAAGGACCTTGTGCAGATGCTGGAGGAAACAGTTACAAAAGTATCTATATCCACAGTAAAACAAGTCCTATATTGACATATCCTGAAAGGCCGCTCAGCAAGGAAGAAGCCACTGCTCCAAAATCGCCATAAAAAAGCCAGACTACTGTTTGCAACTGCACATTGGGACAAAGGTCATACTTTTTGAAGAAATGTTCTCTGCTCTGATGAAACAAAAATAGAACTATTAGGCCATAATGACCATCGTTATGTTTGGAGGAAAAAGGGGGAGGCTTGCAAGCTGAAGAACACCATCCCAACCGTGAAGCACGGGGGTGGCAGCATCATGTTGTGGGGGTGTTTTTCTGCAGGAGGGACTGACTGGTGAACTTCACAAAATAGATGGCATCATGAGGAGAAAAATTATGTGGATATATTGAAGCAACATCTCAAGACATCAGTCAGGAAGTTAAAGCTTGGTCGCAAATGGGTCTTCCAAATGGCATACTTCGAAAGTTGTGGCAAAATGGCTTAAGGACAACAAAGTCAAGGTATTGGAGTGGCCATCACAAAGCCCTGACCTCAATCCTATAGAACATTTGTGGGCAGAACTGAAAAGGTGTGTGCAAGCAAAGAGGCCTACAAACCTGACTCAGTTACACCAGCTCTGTCAGGAGGAATGGGCCAACATTCACCCATCTTATTGTGGGAAGCTTGTGGAAGGCTACCCGGAACGTTTGACCCAAGTTAAATCATTTCAAGGCAATGCTACCAAATACTAATTGAGTGTATGTAAACTTTTGACCCACTGGGAATGTGATGAAATAAATAAAAGCAGAAATAAATCACTCTCTACTACTATTCTGACATTTCACATTCTTAAAATAAAGTGGTGATTCTAACTGACCTAAGACAGGACATTTTCACTAGGATTAAATGTCAGTAATTGTGAGCAACTGCGTTTAAATGTATTTGGCTGAGGTGTATGTAAACTTCCCACTTCAGCTGTATATACATACACTACCGTTCAAAAGTTTGGCGTCACTTAGAAATGTCCTTGTTTTTGAAAGAAAAGCTAATTTTTTGTCCATTAAAATAACATCAAATTGATCAGAAGTACAGTGTAGACATTGTTAATGTTGTAAATGACTATTGTCGCTGGAAACGGCTGATTTGTAATATCTACATTGGCGTCCAGAGGCCCATTATCAGCAATCATCACTCCTTTGTTCCAATGCTATTCCAAGTTGATCATTTTAAAAGGCTAATTGATCATTAGAAAACCCTTTTGCAATTATGTTAGCACAGCTGAAAACTGTCGTGCTGATTAAAGAAGCAATAAAACTGGCCTTCTTTAGAGTAGTTGAGTATCTGGAGCATCAGTATTTGTGGGTTCGATTAAAGGCTCAAAATGGCCAGAAACAAAGACCTTTCTGAAACTCGTCAGTCTATTATTGTTCTGAGAAATGAAGGCTGTTCCATGCGAGGAATTGCCAAGAAACTGAAGGTCACGTACAACGCTGTGTACTACTGTTTTCACAGAACAGCGCAAACTGTCTCTAACTAGAATAGAAAGAGGAGTGGGAGGTGCACAACTGAGCAAGAGGACAAGTACATTAGAGTGTCTAGTTTGAGAAACAGACGCCTCACAAGTCCTCAACTGGCAGCTTCATTAAATAGTACCCGCAAAACACCAGTCAGTCTCAACGTCAACAGTGAAGAGGAGAAGAAGAAAAAGAAAAAGCCATATCTCAGATCAGGCAATAAAAATTAAATATTAAGATGGACAAAAGAACACAGACACTGGACAGAGGAACTCCGCCAAGAAGGCCAGCATCCCAGAGTTGCCTCTTCACTGTTGACGTTGAGACTGGTGTTTTGCGGGTACTATTTAATGAAGCTGCCAGTTGAGGACTTGTTTCAGATGTCCATTCGGTTTGATTTCTATTTGCCATATCTTTCAAACTGTGCTCTTTCACAAAAACATATTGGTTATAAGGGGTTTGTGAAGGGTTATAATAGTGTTATATAGTGCCTAGTGTGCAGTCTATGCTTATGAAGGGGTATGAAGCTCTTCGGTCTGAATCTCTCTCTCTCTCTCTCTCTCTCTCTCTCTCTCTCTCTCTCTCTCTCTCTCTCTCTCTCTCTCTCTCTCTCTCTCTCTCTCTCTCCAGGTGTATATCATCCTGGCCAAGCCGGAGCGTAACGTGCGCAGTGCTTTCACTACGAGCACGGTAGTACGCATGCATGTGGGCGATGGGAAGTCCTCCTCAGCCGCCAGCCGCTCCTCCAGCCTGGCCAACCTCTGGAGGCGACGCGGCTCCGCCGGAGAGACGCTCAGGTGTGTGTGTGTCGCAGGGAATACATAGAGATGCTGTAAAGGCTGTTTGGGGTCACACAGGAGGTAGAGTTCAGCTGAGGAATGTTTCAGAGATCGGTGCTGGGTCACTGCTCGCTAAGTGAATCTCATTTGAGGGCCGTTTCAGTAAAAGCCTTTTTAGTGCAGGGCCATTTCAATGAAGGCCATCTGATTCAATGCTTCCCCAGCCGCTGTGAGTCTGTCTCTCTCTGTCTCTCTCTGTCTGACCTGAGTCTGACCCGCATACCTGATTATGCAGACCACTTTCCAGGAGAAAGAGAGAGTGGGGGGAGAGAGAGAGAGGGGACAGATAGAGAGAGGGGGAGAGAGAGAGAGATGGAGAGAGGGGGAGGGAGAGAGAGAGAGGGGAGAGAGAGAAGGGGCAGAGAGAGAGAGGTGGAGAAAGAGAGATATGGAGAGAGGGGGAGGGAGACAGAGAGAAGGGGAGAGAGAGAGAGAAAGGGGAGTGTGAGAGAAGGGAGAGAGAGAGGGAGGGAGAGAGAGAGAAGGGACACAGATAGAGAGAGGTGGAGAAAGAGAGAGATGGAGAGAGGGGGAGGGAGACAGAGAGGGGAGAGAGAGAGAGAAAGGAAGATAAAAAAAACAATTGGAAGAGGACCAAGATCTCTATCTCTAATGGAACAACCACATGACCAAGCTCTCCATCTCTAATGGAACAACCATGTGACCAAGTTCTCCATCTCTAATGGAACAACCATGTGACCAAGTTCTCCATCTCTAATGGAACAACCATGTGACCAAGTTCTCCATCTCTAATGGAACAACCATGTGACCAAGCTCTCCATCTCTAATGGGACAACCATGTGACCAAGTTCTCCATCTCTAATGGAACAACCATGTGACCAAGTTCTCCATCTCTAATGGAACAACCACATGACCAAACTCTCTATCTCTAATGGAACAACCACATGACCAAGTTCTCCATCTCTAATGGAACAACCATGTGACCTAGCTCTCCATCTCTAATGGAACAACCACATGACCAAGTTCTCCATCTCTAATGGGACAACCACATGACCAAGCTCTCCATCTCTAATGGAACAACCACATGACCAAGCTCTCCATCTCTAATGGAACAACCATGTGACCAAGTTCTCCATCTCTAATGGGACAACCACATGACCAAGCTCTCCATCTCTAATGGAACAACCATGTGACCAAGTTCTCCATCTCTAATGGGACAACCACATGACCAAGCTCTCCATCTCTAATGGAACAACCATGTGACCAAGCTCTCCATCTCTAATGGAACAACCACATGACCAAGTTCTCCATCTCTAATGGGACAACCACATGACCAAGCTCTCCATCTCTAATGGAACAACCATGTGACCAAGTTCTCCATCTCTAATGGGACAACCACATGACCAAGTTCTCCATCTCTAATGGGACAACCATGTGAAAAGCCATATGAAATGACAATGTGCTGCTCCACAGAGTCAAATGGAAAAGAGAAAAAGACAGTCTCTTTAGGTGGCTGGTTACGGTCTCGTTTGCCAAGACTACAACCAGACCAGTATAAGATGTGGTCCCACGTGGCTCAGTTGGTAGAACATGGCATTTGTGGGTTTGTTGTGGGTTTGATTCTCATGAGGGACCAGTATGAGAAAATGTATGGCAAATGTATGCACGCACTACGGTAAGTCGCTCTGGAAAAGAACATCTGCTAAAATATCAAATGTGTCAGAAACATTCCTCTTTCCGGCTCTTTCTCCCCCTGTTGTCTGTGTGCTGAGGTTATATGAGTCCTCCCATAGCAGCATGATTTAATCAGACGCTCCATCATAGATTAATCACACTAATTAACCTGACAATTGGGAGAGAGAAGAGGAGGAGATGGAGGGGAGGAATAGAGAAAATGGTTTCTACACTGATATGGACCAGCTGAAACACACTTATTTAATTTCCTGTTTTCACTTCCTGTTTCCTGTGTCTACAGCTCCAATGGAAAGTCAGTATCTTGGGCCCAGACGGAGCGGGGTTCCCGTGGAAACCACCTGTGGCAGCGCCTGTCGTTCCACATCAAGAGGAAGGAGAATAACCAGACAGCTGTCATCAAGCCCTTCTCCAAGACCCCCGAGGGGCGCTACAGTGGGGGTGCTGACCTGCTCCCCCACATGCCCTTGCCCTCCCTACCACACTCCCACTCTGATGC
>NC_060191.1:66750665-66840665 GCF_021184085.1 Oncorhynchus gorbuscha | reverse complement strand
TTTAAATAATTAGCTTTTTATTTTTATTTTACTGGGCTGATGGTGCCTCCATCTGATGGTCAGTCTCAGCGGAGGGAGAGAGCAGCAGATTGAGGGTCAGTCTCAGCGGAGGGAGAGAGCAGCAGATTGAGGGTCAGTCTCAGCGGAGGAGAGAGCAGCAGATTGAGGGTCAGTCTCAGCGGAGGGAGAGAGCAGCAGATTGAGGGTCAGTCTCAGCGGAGGGAGAGAGCAGCAGATTGAGGGTCAGTCTCAGCGGAAGGAGAGAGCAGCAGATTGAGGGTCAGTCTCAGCGGAGGGAGAGAGCAGCAGATTGAGGGTCAGTCTCAGCGGAGAGAGAGAGCAGCAGATTGAGGGTCAGTCTCAGCGGAGGGAGAGAGCAGCAGATTGAGGGTCAGTCTCAGCGGAGAGAGAGAGCAGCAGATTGAGGGTCAGTCTCAGCGGAGGGAGAGAGCAGCAGATTGAGGGTCAGTCTCAGCGGAGAGAGAGAGCAGCAGACTGAGGGTCAGTCTCAGCGGAGGGAGAGCAGCAGATTGAGGGTCAGTCTCAGCGGAGAGAGAGAGCAGCAGATTGAGGGTCAGTCTCAGCGGAGGGAGAGAGCAGCAGATTGAGGGTCAGTCTCAGCGGAGGGAGAGAGCAGCAGATTGAGGGTCAGTCTCAGCGGAGGGAGAGCAGCAGATTGAGGGTCAGTCTCAGCGGAGAGAGAGAGCAGCAGATTGAGGGTCAGTCTCAGCGGAGGGAGAGAGCAGCAGATTGAGGGTCAGTCTCAGCGGAGGGAGAGAGCAGCAGATTGAGGGTCAGTCTCAGTCAGCAGATTGAGGGTCAGTCTCAGCGGAGGGAGAGAGCAGCAGATTGAGGGTCAGTCTCAGCGGAGGGAGAGAGCAGCAGATTGAGGGTCAGTCTCAGCGGAGGAGAGAGCAGCAGATTGAGGGTCAGTCTCAGCGGAGGGAGAGAGCAGCAGATTGAGGGTCAGTCTCAGCGGAGAGAGAGAGCAGCAGATTGAGGGTCAGTCTCAGCGGAGAGAGAGAGCAGCAGATTGAGGGTCAGTCTCAGCGGAGAGAGAGAGCAGAGATTGAGGGTCAGTCTCAGCGGAGGGAGAGAGCAGCAGATTGAGGGTCAGTCTCAGCGGAGGGAGAGAGCAGCAGATTGAGGGTCAGTCTCAGCGGAGGGAGTCTCAGAGCAGCAGATTGAGGGTCAGTCTCAGTGGAGGGAGAGAGCAGCAGATTGAGGGTCAGTCTCAGCGGAGGGAGAGAGCAGCAGATTGAGGGTCAGTCTCAGCGGAGGGAGAGAGCAGCAGATTGAGGGTCAGTCTCAGCGGAGGGAGAGAGCAGCAGATTGAGGGTCAGTCTCAGCGGAGGAGAGAGCAGCAGATTGAGGGTCAGTCTCAGCGGAGGGAGAGAGCAGCAGATTGAGGGTCAGTCTCAGCGGAGAGAGAGAGCAGCAGATTGAGGGTCAGTCTCAGCGGAGCAGATTGAGGGTCAGTCTCAGATTGAGGGTCAGTCTCAGCGGAGGGAGAGAGCAGCAGATTGAGGGTCAGTCTCAGCGGAGGGAGAGAGCAGCAGATTGAGGGTCAGTCTCAGCGGAGGGAGAGAGCAGCAGATTGAGGGTCAGTCTCAGCGGAGGGAGAGAGCAGCAGATTGAGGGTCAGTCTCAGCGGAGAGAGAGAGCAGCAGATTGAGGGTCAGTCTCAGCGGAGGGAGAGAGCAGCAGATTGAGGGTCAGTCTCAGCGGAGAGAGAGAGCAGCAGATTGAGGGTCAGTCTCAGCGGAGAGAGAGAGCAGCAGATTGAGGGTCAGTCTCAGCGGAGGGAGAGAGCAGCAGATTGAGGGTCAGTCTCAGCGGAGGGAGAGAGCAGCAGATTGAGGGTCAGTCTCAGCGGAGGGAGAGAGCAGCAGATTGAGGGTCAGTCTCAGCGGAGGGAGAGAGCAGCAGATTGAGGGTCAGTCTCAGCGGAGAGAGAGAGCAGCAGACTGAGGGTCAGTCTCTCAACATCCTTCCTCTCTCCCTTTCCTCCACTGACTCTGACCATAAAGGGAAACCGTCTTCCAGCTGATGACGAAACTCGAGTCGCACCGCATCATTTCTGCCTCATGCACAAATTCATGTTGTTCCTCCTATGAACAGAGAGTGAAATATTCTATGGTATTAAAACCCAAACCACTAATAATAATAATAACAACACAAGCCTATAGACACCATTTCCACCTCATTCATTACTGCTGCAGTGCTTGTTGTAGCGCTGAGTGGAAATAGGAAGAACGCTCATTTTATGTCTTCTAAAAGTGTTGAATACAAAGTGTTGACAGGGCTGAGTAACAACTGAAACATGCACTCATAAAAACAGCAGCTCTTTGCTGTATTCGTTGACAGTCTCTCTCTAGTCAGGGTTTTAAATGTTTTGAAATCTCACAGTATCAACTTTGCCGTAGCTTTCTTTGATGCCTGCTACATTACTGCAGACTCAGTCATCTGAGCCATCTGATTGGCCAGCGGTAGACCTATAGTGCATTTGATTTTCTCTCTGGGCTTTCCAGGGAAGAAAACGTTTGTACCTCAGACACATGAAATGGTTCAAATGGCAACAGTTCGCCTACCCAACACTCAGGGCAGCTGAATCGGGTGCACCTATCGCCTCAAAAATATAGGAGCACAATGCCCTATCATTGGGTACAGAAATGTTTGACCATCGACTAGGAATGCCTTGGAGATCGACCAGTCAATCTTGATCGACCGGTTGGTGACCACTGCTCTAGAAAGTTGAGTAAAGTTCAACCTCGTGCTACTCTCTGTGGGCTGATATTTCTTCTGAGTGGCAGTCTCAGGGGAGCTGCACGGCGGGCTCAGGGGAGCTGCACGGCAGTCTGCGCACCAACACACACACATTGCACCCAGCCCCCTGTCTAAGACTGATGTCTGAAGTCATGTTTGCTTCATGCTGGCAGAAGGGCTTGTAGATGTTATGGCACACTGATTTAGCGCTGTGTATCCCCTCTGGCTCTAGAGTTAGGAGGGCCAGAATGAGAATATTTGTGAGATCCAGAGGAATTTTGCAGAAACGGATCCACTTCTGGCATAACAATGTGTGTGACTTTGTAGCAAGTTGGTATTTATTGCCCTGGAGTCAGAAATGAGTGATTTCCCCTTATATATGCCAGCTGCAAATGTAGGTTTAAAATGAGATTAGATGACTTTGTGTCTGTGCCAGCTAGTGACCACTCTGCAGAACTGCCTCCAGAACAAGAGTCATAACGAAAAACACTAACCTGCCAGCCACAAAGTCATAAAAGCTGATTTAGAAACCTCAACCTTGACCACACTATTAACCCTAACGTGTAACCTTTAAATTTACGATCAAAAAGCTCTTCTTTATTTTTGTTTCCCATTTTGACTGGCCCATCTAGCACAAATCTCTCACTTCTGCCTCCAGGGCAAGATTCATGACAATAAACGTCTACCTGTGACTTGGTACCATTGTTCACTTAGACACGGGCCAGTAGAGAGAACAGCTTCTCTCAGACATACTGGTTCTGTACATAACAAGGGCATGCAATGACAGATCCTAAAATTATATTTACATTTACATATCAAAAAGGTTTAAAAAAAAAAAGATTTACAAAAATAAATGTTTTTCAAATTATGATTATGTTGTGACATATACAGTACCAATATGACAAAAAAATGGTGTTACATTGAATGTGAGAGTGTAGGTTACTATTCAAATGTCAAATGTCAAAAATACAGAAATACCTAAAAAAAATATTATCGTGCCAAAGGGTGTGAGGGCTTGGGAGGGAGGGTAACATGTTGGGTGGTTTCGTAAAAGTAAACTGTTTTATTGTTTTGGATATTTTCTATATAAATATATTCCAGATTTTCAAACCTTAAGCAATACTACCCATACGTGACACACATCTGCACTGGGTACAAGTCCCGTAGTCTGGAGAACCTCAGTCTCCTATCACAGCTATACACACCGCTCCCTTCTACCTACAACTCTCTAAGAAACCATTCATCACAGAACAGTGCCATTGACTAATGACCTTTAAACAATGATGAGATAGAGATAGCTTTGTTGTGGCTATGGAGTGTAATTTACCTGTGTTTATGTTGAGATAACACAGTATTGATGCAGCTTGTTGTGTGTGTGTGTGTGTGTGTGTGTGTGTGTGTGTGTGTGCGTGCGTGCGTGCGTGCGTGCGTGCGTGCGTGCGTGCGTGCGTGCGTGGCGGCAGCAGCAGCTTGACTCAGCACTTTGACTCCATGTTGCCCCACTGGGCTGTTACTCTGCTGCCTTGGCAGAAACACAGGATTCACAGTAACTCCTCATATTCCATTCTATTATTTATAAGGCTGATTCCTATAAACAACACTAAGATCAACCCTAGAAATGCTAAACTGATCTGTGGAAAACTGACCTGAGCTCATATTTGTGAATGTAAAATGGTACACATCAGCTAGGGCTGGAGATTTCCACAGGGAGACAGACAGAACAAAGCTCGTTCCACAGGGCTGGAGATTTCCACAGTGAGACAGACAGAACACAGCTCGTACCACAGGGCTGGAGATTTCCACAGTGAGACAGACAGAACACAGCTCGTACCACAGGGCTAGAGATTTCCACAGGGAGACAGACAGAACACAGCTCGTACCACAGGGTTGGAGATTTCCACAGTGAGACAGACAGAACACAGCTCGTACCACAGGGTTGGAGATTTCCACAGTGAGACAGACAGAACACACATTCTCCTCCTACAGGGCTGTGTCCTAACTTGTGATACTCACGTCTTAGTTGCTCAAATCATACAATGATTGAGAGATTTGCATGACATTTCGAGACTCTGGCATGGGGCGGCAGGTAGCCTAGTGTTTAGAGCGTTGGAATTGTAACTGAAAGGTTGCAAGATCGAATCCCTGAGCTGACAAGGTAATTATCTGTTGTTCTGCCCCTGAACAAGGCAGTTAACCCACTGTTCCTAGGCCGTCATTGAAAATAAGAATTTGTTCTTAACTGACTTGCCTAGTCAAATAAAGGTAAAAATGTTTAAATAAATAAATATCAAGACTCTGTGAAGTTAGTATTTCAGTCTGCTCTATATTAAAACTGTTCGGATGAACTTACCCCAAACCATGTTTACTGTGTAAAACATAGAGAAACTGGAGATTCGTTCAAATATATGAGTCACAGAGAGCTGTTCTAGATATCTGAGATATTGTCAACCCTATTTTGGTATGAATGTTGAAGCTGCTGAATTGAATGTGGGATGTTTTTATATGCCTTGTACACGACATGGCTATGTGCTCAAGTTCACTCCATGGGTTGAAACGTGTGAACTAAATTGTATTTGAGCATCTGTAAGATTCAGAGAACGATCTCATCAGAGTCAACACCATTGTCCAATTTAAGCTACATATGTGACAAAATAGTGTAAGATTTATGACATGGTACACTGTACTCTTTATCCGTTCAATTAAGACAAAGATTTGAGAAATAATTGTAATTCCTAAATGATTATATATCTTCTTACTCCCATAATCACGACTAAGACAGTGATTCTAATGAGATTCTATTCATGGAGATTCTATGTTCATTAGAGATGTCAATAAGATGATGAATGTTGCCTAGAATTACAGTGCTGTTTACATTCGTACTGCTCACTTGAGATAATCCAGTTTATGTTGTTAAATCACATCGTGATGATTATTTATCAAGCTTATCAGCATATATTTGTGCTAGCTTTGTGATTTCATGAGAAACAGTGATGAACCATGTAGAATTCCAATAGGCAAAGGCAAGGCAGCTCAATAATTCATCTGTGTACATGGAATGCATGAAATGGTCTCTGCATTTCTACCCTATCAAGATGTCAGCCGTACTCATTCACTGACAAACAGCTAAGATCAGAGGACAGATGTACACTGACACTATCTACACTCCACAGAGCATTTGCAAGGTTCATTCATACCAACCAGAGCCATGTATTTCCAGAAGTTTCTGCATTATGACACATTTACATGACACTGCAACATTATATGGTAGCTCCCCATTAACATGACATGGGGCATATTTGAATATTGCTATGTAACTTTATGTCTAGAATTAGGTCAATATTCAACATTCTAAAATTTTCTCAACTCTCTAAAAAGACATGGCTCTGATACCAACCTCCTTCCCTCAGTGCCGACTCTATAGAATCTCTACAGGCCATGTTTACTGCTGACACAAAATCTGATAAGCAACTGTGTCTGCAGCTCTCCTAAGTTAGTGGACTTTGGGTTTGGGGTTCAGCAGCTTTCTATACCGTGTAGAAGTGTAGAATGTAACACGATGCTATCGGTGTGATATTGGAGATGGTTTCTGTTGATATTTGATGATATATTTAGTCGTTTCATTCAGCTTCGTAAAACGTGAGAATATATGTTAACGGCTGTTTAGAAACATGTTTACTTTTGAAGGAGTAGGAGAGGGAAGTCTAGCCTACAGAGCAGTGTTTCCCAAACGGTGAGCCGGGGCCCTCTGATGGGTCACAGACGGTTTCCCTTGGTCCCAGCTGGGCTCAGGTGGGTCACAAAGGTTTCTCTTGGTCCCAGCTGGGCTCAGGTGGGTCACAAAGGTTTCTCTTGGTCCCAGCTGGGCTCAGGTGGGTCACAAAGGTTTCTCTTGGTCCCAGCTGGGCTCAGGTGGGTCACAAAGGTTTTGTCTTGGTCCCAGCTGGGCTTAGGTGGGTCACAAAGGTTTCCCTTGGTCCCAGCTGGGCTCAGGTGGGTCACAAAGGTTTCTCTTGGTCCCAGCTGGGCTCAGGTGGGTCACAGACGGTTTCTCTTGGTCCCAGCTGGGCTCAGGTGGGTCACAGACGGCTTCTCTTGGTCGCAGCTGGGTCACAGACGGTTTCTCTTGGTCCCAGCTGGGCTCAGGTGGGTCACAAAGGTTTGGGATCCACTGGGCTGTGGTACGTAAGGTAGGAAATGTGGCAGGTTTTTGCTTTCGTTTCCTAGCCATTGCAGAATCATTGTGTAACTGTACTGCAGAGTAACTTCTGAATCATTATTAAAAACCTCTCATTGTAATGTCCTACTGCAAGACTCAACTGTTATTTAATAGGTAAAGGTATTTGGATTGGCTGAGATAGTCAGAGCTGTGGATTGGCTGAGATAGTTGTAGCTGTGGCCAATGATCAGCTGCTCTGATATTTCAACAACTCATCCAAGCAGACTGACCTGCAAACCCTCAGAATCAGTCACCGTGACATCCCAGACATTAGACTGTATTGGCCCACTATGAATCAGACTTAACCTTTTACTGCAGTGGGCTAAATCAGGGTCACACTGAGTGATTCTTGTTCATCTTTAAAACATCTCCTTTGAAACAAACGTATACACCTCACACACATGGTTATGGGCTTTAAAGAAATAAGATGCCTGCACCATGTCAGATATAGAGATGAAATGTATTCCATTTTGAGTTTGCATCCCAATATTACACTTTATGTACATCACAGTAGACTCAAATATAACAAAACTGTTTGACATTGAAACACCACATTTTTATAAGTTTTACTTAATTATGAAATTGTGAAAAATATGAATAATATTCCAGCGATGAGGACAAAGAGGGCTTTTTGGTCATGACTACAGTCAATTAGGAGACACTATGGATGGCAATGCCAAAACTATGCTGTCTTCCTCTCCCTCTCTCCTCCCCTTCTCCTCTCTCTCCTCCCTCACCTCTCTCACTTACTCTGTTTCTCTCTCTCTCTCCTCCCCTTCTCCTCTCTCTCCTCCCTCACCTCTCTCACTTACTCTGTTTCTCTCTCTCCTCCCCTTCTCCTCTCTCTCCTCCCTCACCTCTCTCACTTACTCTGTTTCTCTCTCTCCTCCCCTTCTCCTCTCTCTCCTCCCTCACCTCTCTCACTTACTCTGTTTCTCTCTCTCTCTCCTCCCCTTCTCCTCTCTCTCCTCCCTCACCTCTCTCACTTACTCTGTTTCTCTCTCTCTCTCCTCCCCTTCTCCTCTCTCTCCTCCCTCACCTCTCTCACTTACTCTGTTTCTCTCTCTCTCTCCTCCCCTTCTCCTCTCTCTCATCCCTCACCTCTCTCACTTACTCTGTTTCTCTCTCTCTCTCAACACATGGATTCAGCACGCTGGAGGTTGGTGCCTTTTAAGATGAGTGAGGACGATACATGTTTTGGTGAGAATGGTTTTATTTCTATTACAGCATATTGGATGACTGTGATTCATATTCCATTCACCCAGCTCAATGTAACATCGATAGGTTTAGGCTACTACATGATACTCTAATTTTCCCTATACCCATGAGGTTGTTACAACCTAGCCTATGAATGAAAGTTTACAACGTAGGTGCACACATTGAAAGAAATTTGAGTAATTGAGGTGACAGACAGTGACATTCAATACATCCTTGCACACTCTTGCCTGGATCTAGCTGATATAGGGTGTAATTATTTGTCCAACAGTTGCAAACAAGAGTTTCTATTGGACAAATTCAGGTATGTTTATCCCCGTTTCGTTCCACTTTTCAACAGAATCGTCTGAATGAACACATCCCTGATCACACGCAAACACATTTCATTTTCATAGAAGCCACATACAAACAGCCTGATCCCTTTGATCGTTGTATAATTCCTTCTCGCATCTACGCACTCTCTTCCTCTCATCTTTTCCCTTCACTTGTGGACTTCGGTGCACAATACATCAGCTGTCTGTGACCAGGTGAAAAATGTTTTTCCAAGCCAAACCTTCATATCATAACCGCTACACACAGCCTACATCGTTGTCACCATTAGCTAACGTCATGGTCAACAAAGCTACTAGAACTAACATTAAACACAGTAAACAGTAAATACGCTACACTCATGCAGTACAGTGTACAGTCAGCAAGCAGTTTAGCAGTTACAACAGTGGACACGGTGGCAATAAATTAATAAAACCAAAATCTTACCTTGACTTAGAAGACTTCCAGCATTGGATAGCCATAGCCAGCTAGCCAACATAGCATTCCTCTCTGTTTGAGCCAGGTGTTTGAGTAGGCTAAACTAAACTCAGCAAAAAAAGAAACGTCCTCTCACTGTCAACTGTGTTTATTTTCAGCAAACTTAACATGTGTAAATATTTGTATGAACATAACAAGATTCAACAACTGAGACATAAAATGTACAAGTTCCACAAACATGTGACTAACAGAAATTGAATAATGTGTCCCTGAACAAAAGGGGGGTTAAAAGTAAGTCAGTATCTGGTGTGGCCACCAGCTGCATTAAGTACTGCAGTGTATCTCCTCCTGATGGACTGCACAATATTGACCAGTTCTTGCTGTAAGATGTTACCCCACTCTTCCACCAAGACACCTGCAAGTTCCCAGACATTTCTGTGGAGAATGACCCTAGCCCTCACCCTCTGATTCAACAGGTCCCAGACATGCTTAATGGGATTGACATCTGGGCTCTTTGCTGGCCATGACAGAACACTGACATTCCTGTCTTGCAGGAAATCACGCACAGAACAAACAGTATGGCTGGTGGCATTGTCATGCTGGAGGGTCATGTCAGGATGAGCCTGCAGGAAGGGTACCACATGAGGGAGGAGGATGTCTTCTCTGTAACGCACAGCGTTGATATTGCCTGCAATGACAACAAGCTCAGCCCGATGAGTCCGATGATGCTGTGACACACCGCCCCAGACCATGACAGACCCTCCATCTCCAAATCGATCCCGCTCCAGAGTACAGGCCTCAGTGTAACGCTCATTCCTTCGACAATAAACGCGAATCAGATCATCACCCCTGGTGAGACAAAACCGCGACTCGTCAGTGAAGAGCATCTTGTGCAGTGTTTAAACCCTGTACAATGAAGATCTGTGAAGTTATTTGGACTGTTATGAATTATCTTTGAAAGACAGGGCTGAGTTTAGCTTGCTGCATTTGCTAGCTAAGTAAGTGAAAGTGAAAAAGTGACAAAATATCTCTCTCTCTCCCTCTCTTCCGTCTCCTTAATTGTTTTCTAAATTAATTTGTTCAAAACAGTTCAACTATTGTCTTTCTCTTTGAGTTAACTAACACATGGTATGCACTGCAGTGCTAGCTAGCTGTAGCTTATGCTTTCAGTACTAGATTCATTCTCTAATGCATGATGCAAGAGCTCTGATAGGTATGAGGATGTCCTCCGGAAGTTGTCATAATTACTGTATAAGTATATCGAAGGGGGTGAGAACCATGAGAAGTTTTGTTTTGAAGTCAATGTACCCAGAGGAGGACTGAAGCTAACTGTCCTCCAGCTCCACGATGGTGCTACCCTACAGAGTGCTGTTCCATAACAGTGTGTTTTAATCAATTATTTGGTGACGTGAATATATTTAGTACAGTTTTTTCTAAAAATTACAACTTTTTTGTTTCACTATTTTTATTTTTATGAAATTCACTGAGGAGGATGATCTTCCCCTTCCTCCTCTGAGGAGCCTCCACTAATTCAGCATGAGGGAATTGTAGCAGATGGTTAACTCCCCTACACAGAGAAATACACTCCTCCCCTACACAGAGAAATACACACCTCCCCTACACAGAGAAATACACACCTCCCCTACACAGAGAAATACACACCTCCCCTACACAGGGAAATACACACCTCCCCTACACTGAGAAATCCATTCCCCTTTTTTTTGTGGACATTACAGCATTATTGGAGGGATTTAGGCTGGGATTCAGTCCAATCACGCTATGCCCGCAATGTACGTTTGAAAGGCAATGTTCCCCCATTAATCACATTCACGGTAACACTGCAGATAAATGACCTTTATTTGTCCAAATCCATATTCATACTGAATCCTGGCCTTGATTTCACACATGGCAATCAGAATAAACAACCCTTAATTTCACTGTTCTATTGATTGATTCCAGCTATTGATTGATTCCAACTATTGATTGATTCCAACTATTGATTGATTCCTGCTATTGATTGATTCCAACTATTGCTTGATTCCAACTATTGCTTGATTCCAACTATTGATTGATTCCAACTATTGCTTGATTCCAGCTATTGATTGATTCGCGCTATTGATTGATTCCAACTATTGATTGATTCCAACTATTGCTTGATTCCAGCTATTGATTGATTCGCGCTATTGATTGATTCCAACTATTGCTTGATTCCAACTATTGCTTGATTCCAGCTATTGATTTATTCCAGCTATTGATTGATTCCAACTATTGATTGATTCCAGCAATTGATTGTCTCCAGAGGATATTGTTGCTATGTACAGTCAGAGGCATAGCGAATTCCAAGTCCAAAACCACCTACAACATACTGTACATACGTGGCGTACTTGAACATACTACACATTACTCACGTGTATCACATCTAAAATTAGAGTGTTGTTATGTAAACATCATGTACTGGAGGGTTTTTCTATTGTGGGATGGGGCTTAGGATGTAAGTTGTGTAGGCGAGATGTGCAGTAGCATGGGGTTGGGTCTGTATGTGTGTGCATGTGTTTGTGTGTGTGCATGTGTGTGTGCATGCATGTGTTGTGTGTGTGCATGCATGTGTTTGTGTGTGTGCATGTGTGTGTGCATGCATGTGTTTGTGTGTGTGCATGTGTGTGTGCATGCATGTGTTGTGTGTTTGTGCATGCATGTGTTGTGTGTGTCATATCTGCTTTGGGCATACGTCATAAGTCTGGGTCTGCTGCAGCAGTCCGTTCAACTTTATCTGGTTTCCATTTACTCACAATCAGACATTTTGTGGAGCTGTGAGCAGGTAGAATGATCTGTTTGTGGATTAAATCATGGCTACGGCCACCGACTGGCACGTTCTGACAAACTACATCGTAAATGAAACAAAGAGATTTATGGAGGTAGGAGCCTAGTTGCCGTGCAGTGAATCGCAAGAAGGGAACAATCTCACAATAACATAGACACATTCACTCTATATCTCTCACTCACATACACTGGGAGATGTGTGTGTGTGTGTGTGTGTGTGTGTGTGTGTGTGTGTGTGTGTGTGTGTGTGTGTGTGTGTGTGTGTGTGTGTGTGTGTGTGTGTGTGTGTGTGTGTGTGTGTGTGTGTGGTATTAGGGTGATAGGTCTGTGGGTTTCATTGAAGCAGGAGCGAAACTAAAGTGAGTAGTGTTCATTTCCTCGCTGTGCCGGACAGAGAGGCATCAGGATGGAAACATAGAGCTTCAATGAGTCTCTCAAAGAGATCATACAGAACAACACAACTCTGTCTGTTTCCTGTCTGTTTCCTCTCTTTCTCTCTGTGTCTCTGTCTCTCTCGCTCTCTCTCTGTCTCTGTCTCTCTCGCTCTCTCTCTGTGTCTGTCTCTCTCGCTCTCTCTCTGTCTCTGTCTCTCTCGCTCTCTCTCTGTCTCTGTCTCTCTCGCTCTCTCTCTGTCTCTGTCTCTCTCGCTCTCTCTCTGTCTCTGTCTCTCTCGCTCTCTCTCTGTGTCTCTGTCTCTCTCGCTCTCTCTCTGTGTCTCTGTCTCTCTCGCTCTCTCTCTGTGTCTCTGTCTCTACCCATATTTTTCCTTTACGCTATCTCTGTCCCCCCACACACACACACACACACACACACACACACACACACACACACACACACACACACACACACACACACACACACACACACACACACACACACACACACACACACACACACACACACACACACACACACACACACATAATTCCTCTACTCTCCTCTCCATTCGATCAGTGCTTATTATGGCCTGTTAAGCAGATGAGTCAGTTTCCTACCATGCAACCATGATAATCAATGTGTCTGTCCCAGACTCAGACCCCATATTTTCAGTGTCCATCAGATAAAATAAGCCTTTTAACAACTGGATACACACACACATACACACACCTCCCCAGGTGCACACACACATACACACACAGGCCACACATCTCCCCAGGTGCACACACCTCCCCAGGTGCACACACAAAACCTTGCCAACGAAGAGTAAAAGTTGTTGAGCGTTTAATGACGGCTATGTTTATGGCGTCATTATATCGGCCGATAGCTAAGTGCATCAGATCATTTTAATATTTGACAGTATGTGTGTGTGTGGGTTTCGTTACTGAGCACAGCAGAGTGTGTGTGTGTGGGGGTTTCGTTACTGAGCACAGCAGAGTGCTGTGTGTGTGTGTGTGTGTGTGTGTGTGTGTGTGTGTGTGTGTGTGTGTGTGTGTGTGTGTGTGTGTGTGTGTGTGTGTGTGTGTGTATGTGTGTGTGTGTGTGTGTGTGTTTAGTTACTGAGCACAGCAGAGTGCTGTGTGTGTGTGTGTGTGTGTGTGTGTGTGTGTGTGTGTGTGTGTGTGTGTGTGTGTGTGTGTGTGTGTGTGTGTGTGTGTGTGTGTGTGTGTGTGTGTGTGTGTGTGTGTGTGTGTGTGTGTGTGTGTGTGTGTGTGTGTGTTTAGTTACTGAGCACAGCAGAGTGTTGTCACAGTGGTGTTATCTAATAACATTAAACACTGGTGGTTAGGCCAGATTGAGCTCTGAGAAGTTGAGACATGCTGCTTGTCACTTATGTGAATGGTACATACCAGCTAGTGTGTGTATAACTGTGTGTAGGCCTAGGTGTGTGTGTAGGCCTAGGTGTGTGTGTGTATGTGCTGTGTGTGTGTGTGTGTGTGTGTGTGTGTGTGTGTGTGTGTGTGTGTGTGTGTGTGTGTGTGTGTGTGTGTGTGTGTGTGTGTGTGTGTGTGTGTGTGTGTGTGTGTGTGTGTGTGTGTGTGTGTATGTGTGTGTGTGTGTGTGTGTGTGTGTGTGTGTGTGTGTGTGTGTGTGTGTGTGTGTGTGTGTGTGTGTGTGTGTGTGTGTGTGTGTGTGTGTGTGTGTGTGTGTGTGTGTGCGTGCGTCTGTATAGATGAGGCCTAATGCTCGTGCAGACACTAAGTCACTAAGTAGTAGTGGAGAATATGAGGGATGGGGTCTCATACCATGGGTTGGTCTTTCCTGTGTGATTCAGCTCAGAAGACAGACCCAATTAGGATGTGAGATGTGTCAATGACTCCTCACTGTCTCGGAGGGGAGAGCAGTGGAGGATTTAGGCATAGGCAACATGGCCGCCGCCCAGAGCGGCATCTTCCCGGGGGTGGCATGGGACACCCGCACAAAAAATTAAAATCACAAATTATTCAGAATGGAGACATTTGCGTAATCAGTTTTCTGTCTCTCATTTGCTCGTCACGTCAATGATATCATGTCACCGTGTGGGACTCTGGGTCAATTAACCTTGTCGGAGTGGGAGCCCTGATTCTAGTTGGTGAGCTAGGCAGGCTACTACCTGGGAAGGTCTCCCACTCAGAAGTATGAGATGGGGAGGGGAAGCCCGGGAGGGGGCGGGGGGGTAGGTTGACCTCAGGCCTCCCCACTGGAAGCCTGAGGGAGGGGGCGGGGTAGGTTGACCTCAGGCCTCCCCACTGGAAGCCCGAGGAGGGGGGCGGGGGTAGGTTGACCTCAGGCCTCCCCACTGGAAGCCCGGGGGAGGGGGGAGGGGGCGGTTGACCTCAGGCCTCCCCACTGGAAGCCCGAGGAAGGGGGGCGGGGGTAGGTTGACCTCAGGCCTCCCCATTGGAAGCCCGAGGAAGGGGGGCGGGGGTAGGTTGACCTCAGGCCTCCCCATTGGAAGCCCGAGGAAGGGGGCGGGGGTAGGTTGACCTCAGGCCTCCCCATTGGAAGCCCGAGGAAGGGGGGCGGGGGTAGGTTGACCTCAGGCCTCCCCATTGGAAGCCCGAGGAAGGGGGAGTGGTGAATCTATCAAATAGCTCCCCTATAACTTTGAACAGTACGAATGCAATTAGTAATGCAATTAGTTGTACAATTTAGTTTGTGTTTCTGTTTGAAGTGTAATAATCAGGTTATTATATTCATACGTGTGTTTCTGTTTGTGTATTTGTGTGATTATAGGATTTGTGCAATTTAGTTTTATTTGTGTTTTTTGTTAGCAGTAGGATAATAATGTAACAATTCAATTCCCTTTTTCATTTGTATTTATACACTACAATTTATTTGTCTTTGTTACTTCTTTTTGATATTTATGAGTCTTATTCCCAAACCTTCCATAACAAAATCATCACCTACAGAGTGACTGGTTTGTGTTGTTCGTTGTCGCTTTATTCTTTTGTTTCAGTGTTTGATTGTTCTATTAAATCAATATGGACACTTACCATGCTGCGCATTGGTCCTCCTCTTCTTCCACCACCAACAACGGCCGTTACAGGGGCTCTGTTCACGAACACAAACAGACCCCACAGAGCCCCATGACAGCAACAGAATTAGAACCAACCAAATCATGAGAAACAAAAAAATAATTACTTGACACATTGGAAAGAATTAACAAAAAAACAGGGCAAACAAGAATTATATTTAAACCTAAACAGAGAGTACACAGCGGCAGAATACCTGACCACTGTACCTTACCTATTTGCAAATCGTTACAACACTGTATATAGACACATGATATTTGAAATTACATTTTTGGAACTTCTGTGTGTAAAGTTTAGTTGTATTGTTTCTTTCATTTTGTTAATTATCTCCTTTACTTGCTTTGGCAAAGTTAACATATGTTTCCCATGCCAAAAAAAGCCCTTGAATTGAATTTAAGAGCATCTATTTCACATTATTACAGCATCATCAGACTGAGCTTGTTGTCATTGCAGGCGATGTGGAGGTAAACCCTGGCCCTGCATGTCCCCAGGCACCCTCATTTGTTGACTTCTGTGATCGAAAAAGCCTTGGTTTCATGCATGTCAACATCAGAAGCCTCCTCCCTAAGTTTGTTTTACTCACTGCTTTAGCACACTCTGCTAACCCTGATGTCCTTGCCGTGTCTGAATCCTGGCTCAGGAAGGCCACCAAAAATTCTGAGATTTCCATACCCAACTATAACTGTCATGTTTTGTCATTGATTATCATGTCTTGTCTCTGTGCTTCCCTTCTATTCGTTTCCCTCTGCTGGTCTTATTAGGTTCTTTCCCTCTTTCTATCCCTCTCTCTCCCCCTCCCTCTCTCCCTCTCTCGCTCTCTCTCTCTATCGTTCCGTTCCTGCTCCCAGCTGTTCCTCATTCTCCTAACTACCTTATTTACTCTTTTCACACCTGTCCCCTATTTTGCCCTCTGATTAGAGTCCCTATTTCTCCCTCTGTTTTCCGCTTCTGTCCTTGTCGGATCCTTGTTTGATGTTCGCTGTTCTTGTCCTCGTTCCGTCCTGTCATGTTTTTTGCCTTCTTCAGATGCTGCGTGTGAGCAGGTGTCTTGATCAGCTACGGCCTGCGCCTTCCCGAAGCGACCTGCAGTCTGTGGTCGCATCTTCAGTTGTTCCCCTCTACTGACTAGAGGGTTTCAGTATTCCTGTTTTGACTTGGAATAAACTCTGTTTCTGTAAAGTCGCTTTTGGGTCCTCATTCACCTGCATAACAATAACATCTTCCATCAAGATAGAACTGCTAAAGGGGGAGGAGTTGCAGTCTACTGCAGAGATAGCCTGCAAAGTAATGTCATACTTTCCAGGTCCATACCCAAACAGTTCGAACTACTAATTCTGAAAATCACTCTCTCCAGAAATAAGTCTCTCACTGTTGCCGCCTGCTACCGACCCCCCTCAGCTCCCAGCTGTGCCCTGGACACCATTTGTGAATTGATTGCCCCCCATCTAGCTTCAGAGTTTTTTCTGCTAGGTGACCTAAACTGGGATATACTTAACACCCCGGCAGTCCTACAATCTAAGCTAGATGCCCTCAATCTCACACAAATCATCAAAGAACCCACCAGGTACAACCCTAACTCTGTAAGCAAGGGCACCCTCATAGACGTCATCCTGACCAACTGGCCTTCCAAATACACCTCCGCTGTCTTCAACCAGGATCTCAGCGACCACTGCCTCATTGCCTGTATCCACTACGGTGCCGCAGTCAAACGAACACCCCTCATCACTGTCAAACGCTCCCTAAAACACTTCTGTGAGCAGGCCTTTCTAATCGACCTGGCCCGGGTATCCTGGAAGGACATTGACCTCATCCCGTCAGTTGAGGATGCCTGGTCATTCTTTAAGAGTAACTTCCTCACCATTTTAGATAAGCATGCTCTGTTCAAAAAATGCAGAACTAAGAACAGATACAGCCCTTGGTTCACTCCAGACCTGACTGCCCTCGACCAGCACAAAAACATCCTGTGGCGGACTGCAATAGCATCGAACAGTCCCCGCGATATGCAACTGTTCAGGGAAGTCAGGAACCAATACACGCAGTCAGTCAGGAAAGCTAAGGCCAGCTTCTCCAGGCAGAAGTTTGCATCCTGTAGCTCCAACTCTAAAAAGTTCTGGGACACTGTGAAGTCCATGGGGAACAAGAGCACCTCCTCCCAGCTGCCCACTGCACTGAGGCTAGGGAACACGGTCACCACCGACAAATCCATGATTATCGAAAACTTCAACAAGCATTTCTCAACGGCTGGCCATGCCTTCCGCCTGGCTACTCCTACCTCGGCCAACAGCCCCGGCCCCCCGCAGCTCCTTCCCAGCCCAAGCCTCTCCAGGTTCTCCTTTACCCAAATCCAGATAGCAGATGTTCTGAAAGAGCTGCAAAACCTGGACCCGTATAAATCAGCTGGGCTTGACAATCTGGACCCTCTATTTCTGAAACTATCCGCCGTCATTGTCGCAACCCCTATTACCAGCCTGTTCAACCTCTCTTTCATATCGTCTGAGATCCCCAAGGACTGGAAAGCTGCCACAGTCATCCCCCTCTTCAAAGGGGGTGACACCCTGGACCCAAACTGTTACAGACCTATATCCATCCTGCCCTGCCTATCTAAGGTCTTCGAAAGCCAAGTCAACAAACAGGTGACTGACCATCTCGAATCCCACCGTACCTTCTCCGCTATGCAATCGGTTTCCGAGCCGGTCACGGGTGCACCTCAGCCACACTCAAGGTACTAAACGACATCATAACCGCCATCGATAAAAGACAGTACTGTGCAGCCGTCTTCATCGAGTTGCGGACATTTTGTTAATTCATCAGTCCAGGTCATCCGAGCCAACTCCTTCTCCTCACCGGTCTTGCCAAGGCTTTCGACTCTGTCAATCACCATATTCTTATTGGCAGACTCAGTAGCCTCGGTTTTTCGGATGACTGCCTTGCCTGGTTCACCAATTACTTTGCAGACAGAGTTCAGTGTGTCAAATCGGAGGGCATGTTGTCCGGTCCTCTGGCAGTCTCTATGGGGGTGCCACAGGGTTCAATTCTCGGGCCGACTCTTTTCTCTGTATATATCAATGATGTTGCTCTTGCTGCGGGCAATTCCCTGATCCACCTCTACGCAGACGACACCATTGTATACACTTTCAGCCCGTCATTGGACACTGTGCTATCTAACCTCCAATCGAGCTTCAATGCCATACAACACTCCTTCCGTGGCCTCCAACTGCTCTTAAACGCTAGTAAAACCAAATGCATGCTTTTCAACCGATCGCTGCCTGCACCTGCATGCCCGACTAGCATCACCACACTGGATGGCTCCGACCTTGAATATGTGGACACCTATAATTACCTTGGTAAGGATTCAGGCAGAATTCATGTCTGGCTAGACTGCAAACTCTCCTTCCAGACCCATATCAAACATCTCCAATCGAAAATCAAATCAAGAATCGGCTTTCTATTCCGCAACAAAGCCTCCTTCACTCACGCTGCCAAGCTTACCCTAGTAAAACTGACTATCCTACCGATCCTCGACTTCGGCGACGTCATCTACAAAATTGCTTCCAACACTCTACTCAGCAAACTGGATGCAGTTTATCACAGTGCCATCCGTTTTGTCACTAAAGCACCTTATACGACCCACCACTGCGACTTGTATGCTCTAGTCGGCTGGCCCTCGCTACATATTCGTCGCCAGACCCACTGGCTTCAGGTCATCTACAAGGCCATAGCTAGGCAAAGCTCCGCCTTATCTCAGCTCACTGGTCACGATGGCAACACCCATCCGTAGCACGCGCTCCAGCAGGTGTATCTCACTGATCATCCCTAAAGCCAACACCTCATTCGGCCGCCTTTCGTTCCAGTTCTCTGCTGCCTGTGACTGGAACGAATTGCAAAAATCGCTGAAGTGGTAGACTTTTATCTCCCTCACCAACTTCAAACATCAGCTAGCTGAGCAGCTAACCGATCGCTGCAGCTGTACATAATCTATTGGTAAATAGCACACCCATTTTCACCTACCTCATCCCCACAGTTTTTATTTATTTACTTTTCTGCTCTTTTGCACACCAATATCTCTACCTGTACATGATCATTTATCACTCCATTGTTAATCTGCAATATTGTAATTATTCGCCTACCTCCTCATGCCTTTTGCACACATTGTATATAGACTCCCCTTTTTTTCTCTGTGTTATTGACTTGTTAATTGTTTACTCCATGTGTAACTCTGTGTTGTCTGTTCACACTGCTATGCTTTATCTTGGCCAGGTCGCAGTTGCAAATGAGAACCTGTTCTCAACTAGCCTACCTGGTTAAATAAAGGTGAAATAAAAAAATAAAATAAAAATAAAATATCAATGCTGTGCGTTACAGGGGAAGACATCCTCCTCCCTCATGTGGTACCCTTCCTGCAGGCTCATCCTGACATGACCCTCCAGCATGACAATGCCACCAGCCATACTGTTTGTTCTGTGCGTGATTGTCGTGAATGTCCGTTTTCTGCCATGGCCAGCGAAGAGCCCAGATCTCAACCCCATTGAGCACGACTGGGACCTGTTGGATCGGAGGGTGAGGGATAGGGACATTCCCCCCCAGAAATGTCTGGGAACTTGCAAGTGCCTTGATGGAAGAGTGGGGTAATATCTCACAGCAAGAACTGGCAAATCTGGTGCAGTCCATGAGGAGGAGATGCACTGCAGTACTTAATGCATCTGGTGGCCACAACAGATATTGACTGTTACTTTTGAACCCCCTTTCTTGTTCAGGGACACATTGTACCATGTATGTTAGTTTAACAGTATAACATCAGAACTACTACTTCAAGGTCTCAGCGCAAGTGACGTCACCAATTGAAAACGCACCGCTAACTAAGCGAGCCGTTTCACATCCGTTACATTAGTCACATGTCTGTGGAACTTGTTAAATTTATGTATCAGTTGTTGAATCTTGTTATGTTCATACAAATATTTACACATGTTAAGTTTTCTGAAAATAAACGCAGTTGACAGTGAAAGGACGTTTATTGTTGTTGCTGAATTTATATCCTGTACACACACCTTTAAAAAACATAAAAAATTATATTGAATGTTCTCATTATCCAATAAAACTCTTGTCTTTCACTGATGAAAGACTTACAGATTCTAAAAGTCAGCAACAGCAGAGTTGCTGAAGTGAAGTGTCTTCACAGCTGAAAACCAATTGAATGTAATTTGCCTCAACAAGGAACACCCCAAAGTCATTACCGACAATTGCAGTTTCCCTTTCCAATTCGATCCTCTCCTCCAGACAGGAACAGGTGAAGCGAGAGGATTTACTTCGCCCAAAATCTGTATGTGAAAGTGTCGAGTTACTAGAGGCTAATTTGATCAAATATAAGTTTCGTAATGTTTAGGCTGTTACAAATGTACTGATATAATTGGATTCACGTTGCATTCCGGCAACTTTGAGAAAAATGACTAAGTTGTGCATCATTGGCTACAATGGTTCCACCTGACCTAATTTGCCTTCAATCATTGAGGACATGTATTTCCGTTGTAAGAGGGGGTCACTCGACTTTCTTGATAATATAATAAATAATCTTTGTCTTCTCTCAAAAAGCCCCAGTGAGTCACGTGATAAGCTGCAACAGATCATATGACTGAAGGGAAAGTTCCTTCTGTTTGTACAAAATCGCAGAGGACTTAGCACAAACCCGTATCGCAGGTGCATCGCAGTTTAGGGAAATATAGCTTAACGGTTTCAATTTGTTCTTATACGTAGACTCAAGTTCCTTGCTAGTTATTATCGTAGATTCAAATCTCTGCGTAGTGCTGTGAACAGGAGCGTGGTGAGACGCGATGAAGGTGAGCGGTGTGTTGTTGTGTGTGTTCCTGCTCTGGGTGGAGGGCTCCCAGGCTGATACTCCTGCCAACTGCACATATGAAGACCTGTTGGGCTCCTGGGTGTTCCATGTATCGAAGGGGGGACAAGACAAAGGCATCAACTGCTCCATGATGGGTAAGAGCTGGAAATACGGATCGACCTCACACTTTAAGCAATCAAGGAGGCTATGTAACAAACTTTTAATTGGTTCAAGTGTTAACTTGACCCGGTAGTCTATTGCCTTAGTTTGTAAGCTATTGATTTAGCTTTTGTATCGAGCATTGTGTCATTATTACAACTTTCACCTCTGCCCAATGTTACAATGTCTACCCCGTCTTACTTTGCAATACATAAGAAGCCCAAAGTTTAATTGAGAAGTAATTACCAAAATGTCTCTGTTTTTAAAAAGACACCATTGATAAGTCGATAACGGTGCGCCTGGAGAAGCTGTCTGTGGCGGTGGACGACCTGGGGAACACGGGATTCTTCACCCTCATCTACAATCAGGGCTTTGAGGTTGTCCTCAACGACTACAAGTGGTTTGGCTTCTTCAAGGCAGGTTTAAGCTCTCACTTGTTTCATTCAGGGTTCCACTTTAGTCTATAACAGTAGCATACTACGATCTCTGTCAAGAGGTCTGGAACACTTTTTGTGGATAAGGAATTACATTGTCATTTAATCTCCAGCCTGTAGGCTACAGAAAAGACCACATCCTTGTTCCACCATATTCTATCTGCTACAGGATTGTTGATGGGATGTTGACGTGCTGCAAAGATGTTTCTATAGCAGCTCCCTGGAGAGGTGTGCTGGGAATGGACAATACATATTTCACATCCTTGTCTTTGACAGTGGACACTGATTATCAAAGGGTGGCATCAGCTCCCACCTAAAGCCCATAAGCCACTGGTTGAGAGGAACTGTCATTGCCGTGATGGAAGTCCTCCTACCTTGTAGCCTTGTACGTTACGTTTCAGACACATGGCTGCTCACCTTTCCTGTTATTGCAGGGTTGGTGGTTCAATCACTAATCTGACTTTTACATCTCAGTTGCTACATTGATATATTCAGGCTTGTGTTTCAAAGATACTTTCAGTGTTGTGTTGATACTTTTTCATTCGGGGTTGTATTTCGTTTGGCTTTGTCACGTGACTTCCTTGTGACTATCAGGGGAAATGTTCAGTGTTGTCCCTCCTACATGGTTTAGCAGACGGCTGCTCGTCCCTTGTACTTCCTTATTGAAACCGTCTGGACTTGTTTCAGCACAGTGACACACCACATGCTTCACTGGAAAAGCCCAGTGTTACTTACTCATGGCTGCTGTTCATAACGCCACACTGTCTGCTCACTCTCTCATATTGAAAGCGGTTATCAGGGTAACTGCCACATCCACTTGCATAAAACATCACTGACTTGTAGCTCTTGTGTTTTTTAATCTTTAACTCGGGCCATAAAGATTCAATATGTGATCGTCCTCTTTCTACACAACACACAGGGACGCCTCGTACAGACTGATTTTTCTCCTCTCTGTTCCAGTACTCTGAGCAGGGCTCTGAGGTGACCAGCTACTGTGACCAGACTCTGCCAGGCTGGGTCCATGATTCTCTGGGAAACAACTGGGCCTGCTTCACTGCCAAGAGGGTTGTCCCAACACCCCCTCGCTCCGTAGACACACACCGCTACCATCCCAATGACCTGTGAGTAGCCTCAGGGTTTAATAGCAGGCTTGACACTCTGTGCCCAGTAATAATGCTCTCCAATAATCACCTATGTTTTCCCATTAAAGTCCTATAATTGGCTAGAAGGCTATTTTCATCCATGGTCCCATTTTAGTGTGAGCATTGCTCATATTGAAAAACAAGCAGGCTGCTTAGTTTAGACTCTGTTACGTTGGCTGTCAGTCACTGCTTGTGTGTTGTGTGATTCATGTGTTCTGGTCTGAGCAGTGCTCTCTCCCTCTGGCTGTTCTAGTGCTCCTGCATTTGTTCATTCTGTTTTCCTTCCTTCAGGCTGTGTAGGTCTGTTTACTCCTTTCCTGTGGGGTATATGTCAATCAAGTCATTTAAATTTATATTTATAAAGCCTGATTTTTACATCAGCCGATGTCACAAAGTGCTATACAGAAACCCAGCCTAAAACCCCAAACAGCAAGCAATGCAGAGGTAGAATCAGTCTTTACGTTTGTGTAGGTCTGTTTGCTCCTCCCCCAGGTTGGTGTAGGTCTGTTTGCTCCTCCCTCCCCCAGGTTGGTGTAGGTCTGTTTGCTCCTCCCCAGGTTGGTGTAGGTCTGTTTGCTCCTCCCCCAGGTTGGTGTAGGTCTGTTTGCTCCTCCCCCAGGTTGGTGTAGGTCTGTTTGCTCCTCCCCCAGGTTGGTGTAGGTCTGTTTGCTCCTCCCCCAGGTTGGTGTAGGTCTGCTTGCTCCTCCCCCAGGTTGGTGTAGGTCTGTTTGCTCCTCCCCCAGGTTGGTGTAGGTCTGTTTGCTCCTCCCCCAGGTTGGTGTAGGTCTGTTTGCTCCTCCCCCAGGTTGGTGTAGGTCTGTTTGCTCCTCCCCCAGGTTGGTGTAGGTCTGTTTGCTCCTCCCCCAGGTTGGTGTAGGTCTGTTTGCTCCTCCCCCAGGTTGGTGTAGGTCTGTTTGCTCCTCCCCAGGTTTGTGTAGGTCTGTTTACTCCTCCCTCCCCTCCCCCAGGTTCCTCCAGAGGTCCTACAAACACAACCTGGACTTCATTGACTCCATCAACGTGGCCCAGAGCTCCTGGAAAGCCATGGCCTACAGCGAACATGAGACCTACACTCTGCAGCAGCTAATGCACAGAGCTGGGGGAGCAGCTTCACACATCCCCAGGTACAGTCACTCACTTGTGACTCTATGTATTGAAACAGGAATTCAATTATTATGTAACTCATTTTGGTGAACTTCACACAAGGAAGAAGCAGGATGAGTCTGTCAGCTGTGAGATTTGTTACTTCTGAAAGAAAAGGGGGACAATCACAGACTTAACTTTAGTTTAAGTGTGGGGGGGGCATCATATATTTTATCCTGTCAAACACTCCACACAGCCTACCTGACTGCTCTGTGGCGTCCGCATGGTCCTAATGCACACCTTCGCCTCACTTTGCATCACATTCCAATGATCAAACTGTGGGTGACAAAAGCAATTTCATAATGTGGGAGGGACAGGTCCACAGTGACAGTTGTGCCCCTGGGGAGAATAGTCATGGCAGATGAGTCCAAGGCTTGAGGGTTCTGTTTTAGGATAATGGGACACGGTCTCTGGCCCCAACTCGTCTAGACTGCTCTGGTATGACTGATAGTAAGAGGCACTCTGTACAAGGGCTTACAAATGCCTGAGGTTTCTTTCTCTCTCAACCCCCAGCTGAGTTGTATTTCTCTCCACTCGTTCACTCCCCCTTATGGGTTTTAAAGGAATGGTTTGGTGTCAGAAATATGTTGAACTAAGTACAGTCATTACGGTGACACCAATCCATAGTGTGGGGGGGGGGACTAGTGATCACCTCAGGAGACCGTGGGGTAGAGATCACCTTGGTGGTGGTCAGTAGGTATGAAACGGGACTCTAAAACTGAGGTAGTACCTAAAGGTGTTCAATAGGAACACTAATTTTGGATTCATTGCAAAACATGTCCATGGTGTACCCTTACTGTATGAGTCTATGCTCCTCCCCAGACGTGTTGGCCCCGCCCCTGTGACATCAACGCTAGCCAAGATGGCGGCCGGCCTCCCTGAGCGCTGGGACTGGAGAGATGTCAATGGAGTCAACTACCTCAGTCCTGTCCGCAACCAGGGTAACGCACGCTGGGTCAAATACCTACACTTGTCTATCGTGACTCTTGGCAAAATGTCTCCTCTCACAACCCATGTGTTTAATGTTCAGCCTTTCTGCTGTGTCTGAGGCCTTGGGAATGTCCTCTACAGGGCATGCCGTACCACTGCCTGTCCTAGTTAGAGAACTGCTAAATCAATGGTTCCTCCTGGATTACAGTGGCCAACGTTCCCGTCTCAACCCCACAGACAACATGCTTGTGTGTCGTGAGTTGTTGCATAGCTGGCTGAGAGGGCAGGGCTTTAGGGGCTCCGTTGAGGGCTTTTAATAGCTGTGTGAGGAAGTGGGGCCCTTACTGAAGGCTCTGCATGGTCGACAGTGGCCGTACAGCATTTACTGCAGAACTATTGTGAAGGAAGTGAGTTTGTTTATACAGGATGTACCGCCCCCACCTGTCAACCAATCACGTCAATAGAGCTATACGGCGCCCTCTGCGTTGTTACAATTGGAGGCTCGATGTGGTACAGAGTTTCATTTTGCCTCTGCATACCTCCGGAGGCTCCACAATTGCTTCACCCTCCATGTGAAACCTCTGACCACATTTTCATCTCCAGCATAAATGGGCTTTTAGGATTAATTCCCACAGATCTCTAGTTGCAGGTTAAAGATGATCCACGGACTGCTTGACCGGGTGTCTGGTTCTTAGTGGTGGCTGATATTACAGTGAGGTTTTTGATTGGTTGTGACAGTGCAGTGTTTGATTGGTACTCTGTGGGCTCCAGCTTCGTGTGGTAGCTGCTATTCCTTTGCCTTAATGGGAATGTTGGAGGCTCGTGTCCGGCTCCAAACCAACAACAGCGAGACTCCCATCTTCAGCCCACAGCAGGTCGTGTCCTGCTCCCAGTACTCCCAAGGTAATGAGCGAACACACTCTGCATAACGGTGTTTGTGTATTTCTCCCATATCTAAGCCCTCTTACTTCTCCCTCTCCTCCCTCTCAGGTTGTGATGGTGGCTTCCCCTACCTCATTGGGAAGTACGTCCAGGACTTTGGGATCGTGGAAGAGTCGTGTTATCCGTACGCTGGGACAGATTCCCCGTGTGACGTTCCCGAAGGCTGTCTCCGCCACTACACTTCGGACTACAGCTACGTCGGAGGGTTCTACGGAGGCTGCAGCGAGTCTGCCATGATGCTGGAACTGGTCAAGAACGGACCCATGGGGGTGGCTTTTGAGGTGGGACACACACACACACACACACACACACACACGTTGGTTTGAGCATTGGTTAGCTCTATGAATAATGGCCAGTATTAGTTTTTCTAAGTCAAAATGGCCAGGTGTCTTCCTCACACTGTTCTCGTCCAGGTGTATCCTGACTTCATGCACTACAAGGAGGGTATCTACCACCACACAGGCCTCCATGACCCCTACAACCCGTTTGAGCTGACCAACCACGCGGTGCTGCTGGTGGGCTACGGCCAATGTCACGTCACTGGTCAGAAGTTCTGGGTGGTGAAGAACAGCTGGGGGACGAAGTGGGGCGAGGAGGGCTTCTTCAGGGTCAGACGGGGGTCTGACGAGTGTGCCATTGAGAGCATCGCTGTGGCAGCCAAGCCCATCCCTAAACTGTAGAGGGTCTACGGGGTAGAAGGGAAAGGGTTCATCTTTAGTTTTCCCAACTGGAACCTAGCCTGAAGTCTGCAATTGCATATAAATTTAATATTTTGAAATGGCTGGGATGTTGTCAGAGTGTAACTGTAAAAGTGTTCCCCAGGCTCACTAGACAGTATGATCCTTGCCAGTCAGATGCATTTTTGTGAATGATGCCAAAAGGGAACCTGCTATAATTCCCTATAACTGGGATTTGTAGTTTTATTAGTATTTTGTAGTCAGTCTGGTGATTAATAGGAGGGCATAGAACCTCTGCTCTTTATCTGTAATCTCAGGGGAGACTGTCCTGTGATCTTAAATATATTCCTTGTTGCTAGTCATCTCTGTACTGTCCTCTCCTATCTCTGCTGATGCTGTAAATTGGAGTCTCCTGGGAATGTTGAAAGGGACTGGCTCATGATGTTGGAAGGGATGCAATATGATTCAATGTTGGTCCCTTTATCACTTCAGAAGTGGTTGCCTTTCATTAGAAATGTCAGTTTTCCAATAATATCATATCATGCATGTTCAGATTTTGTTTGCCATTTTATAATTTGAGAAAATAAAGTTTTAGAAATATGTTCAATGACTTTTATATATTGACATCTGGGCAAATCTTAAACTATATGTGCTCAACTTCAATATTCTTGATCGAACGTTGCATGTCTTGCCATTTATTCAGAATTAAGTCATTTTCAGATAACTGTATGAACTTCAGATGGGGTCAGCCCAGCTGCGAGCTCTCACGCCTTAGGCGCGCCAGTCACAAGGTCCCGCTGTTACACTCTTCTGCTCCGCTTCTCTGGGCGTTCCTTTAGGATCGCTGGAGCACACCGCTCCACAGTCTCTTCTCTACCGTCATCACGGCGTATTAATGTCCTACCGGAGCGCTCCGCGGTCGCCATGCAGAACAATCACAAGGAGCACCTCTATAAGATCCTGGTAATAGGGGACCTGGGGGTGGGCAAGACTAGCATCATCAAGCGCTATGTCCACCAGAACTTCAGCCCAAACTACCGAGCCACAATAGGAGTGGACTTCGCCCTGAAGGTCCTTAACTGGGACCATGAAACCGTACGGCTACAGCTTTGGGACATAGCAGGTAGGAGAAGCATTACGCGTGACACTGCTCCAATGGGGTCACAGGCAGGCCCGTTTTAGTATTATGCTATTTGTCCTCACGTGGATAAATTACATGTCATTAATGTAAGAGGTTTGAAGGCTTTCAAAGTTGTAACGTAAGAAGCGGGATGGGGAGACGGGAGAGAACTGTAGTTTAGGTTCTGTGGAGTGGTCAACGGAGTATGTGTATCAAAAATATTGGATGTATTGTATACTGACGGCAACATGTAATACAACCATTTTAGGGAGCTTTATGTTTAGTATTACACAACAGTCATGTTCGTGTGCTGTTGGGAACCGATGGTAGTTAAATTACACCGTATGCGTATTGGCCTTATCTCACGTGAGTGGCGGTTATTGGAGAAAGTCGTCTGATGCTTCTGTGCGCGCTCTCTGTTCTATACTCTCTGGCCGGTACAGCCGGTGCGCACGCCTGCATGTACAGTCATGTGTCTCGCACTCGTGAGGGAGATTTGAGGCTCAGAATGGGTTTATCGTGAATGAGAACCGACAAGACTTCCGGGATCGAGAATGCCCTGCTACCTATTGTATTCAGAATAGATTGCTGCATTGCTTCATTCAGCTCAATTTGGAGGGATATTGTGAACTGTTTTCTCATACCCATAATTTAATTTAAGTGGATGTGTTCATGAGACATTGCAACGTCCCAGTGTTTTAGTGTTGCCTTAAATGGCCTCTGATAAGAGCTCTCAACCTTCATTACGCAGGGGTTTTGACTAATTCCCGTCAGTAACTACATGATCACAAGCTTTCAAAGCCTTGGAAGGAAACACGTCTTGCAGCAACAAAACCGCTAAGCTAGTACAGTTGAGTCAGGAGAACTCGTGTGTCGATGTGGTCAATTTAAATAGAGCGCCGTACCAAAATAGCAATGTCATGTGGATGGTTTCTCAGTTTAGCTTGATGTAGTCAGCTGGTAGCCAGCTGACGTTAACTCAGACTGGAGTTTGTGCTTTGCTTAAACTAGCCTTGCTCTATTGATCATACACTTGTGGAATGTCACACCCAGGCCCGATCTCAGATGTACCTGTAGGCAAGACCTTACGTTCTATGTACTTGTGGATATCTGAGAGTATTTAACAGGTGGAAGCTTGAACGTATTGCTTTCATCAATCAAATCCAATCCTTTATAAGGCGTAGGGTCTAGGTCTCGGCAGTGGTGGAAAAATTACCCATTGTCATACTTAAGTAAAGGTAAAGATACATTTTAATAGAAACGTACTCAAGTGAAACTAACCCAGTAAAATACTACTTGAGTAAGTCTAAAATTATTTGATTTTAAATATACTTTATAAAAATGAAATATAAATGTATGAAAAATAAAAGCTACATGTAAAGTGTTGATTTCATGACCTAAAATCAAAGATCTCAGTTTTACATACAGTCCTGGCCAAAAGTTCAGAATGACACATTAATTTTCAAAGTCTGCTGCCTCAATTTGCATGATGGCAATTTGCATATACTCCAGAATGTTATGAAGAGTGATCAATTGCCACTAATTGCAGAGTCCCTCTTTGCCATGCAAATGAACTGAATCCCCCCCAAAAATTTCCACTGCATTTCAGCCCTGCCACAAAAGGACCAGCTGACATGTCAGTGATTCTCTCGTTAACACACGGCTGGAGATCACTCTCTCATGCTGATTGAGTTAGAATAACAGACTGGGAGCTTCAAAAGGAGGTGGTGCTTGGAATCATTGTTCTTCCTCTGTCAAACATGGTTACCTGCAAGGACACACGCGCTGTCATCATTGCTTTGCACAGAAAGGGCTTCACAGGCAAGGATATTGCTGCCAGTAAGATTGCACCAAAATCAACCATTTATCGGATCATCAAGAACTTGAAGGAGAGCGGTTCAATTGTTGTGAAGAAGGCTTCAGGGCGCCCAAGAAAGTCCAGCAAGCGCCAGGACCGTCTCCTAAAGTTGATTCAGCTGCAGGATCAGGGCACCACCAGTACAGAGCTTTCTGAGGAATGGCAGCAGGCAGGTGTGAGTGCATCTTGAGACCATTCATGTGTGGGGTTGCTTCTCAGCTAAGGGAGTGGGCTCACTCACAATTTTGCCTAAGGACACAGCCATGAATAAAGAATGGTACCAGCACATCCTTGGCCATGTTCTGTTATAATCTCCACCCGGCACAGCCAGAAGAGGACTGGCCACCCCACATAGCCTGGTTCCTCTCTAGGTTTCTTCCTAGGTTTTGGCCTTTCTAGGGAGTTTTTCCTAGCCACCGTGCTTCTACACCTGCATTGCTTGCTGTTTGGGGTTTTAGGCTGGGTTTCTGTACAGCACTTTGAGATATCAACTGATGTACTAAGGGCTATATAAATACATTTGATTTGATTTGATCCTCTGAGAGCAACTTCTCCCACCATCCAGGAACAGTTTGGTGACGGACAATGCCTTCTCCAGCATGATGGAGCACCTTGCCATAAGGCAAAAGTGATAACTAAGTGGCTCGGCGAACAAAACATCAATATTTTGGGTCCATGGCCAGGAAACTCCCCAGAACTTAATCCCATTGAGAAGTTGTTGTCAATCCTCAAGAGGCGGGTGGACAAACAAAAACCCACAAATTCTGACAAACTCCAAGCATTGATTATACAAGAATGGGCTGCGATCAGTCAGGATGTGGCCCAGAAGCATGCTAGGGTTGGATTGCAGAGGTCTTGAAAAAGAAGGGTCAACACTGCAAATATTGACTCTTGGCATCAACTTCATGTAACTGTCAATAAAAGCCTTTGACACTTATGAAATGCTTGTAATTATACTTCAGTATTCCATAGTAACATCTGACAAAAATATCTAAAGACACTGAGGCAGCAGACTTTGAACATTAATATTTGTGTCATTCTCAACTTTTGGCCACAACTGTACACAAAAAGCGTATTTCTCTCAAAGGTTTTGCCCAGATTTGTTTACATCCCTGTTAGTGAGCATTTTATCCTTTGTCATGATAATCCATCCACCTGACAGGTGTGGCATATCAATAAGCTGATTAAACAGCATGATCATTACACAGTTGCACCTTGTGCTGGGGACAACAAAAGGCCACTCTAAAATGTGCAGTTTTGTCATACAACACAATGCCACAACGTTTTGAGGCACTGTGCATTTGGCATGCTGACTGCAGGAATGTAAGGCAGAGCTGTTGCCAGATAATTTAATGTTAATTGGCTGGGCCTGGCTCCAAAGTGGGTTGGCCTGGCTCCCAAGTGGGTGGGCCTATTCCCTCCCAGGCCCACCTATGGCTGCGCCCCTGACCAGTCATGTGAAATCTGTATATTAGGGCCTAATGAAAGGATTTCTCTTGACTGATGTCCTTCTATGAACTGTAACTCAGTTAAATCTTTGAAATGGTTGCTTTTATATTCTAGTTCAGAATATAAATAATTTCAAATTCCTTATATTAAGCAAGCCAGACTTTGATTTTCTTGTTTTTTAAATTTACTGATAGCCGGGTGCCCTCTCCAAACACACATAATTTACAAACAAATGATTTGTATTTCGTGAGTCCGCCAGATCAGCGGTAGTAGGGATGACCAGATGTTCTCTTGATAAAATGAATTGGACCATTCCTGGCTACTCCAACCTCGGCCAACAGCTCCGCCCCCCCCGCAGCTCCTCGTCCAAGCCTCTCCAGGTTCTCCTTTACCCAAATCCAGATAGCAGATGTTCTGAAAGAGCTGCAAAACCTGGACCCGTATAAATCAGCTGGGCTTGACAATCTGGATCCTCTATTTCTGAAACTATCCGCCGCCATTGTCGCAACCCCTATTACCAGCCTGTTCAACCTCTCTTTCATATCGTCTGAGATCCCCAAGGACTGGAAAGCTGCCGCAGTCATCCCCCTCTTCAAAGGGGGAGACACCCTGGACCCAAACTGTTACAGACCTATATCCATTCTTCCCTGCCTATCTAAGGTCTTCGAAAGCCAAGTCAACAAACAGGTCACTGACCATCTCGAATCCCACCGTACCTTCTCCGCTATGCAATCTGGTTTCCGAGCCGGTCACAGGTGCACCTCAGCCACACTCAAGGTACTAAACGATATCATAAACGCCATCGATAAAAGACAGTACTGTGCAGCCGTCTTCATCGACCTTGCCAAGGCTTTCGACTCTGTCAATCACCATATTCTTATCGGCAGACTCAGTAGCCTCTGTTTTTCGGATGACTGCCTTGCCTGGTTCACCAATTACTTTGCAGACAGAGTTCAGTGTGTTAAATCGGAGGGCATGCTGTCCGGTCCTCTGGCAGTCTCTATGGGGGTGCCACAGGGTTCAATTCTCGGGCCGACTCTTTCCCTGATCCACCTCTACGCAGACGACACCATTCTATATACTTTCGGCCCGTCATTGGACACTGTGCTATCTAACCTCCAAACGAGCTTCAATGCCATACAACACTCCTTCCGTGGCCTCCAACTGCTCTTGAACGCTAGTAAAACCAAATGCATGCTTTTCAACCGATCGCTGCCTGCACCCGCATGCCCGACTAGCATCACCACCCTGGATGGTTCCGACCTTGAATATGTGGACACCTATAAGTACCTAGGTGTCTGGCTAGACTGCAAACTCTCCTTCCAGACTCATATCAAACATCTCCAATCGAAAATCAAATCAAGAGTCGGCTTTCTATTTTGCAACAAAGCCTCCTTCACTCACGCTGCCAAGCTTACCCTAGTAAAACTGACTATCCTACCGATCCTCGACTTCAACGATGTCATCTACAAAATTGCTTCCAACACTCTACTCAGCAAACTGGATGCAGTTTATCACAGTGCCATCCGTTTTGTCACTAAAGCACCTTATACTACCCACCACTGCGACTTGTATGCTCTAGTCGGCTGGCCCTCGCTATATATTCGTCGCCAGACCCACTGGCTCCAGGTCATCTAAAAGGCCATGCTAGGTAAAGCTCCGCCTTATCTCAGTTCACTGGTCACGATGGCAACACCCATCCGTAGCACGCGCTCCAGCAGGTGTATCTCACTGTAAACAGCTTTCATAGTGACCGTGGGAGTCTGTGATAACATCTGGACACACTGGTAAACAGCTTTCATAGTGACCGTGGGAGTCTGTGATAACATATGGACACACTGGTTAACAGCTTTCATATTGACCGTGGGAGTCTGTGATAACATCTGGACACACTGGTTAACAGCTTTCATATTGACCGTGGGAGTCAGTGATGGGAGACGGAGTCATAGTAGCACATTCCACTTATTACACTGCTGTAAGCAGAGGAATTTACACACCTATGACCTCTCTCTCTGGTGGTCTTCCTCTTTCTCTCTGGTGATCTTCCTCTTTCTCTCTCTCTATGGTGGTCTTCCTCTTTCTCTCTCTGGTGGTCTTCCTCTTTCTCTCTCTCTCTGGTGGTCTTCCTCTTTCTCTCTCTCTATGGTGGTCTTCCTCTTTCTCTCTCTGGTGGTCTTCCTCTTTCTCTCTCTCTCTGGTGGTCTTCCTCTTTCTCTCTCTGGTGGTCTTCCTCTTTCTCTCTCTCTGGTGGTCTTCCTCTTTCTCTCTCTGGTGGTCTTCCTCTTTCTCTCTCTCTCTGGTGGGCTCCCTCTCTCTCTCTCTCTCTCTCTCTCTCTCTCTCTGGTGGGCTCCCTCTCTCTCTCTCTCTGGTGGGCTCTCTCTCTCTCTTTCTCTCTCTGGTGGGCTCTCTCTCTCTCTCTCTCTGGTGGGCTCCCTCTCTCGCTCTATCTCTCTGGTGGGCTCCCTCTTTCTCTCTCTCTTTCTGGTGGGCTCCCTCTTTCTCTCTCTCTCTCTGGTGGGCTCCCTCTTTCTCTCTCTCTGGTGGGCTCCCTCTTTCTCTCTCTCTCTGGTGGGCTCCCTCTTTCTCTCACTCTCTGGTGGGCTCCCTCTTTCTCTCACTCTCTGGTGGGCTCCCTCTTTCTCTCACTTTCTGGTGGGCTCCCTCTTTCTCTCACTCTCTGGTGGGCTCCCTCTTTCTCTCACTCTCTGGTGGGCTCCCTCTTTCTCTCTGGTGGGCTCCCTCTTTCTCTCTGGTGGGCTCCCTCTTTCTCTCTGGTGGGCTCCCTCTTTCTCTCTGGTGGGCTCCCTCTTTCTCTCTGGTGGGCTCCCTCTTTCTCTCTCTCTCTGGTGGGCTCCCTCTTTCTCTCACTCTCTGGTGGGCTCCCTCTTTCTCTCACTCTCTGGTGGGCTCCCTCTTTCTCTCACTTTCTGGTGGGCTCCCTCTTTCTCTCACTCTCTGGTGGGCTCCCTCTTTCTCTCACTCTCTGGTGGGCTCCCTCTTTCTCTCTGGTGGGCTCCCTCTTTCTCTCTGGTGGGCTCCCTCTTTCTCTCTGGTGGGCTCCCTCTTTCTCTCTGGTGGGCTCCCTCTTTCTCTCTGGTGGGCTCCCTCTTTCTCTCTGGTGGGCTCCTCTCTCTCTCTCTCTCTCTCTCTCTCTGGTGGGCTCCCTCTTTCTCTCTCTCTCTCTGGTGGGCTCCCTCTTTCTCTCTCTCTCTCTGGTGGGCTCCCTCTTTCTCTCTCTCTCTCTGGTGGGCTCCCTCTTTCTCTCTCTCTCTCTCTCTCTGGTGGGCTCCCTCTTTCTCTCTCTCTCTGGTGGGCTCCCTCTTTCTCTCACTCTCTGGTGGGCTCCCTCTTTCTCTCACTCTCTGGTGGGCTCCCTCTTTCTCTCACTCTCTGGTGGGCTCCCTTTCTCTCACTCTCTGGTGGGCTCCCTCTCTCTCTCTGGTGGTCTCCCTCTCTCTCTCTGGTGGGCTCCCTCTTTCTCTCTGGTGATCTTCCTGGTGGTCTCCCTCTTCTCTCTCTGGTGGTCTTCCTCTCTGGTGGTCTTCCTCTTTCTCTCTGGTGGTCTCTCTGGTGGTCTTCCTCTTTCTCTGGTGGTCTCCTCTTTCTCTCTCTCTGGTGGGCTCCTCTTTCTCTCTCTGGTGGGCTCCTCTCTCTCTCTCTGGTGGGCTCCCTCTCTCTCTGGGCTCTCTCTCTCTCTCTCTCTGGTGGGCTCTCTCTCTCTCTCTCTGGTGGGCTCTCTCTCTCTCTCTCTGGTGGGCTCCTCTCTTTGGGCTCCCTCTCTCGCTCTCTGGTGGGCTCCCTCTTTCTCTCTTTGGTGGGCTCCCTCTTCTCTCTCTCTGGTGGGCTCCCTCTTTCTCTCTGGTGGGCTCCCTCTTTCTCTCTCTCTCTTTCTCTCTCTGGTGGGCTCCCTCTTTCTCTCACTCTCTGGTGGGCTCCCTCTTTCTCTCACTTTCTGGTGGGCTCTCTCTCTCACTCTCTGGTGGGCTCCCTCTTTCTCTCACTCTCTGGTGGGCTCCTCTCTCTCTCTCTGGTGGGCTCCCTCTTCTCTCTCTCTCTCTGGTGGGCTCCTTTCTCTTTCTCTCTCTCTGGTGGGCTCCCTCTTTCTCTCTCTCTGGTGGGCTCCCTCTTCTCTCACTCTCTGGTGGGCTCCCTCTTTCTCTCACTCTGGTGGGCTCCCTCTTTCTCTCACTCTGGTGGGCTCCCTCTTTCTCTCACTCTCTGGTGGGCTCTCCTCTTCTCTCTGGTGGGCTCCCTCTTTCTCTCTGGTGGGCTCCCTCTTTCTCTCTGGTGGGCTCTCTTTCTCTCTGGTGGGCTCCCTCTTTCTCTCTCTGGTGGGCTCCCTCTTCTCTCTGGTCTCTGGTGGGCTCCTCTCTTCTCTCTCTCTCTCTGGGCTCCCTTTTCTCTCTCTCTGGTGGGCTCCCTCTTTCTCTCTCTGGTGGGCTCTCTCTCTCTGGTGGGCTCCCTTTCTCTCTCTCTCTGGTGGGCTCCCTTTCTCTCACTCTCTGGTGGGCTCCCTCTCTTTCTCACTCTCTGGTGGGCTCCCTCTCTCTCTCTCTCTGGTGGGCTCCTCTCTCTCACTCTCTGGTGGGCTCCCTCTTTCTCTCACTCTCTGGTGGGCTCCCTCTTTCTCTCACTCTCTGGTGGTCTCCCTCTCTCTCTCTGGTGGGCTCCTCTCTCTGGTGGGCTCCCTCTTTCTCTCTCTCTCTCTGGTGGGCTCCCTCTCTCTCTGGTGGGCTCTCTCTCTCTCTCTCTCTCTCTCTGGTGGGCTCCCTCTCTCTTTCTCTCTGGTGGGCTCTCTCTCTCTTTCTGGTGGGCTCCCTCTTTCTCTCTCTCTCTGGTGGGCTCCCTCTTTCTCTCTCTGGTGGGCTCCCTCTTTCTCTCTGGTGGGCTCCCTCTTTCTCTCTCTCTGGTGGGCTCCCTCTTTCTCTCTCTGGTGGGCTCCCTCTTTCTCCCTCTCTCTCTCTGGTGGGCTCCCTCTCTCTCTCTCTCCCTCTCTCTGGTGGGCTCCCTCTTTCTCTCTGGTGGGCCTCTCTCTCTCTGGTGGGCTCCTCTCTCTCTGGTGGGCTCTCTCTCTCACTCTCTGGTGGGCTCCCTCTTTCTCTCACTCTCTGGTGGGCTCCTCTTTCTCCCTCTCACTTTCTGGTGGGCTCCCTCTTTCTCTCACTCTCTGGTGGGCTCCCTCTTTCTCACTCTCTCTCCCTCTTTCTCTCTGGTGGGCTCCCTCTTTCTCTCTGGTGGGCTCCCTCTTTCTCTCTGGTGGGCTCCCTCTTTCTCTCTGGTGGGCTCCCTCTTTCTCTCTGGTGGGCTCCCTCTCTCTCTGGTGGGCTCCCTCTCTCTCTCTCTGGTGGGCTCCCTTTCTCTCTGGTGGGCTCCCTCTCTTCTCTCTGGTGGGCTCCTCTTTCTCTCTCTGGTGGGCTCCCTCTTTCTCTCTCTCTCTCTCTCTGGTGGGCTCTGGTGGGCCTCCTTTCTCTTTCTCTCTCTCCTCTTTCTCTCTCTCTGGTGGGCTCCCTCGGTCTCTCTCTCTCTGGTGGGCTCCCTCTTTCTCTCTGGTGGGCTCCCTTTTCTCTCTGGTGGGCTCCCTCTTTCTCTCTCTCTGGTGGGCTCCCTCTTCTCTCTCTGGTGGGCTCCCTCTTTCTCACTCTCTGGTGGGCTCCCTCTTCTCTCCCTCTTTCTCTGGTGGTCTCCTCTCTCTCTCTCTGGTGGGCTCCCTCTTTCTCTCTCTCTGGTGGGCTCCCTCTTTCTCTCTGGTGGGCTCCCTCTTTCTCTCTCTCTCTCTGGTGGGCTCCCTTTTCTCTCTGGTGGGCTCCCTCTTTCTCTCTGGTGGGCTCTCTCTTTCTCTCTCTGGTGGGCTCCTCTCTTTCTCTCTGGTGGGCTCCTCTTTCTCTCTCTGGTGGGCTCCCTTTTTCTCTCACTCTCTCTGGTGGGCTCCCTCCTCTCTCTCTCTGGTGGGCTCCCTCTTCTCTCTCTCTCTGGTGGGCTCCCTCTTTCTCTCACTCTCTGGTGGGCTCCCTCTTTCTCTCACTCTCTGGTGGGCTCCCTCTTTCTCTCACTCAGTCTGGTGGGCTCCTCTTTCTCTCACTCTCTGGTGGGCTCCCTCTTTCTCTCTCTCTCTGGTGGGCTCCCTCTTTCTCTTTCTCTCCTTTTCTCTCTTCTGGTGGGCTCCAGCTCACTCTCTGGTGGGCTCCCTCTTTCTCTCACTCAAGACAAACTCTCACTTTCTGGTGGGCTCCCTCTCTCTCAAATCTCAATCCCTCTTTCTCTCACTCTCTGGTGGGCTCCCTCTCAAGTCTCAAATAAACAAAGCTCCCTCTTTCTCTCTGGTGGGCTCTCTCTCCCTCTTTCTCTCATGGTGGGCTCCCTCTTTCTCTCTGGGGCTCCTCTCTCTGGTGGGCTCCCTCTTTCTCTCTCTGGTGGGCTCCCTCTTAGTCTCTCTCTCTGGTGGGCTCCCTCTTTCTCTCAAAATCTCTGGTGGGCTCCCTCTCTTCTCTCTCTCTCTGGTGGGCTCCCTCTTTCTCTCTCTCTCTCTGGTCGGCTCCCTCTTTCTCTCAACTGGTGGGCTCCTCTCACTCTCTGGTGGGCTCCCTTTCTCTCTCTCTGGTGGGCTCCCTCTTTCTCTCACTCTCTGGTGGGCTCCCTCTCTCTCTGGTGGTCTGGTGGGAATCCCTGTTCTCTCTCTTTCTCTCTGGTGGGCTCCCTCTTTCTCTCTGGTGGGCTCACCAATAAGAAGGTGGGCTCCCTCTTTCTCTCTCTCTCTGGTGGGCTCTCTCTCTTCTCTCTCTCTCTCTGGTGGGCTCCCTCTTTCTCTGGTGGGCTCCCTCTTTCTCTCTCTCTCTCTGGTGGGCTCCCTCTTTCTCTCACTCTCTGGTGGGCTCCCTCTTTCTCTCACTCTCTGGTGGGCTCCCTCTTTCTCTCACTCTCTGGTGGGCTCCCTCTTTCTCTCACTCTCTGGTGGGCTCCCTCTTTCTCTCTGGTGGTCTCCCTCTCTCTCTCTCTGGTGGGCTCCCTCTTTCTCTCTGGTGGGCTCCCTCTTTCTCTCTGGTGGGCTCCCTCTTTCTCTCTGGTGGGCTCCCTCTTTCTCTCTGGTGGGCTCCCTCTTTCTCTCTGGTGGGCTCCCTCTTTCTCTCACTCTCTGGTTCCCTCTTTCTCACTCTCTGGTGGGCTCCCTCTTTCTCTCACTAGTGGGCTCCCTTCTCTCACTCTCTGGTGAGCTCCCTCTTTCTCACTCTCTGGTGGTCTCCCTTTCTCTCTGGTGGCTCCCTCTGGTGAACACCTTTTCTCTTAACTCTCTCTGGTGGGCTCCTCTTTCTCTCTCTCTCTCTGTCTGGTGGGCTCTCCTTTGCTCTGCGACCTGGCCTCTCTAAAGCATAGCTGGTGGGCTCCTCTGGTGGGCTCTCTCTCTCTCTCTCTCTCTGGTGGGCTCCCTCTTTCTCTCTCTCTCTGGTGGGCTCCCTCTTTCTCTCTCTCTCTCTGGTGGGCTCCCTCTTTCTCTCTCTCTCTCTGGTGGGCTCCCTCTTTCTCTCTCTGGTGGGCTCTCTGGTGGGCTCCCTCTTTCTCTCATCTCTCTGGTGGGCTCCCTCTTTCTCTCTCTCTCTGGTGGGCTCCCTCTGACACAAGTCAAGTGAAAAGAAAGTCTTTCTCTCTGGTGGGCTGTTCTTGGTGGCTCCCTCTTTCTCTCACTCTCTGGTGGGCTCTCTCTCATGGGAGGGCTCAATTCTCTTAGGCCTCTAGGTGGGCTCCCTCTCTCTTTCTCTCTGGTGGGCCCTCTTTCTCTCTGGTGGGCTCCCTGTCTCTCTGGTGGGCTCCCTCTCTGGTGGGCTCCCTCTTTCTCTCTCTCTTCTGGTGGGCTCCCTCTTTCTCTCACTCTCTGGTGGGCTCCCTCTTTCTCTCACTCTCTGGTGGGCTCCCTCTTCTCTCTCTCTGGTGAGATACTCTGGTGTGGTGAGATCACTCTCTGGTGTGTCTCTCTGGTGGTCTCCCTCTCTCTCTCTTTCTCTCTGGTGGTCTCCTCTCTGTAGAGATCTCTCTCTGGTGGAGATACTGGTGTCTAGGTGGTCTCCCTCTCTCTCCTCTGGTGGAGATACTGGTGTGTAGTCTACTGGTCTCCCTCTACTCTCTGGTGGTCTCCCTCTGTAGAGGTGGTCTCCCTCTCTCTCTCTCTCTGGTGGTCTCCCTCTCTCACTCTCTGGTGGGCTCCCTCTTTCTCTCACTCTCTGGTGAGCTCCCTCTTTCTCTCACTCTCTGGTGGTCTCCCTCTCTCTCTCTCTGGTGGTCTCCCTCTCTCTCTCTCTGGTGGTCTCCCTCTCTCTCTCTCTGGTGAGCTCCCTCTTTCTCTCACTCTCTGGTGGTCTCCCTCTCTCTCTCTCTGGTGGTCTCCCTCTCTCTCTCTCTGAGGGTAGTCACCTGGAATGCATTTCAATTAACAGGTGTGCCTTGTTCAAAGTTAATTTATTTCCTTCTTAATGCGTTGAGCCAATCAGTTGTGTTGTGAGAATGTAGGGTGGTATTCAGAAGATAGCCCTATTTGGTAAAATACCAAGTCCATATTATGGCAAGAACAGCTCAAATAAGCAAAGACAAACGACAGTTCATCATCAAATTTCAATAACTTTTAAAGTTTCTTCAAGTACAGTCACATAAACCATCAAGCGCTATGATGAAACTGGCTCTCATGAGGACCCTCACAGGAAAGGAAGACCACGACTTACATGTGGTGCAGAGGATAAGTTCATTAGTTACCAGCCTCAGAAATTTCAACCAAATAAATGCGTCACAGAGTTCAAGTAACAGACACATCTCAACTTCAACTGTTCAGAGGAGACTGCGTGAATCAGGCCTTCATGGTTGAATTGCTTTAAAGAAACCACTACTAAAGGACACCAATAAGAAGAAAAGACTTGCTTGGGCCAAGAAATACGAGCAATGGACATTAGACCGGTGGAAATCTGTCCTTTGGTCTGATGAGTCCAAATTTGCGATTATTGGTTCCAAACGCCATGTCTTTGTGAGAGACAGAGAAGGTGAACGGATGATCTCCGCATGTGTGGTTCCCACCGTGAAGCATGGAGGGTTTTAATATTTTTATTTCACCTTTATTTAACCAGGTAGGCTAGTTGAGAACACCTTTATTTAACCAGGTAGGCTAGTTGAGAACACCTTTATTTAACCAGGTAGGCTAGTTGAGAACAAGTTCTCATTTGCAACTGCGACCTGGCCAAGATAAAGCATAGCAGTGTGACACAGACAACAACACAGAGTTACACATGGAGTAAACAATAAACAAGCCAATAACACAAACAAGTCAATGACACAGTAGAGAAAAGAAAGTCTATATACAGTGTGTTCAAAAGGCATGAGGAGGAAGACAATACATAGGCCATAGGAGCGAAGAGTTAATAAGATTAACACTGGAGTGATAAATGATGATGTGCAGGTAGAGATACTGGTGTGTAGAGATACAGGTAGAGATACTGGTGTGTAGAGATACTGGTGTGTAGAGATACTGGTGTGTAGAGATACTGGTAGAGATACTGGTGTGTAGAGATACTGGTAGAGATACTGGTGTGTAGAGATACTGGTGTGTAGAGATACTGGTGTGTAGAGATACTGGTGTGTAGAGATACTGGTGTGTAGAGATACTGGTGTGTAGAGATACTGGTAGAGATACTGGTGTGTAGAGATACTGGTGTGTAGAGATACTGGTGTGTAGAGATACTGGTGTGTAGAGATACTGGTGTGTAGAGATACTGGTAGAGATACTGGTGTGTAGAGATACTGGTGTGTAGAGATACTGGTGTGTAGAGATACTGGTGTGTAGAGATACTGGTGTGTAGAGATACTGGTGTGTAGAGATACTGGTGTGTAGAGATACTGGTGTGCAAAAGAGCAGAAAAGTAAATAAAACAAAAACAGTATGGGGATGAGGTAGGTAGATTGGGTGGGCTATTTACAGATGGACTAGGATGAGGCGTGATGGTGTGGGGGTGCTTTGCTGGTGACTCTGATTTATATATGGGAAGTGTGGGAAGTCCTTCAAGACTGTTGGAAAAGCATTGAAGCTGGTTGAGAGAATGCAAAGAGTGTACAAACCTGTCATCAAGGCAAAGGGTGGCTACTTTGAAGAATTTGGATTAACACTTTGCCATATGTGTTATTTCATAGTTTTGATGTCTTCACTATTATTCTACAATGTAGAAAATAGTAAAAATAAATAAAAGCCCTTGAATGAGTAGGTGTGACAAACCTTTGACTGGTGCTGTATATTTGATCTATGTGTGGAGTGAGATGTACCCTGTCTGTCCACGTTGTCGTATTTTACCGGGATTGATTCATGAATTTGACCCTCTACAACTGTGACGAGGACTGTGTAGTCGACTCTTTGCCCTGAGGCAAACGGTTGTTTACAGCCTAAAGTAACCTTCATCTCAGTGGTGTTACCAGGGCTTATGATATGGTATTAGGGTCAGGGGTGGTGTGGCAACAAGGCACATGTTTTATCACAAGGCTAAGGTATAGCGTTTAGTCCTATCAGTACTAACAATACTGTGTGTGTGTGTGTGTGTGTGTGTCAGGTCAGGAGCGGTTTGGGAACATGACCCGGGTCTACTACCGTGAGGCCATGGGGGCGTTCATCGTGTTTGACATGACGCGGCCGTCCTCCTTCGAGGCCGTCACCAAGTGGAAGGAGGACCTGGACTCTAAACTCACGCTGGCCAATGGGAAAAATGTGGCCGCTGTGTTATTGGCTAATAAGTGCGACCAGGGGCAGGACGTGCTGACCAACAATGGGATCCAGATGGAGAAATTCTGTCAGGAGAACGGCTTTGTGGGATGGTACGAGACCTCTGCCAAGGTAAGAACACAGACACACACACACACACACACACGTACACACACAGAAGTAGATTCATGAGAATGTCTTACCAAACCTCCACACACACTCACACCTCCGTACATATTGTTAACACACTGACACACGCACACACTCACACCTCCGTACATATTGTTAACACACTGACACACGCACACTCCCATGTAGAGTTGGGTGGTGTCCAGATGTTCAATCCATTTCCATACTGTGGTATACGGTATTACCGGAAGTGCACACACAGTGGAGCTATTATTATTATATAAAAATATTAAGAAATTGAAGCAAAAACAATTTAGGAAACATGGATCTTGATTCAGGAGGGGATTCAATGATTCTGCTGTAACCAAGAAGCTTGATGTTGACATCTAGCCACTTAGCAATACTATGCATAGCTGGAGCCCGGAGCTGGAGATCATTTAGCACGCAACCTCCACACAATTTATTTTACATTTTTAAATGTTTGAAAACGCTATTGAAATACCCCGGTATATGGTATAAACAGTATACAGCCCCAGCCTGCTCACATGCGATGGAGTCATGGCACCTTGTACAGCTCTGGAATTTCACAAATGAACTGAAAGTGAGCACTGTCAGTTGGATCACACACACACACTCTCCTGTCCCGGAAACCCTGTGTGCCAGTGGAGCTCTACATACTGAGAGTCAGAAGAAAGTGAAAGGTCGTTACCGTGGGTTACCAGATTTATGCAGCTGCATTTTATTTCTGAAAAGTTGTCCCTATCTGACTGCCTTTGTTCTCTCCAGAAGGTAGTTCTGCATAGACTTCCACCTATCCAGTTGGATTGAGGAGTGGAAGAGGAAGAGGGAAGAAATGAGGAGACGACTCTTTGGAATGGAAATTGAACCGCATGAAGCATTCAGCCTCTTCACTCAAATACAAGAGAGTGATAGAGAGTGATGTGTAGAGGGATATAGAGTGATGTAGAGAGTGATGTGTAGAGGGATATAGAGTGATGTAGAGAGTGATGTGTAGAGGGATATAGAGTGATGTATAGAGGGATATAGAGAGGGATATAGAGTGATGTAGAGAGGGATATAGAGTGATGTGTAGAGGGATATAGAGAGGGATATAGAGTGATGTAGAGAGTGATGTATAGAGGGATATAGAGTGATGTAGAGAGTGATGTGTAGAGGGATATAGAGTGATGTAGAGAGTGATGTATAGAGGGATATAGAGTGATGTAGAGAGTGATGTGTAGAGGGATATAGAGTGATGTATAGAGGGATATAGAGAGGGATATAGAGTGATGTAGAGAGGGATATAGAGTGATGTGTAGAGCGATGTAGAGTGATGTATAGAGGGATATAGAGTGATGTATAGAGGGATATAGAGTGATGTATAGAGGGATATAGAGTGATGTATAGAGGGATATAGAGTGATGTATAGAGGGATATAGAGTGATGTATAGAGGATATAGAGTGATGTAGAGAGTGATGTGTAGAGTGATGTATAGAGGGATATAGAGTGATGTGTAGAGCGATGTAGAGTGATGTATAGAGGGATATAGAGTGATGTGTAGAGCGATGTAGAGGGATGTATAGAGGGCTATAGAGTGATGTATAGAGGGATATAGAGTGATGTATAGAGGGATATAGAGTGATGTAGAGAGTGATTTATAGAGGGATATAGAGTGATGTATAGAGGGATATAGAGTGATGTATAGAGCGATGTAGAGTGATATATAGAGGGATGTATAGAGGGATATAGAGTGATGTAGAGAGTGATGTATAGAGGGATGTATAGAGGGCTATAGAGTGATGTATAGAGGGATATAGAGTGATGTATAGAGGGATATAGAGTGATGTAGAGAGTGATTTATAGAGGGATATAGAGTGATGTATAGAGGGATATAGAGTGATGTATAGAGCGATGTAGAGTGATATATAGAGGGATGTATAGAGGGATATAGAGTGATGTAGAGAGTGATGTAGAGAGTGATGTATAGAGGGATGTATAGAGGGCTATAGAGTGATGTATAGAGCGATGTAGAGTGATATATAGAGGGATGTATAGAGGGATATAGAGTGATGTAGAGAGTGATGTATAGAGTGATGTATAGAGGGATATAGAGTGATGTAGAGAGTGATGTATAGAGGGATATAGAGTGATGTATAGAGGGATATAGAGGGATGTATAGAGGGATATAGAGTGATGTATAGAGCGATGTAGAGTGATATATAGAGGGATGTATAGAGGGCTATAGAGTGATGTATAGAGGGATATAGAGTGATGTAGAGAGTGATGTATAGAGTGATGTATAGAGCGATGTAGAGTGATGTAGAGAGGGATATAGAGTGATGTATAGAGGGATGTATAGAGTGATGTATAGAGTGATGTATAGAGGGATATAGAGTGATGTAGAGAGGGATATAGAGTGATGTATAGAGGGATGTATAGAGGGATATAGAGTGATGTGTAGAGGGATATAGAGTGATGTAGAGAGGGATATAGAGTGATGTAGAGAGTGATGTATAGAGTGATGTATAGAGGGATATAGAGTGATGTATAGAGGGATATAGAGTGATGTAGAGAGTGATGTGTAGAGGGATATAGAGTGATGTATAGAGCGATGTAGAGTGATATATAGAGGGATGTATAGAGGGATATAGAGTGATGTAGAGAGTGATGTATAGAGTGATGTATAGAGGGATATAGAGTGATGTAGAGAGTGATGTATAGAGTGATGTATAGAGGGATATAGAGTGATGTAGAGAGGGATATAGAGTGATGTAGAGAGTGATGTATAGAGTGATGTATAGAGGGATATAGAGTGATGTAGAGAGGGATATAGAGTGATGTAGAGAGTGATGTATAGAGTGATGTATAGAGGGATATAGAGTGATGTATAGAGTGATGTATAGAGGGCTATAGAGTGATGTATAGAGGGATATAGAGTGATGTAGAGGGATGTATAGAGGGATATAGAGTGATGTGTAGAGGGATATAGAGTGATGTAGAGAGGGATATAGAGTGATGTAGAGAGTGATGTATAGAGTGATGTATAGAGGGATATAGAGTGATGTATAGAGTGATGTATAGAGGGCTATAGAGTGATGTATAGAGGGATATAGAGTGATGTATAGAGGGATGTATAGAGGGATATAGAGTGATGTAGAGTGATGTATAGAGGGATGTATAGAGGGCTATAGAGTGATGTATAGAGCGATGTAGAGTGATATATAGAGGGATGTATAGAGGGCTATAGAGTGATGTATAGAGGGATATAGAGTGATGTAGAGAGTGATGTATAGAGTGATGTATAGAGGGATATAGAGTGATGTAGAGAGTGATGTATAGAGGGATATAGAGTGATGTATAGAGGGATATAGAGGGATGTATAGAGGGATATAGAGTGATGTATAGAGCGATGTAGAGTGATATATAGAGGGATGTATAGAGGGCTATAGAGTGATGTATAGAGGGATATAGAGTGATGTAGAGAGTGATGTATAGAGTGATGTATAGAGGGATATAGAGTGATGTAGAGAGGGATATAGAGTGATGTATAGAGGGATATAGAGTGATGTAGAGAGGGATATAGAGTGATGTATAGAGCGATGTAGAGTGATGTAGAGAGGGATATAGAGTGATGTAGAGAGGGATATAGAGTGATGTATAGAGGGATGTATAGAGGGATATAGAGTGATGTGTAGAGGGATATAGAGTGATGTATAGAGGGATGTATAGAGGGATATAGAGTGATGTGTAGAGGGATATAGAGTGATGTATAGAGGGATGTATAGAGGGATATAGAGTGATGTGTAGAGGGATATAGAGGGATGTATAGAGGGATATAGAGTGATGTAGAGAGTGATGTATAGAGTGATGTATAGAGGGATATAGAGTGATGTATAGAGCGATGTAGAGTGATGTAGAGAGGGATATAGAGTGATGTAGAGAGTGATGTATAGAGTGATGTATAGAGGGATATAGAGTGATGTAGAGAGGGATATAGAGTGATGTATAGAGGGATGTATAGAGGGATATAGAGTGATGTGTAGAGGGATATAGAGTGATGTAGAGAGGGATATAGAGTGATGTAGAGAGTGATGTATAGAGTGATGTATAGAGGGATATAGAGTGATGTATAGAGGGATATAGAGTGATGTAGAGAGTGATGTGTAGAGGGATATAGAGTGATGTATAGAGCGATGTAGAGTGATATATAGAGGGATGTATAGAGGGATATAGAGTGATGTAGAGAGTGATGTATAGAGTGATGTATAGAGGGATATAGAGTGATGTAGAGAGGGATATAGAGTGATGTATAGAGGGATGTATAGAGGGATATAGAGTGATGTGTAGAGGGATATAGAGTGATGTAGAGAGGGATATAGAGTGATGTAGAGAGTGATGTATAGAGTGATGTATAGAGGGATATAGAGTGATGTATAGAGGGATATAGAGTGATGTAGAGAGTGATGTGTAGAGGGATATAGAGTGATGTATAGAGCGATGTAGAGTGATATATAGAGGGATGTATAGAGGGATATAGAGTGATGTAGAGAGTGATGTATAGAGTGATGTATAGAGTGATGTAGAGAGTGATGTGTAGAGGGATATAGAGTGATGTATAGAGCGATGTAGAGTGATATATAGAGCGATGTAGAGTGATATATAGAGGGATATAGAGCGATGTAGAGTGATGTAGAGAGGGATATAGAGTGATGTAGAGAGTGATGTATAGAGTGATGTAGAGAGTGATGTGTAGAGGGATATAGAGTGATGTATAGAGCGATGTAGAGTGATATATAGAGGGATATAGAGCGATGTAGAGTGATGTAGAGAGGGATATAGAGTGATGTAGAGAGTGATGTATAGAGTGATGTATAGAGGGATATAGAGTGATGTAGAGAGGGATATAGAGTGATGTATAGAGGGATGTATAGAGGGATATAGAGTGATGTGTAGAGGGATATAGAGTGATGTAGAGAGGGATATAGAGTGATGTAGAGAGTGATGTATAGAGTGATGTATAGAGGGATATAGAGTGATGTATAGAGGGATATAGAGTGATGTAGAGAGTGATGTGTAGAGGGATATAGAGTGATGTATAGAGCGATGTAGAGTGATATATAGAGGGATGTATAGAGGGATATAGAGTGATGTAGAGAGTGATGTATAGAGTGATGTATAGAGGGATATAGAGGGATATAGAGAGGGATATAGAGTGATGTAGAGAGTGATGTATAGAGTGATGTATAGAGGGATATAGAGTGATGTAGAGAGGGATATAGAGTGATGTAGAGAGGGATATAGAGTGATGTAGAGAGTGATGTATAGAGTGATGTATAGAGGGATATAGAGTGATGTAGAGAGGGATATAGAGTGATGTAGAGAGTGATGTATAGAGTGATGTATAGAGGGATATAGAGTGATGTATAGAGTGATGTATAGAGGGCTATAGAGTGATGTATAGAGGGATATAGAGTGATGTAGAGGGATGTATAGAGGGATATAGAGTGATGTGTAGAGGGATATAGAGTGATGTAGAGAGGGATATAGAGTGATGTAGAGAGTGATGTATAGAGTGATGTATAGAGGGATATAGAGTGATGTATAGAGGGATATAGAGTGATGTATAGAGTGATGTATAGAGGGCTATAGAGTGATGTATAGAGGGATATAGAGTGATGTATAGAGGGATGTATAGAGGGATATAGAGTGATGTGTAGAGGGATATAGAGTGATGTAGAGAGGGATATAGAGTGATGTAGAGAGTGATGTATAGAGTGATGTATAGAGGGATATAGAGTGATGTATAGAGGGATATAGAGTGATGTATAGAGTGATGTATAGAGGGCTATAGAGTGATGTATAGAGGGATATAGAGTGATGTAGAGAGTGATGTGTAGAGTGATGTATAGAGGGATATAGAGTGATGTAGAGAGTGATGTGTAGAGCGATATAGAGTGATGTATAGAGGGATGTGTAGAGTGATGTATAGAGTGATGTAGAGAGTGATGTGTAGAGCGATATAGAGTGATGTATAGAGGGATATAGAGTGATGTAGAGAGTGATGTGTAGAGCGATATAGAGTGATGTATAGAGGGATATAGAGTGATGTATAGAGGGATATAGAGGGACGTGTAGAGGGATATAGAGTGATGTAGAGAGGGATATAGTGATGTATAGAGTGATGTAGAGAGTGATGTATAGAGGGATATAGAGTGATGTATAGAGGGATATAGTGATGTATAGAGGGATATAGTGATGTATAGAGTGATGTATAGAGGGATATAGTGATGTATAGAGGGATATAGTGATGTATAGAGGGATATAGAGTGATGTATAGAGGGATATAGAGTGATGTATAGAGGGATATAGAGTGATGTATAGAGGGATATAGTGATGTATAGAGGGATATAGAGTGATGTATAGAGTGATGTATAGAGGGATATAGTGATGTATAGAGTGATATAGAGTGATGTAGAGAGTGATGTAGAGAGTGATGTAGAGAGTGATGTAGAGAGTGATATAGAGTGATATAGAGTGATGTAGAGAGTGATGTAGAGAGGGATGTGTAGAGCGATGTAGAGTGATGTAGAGAGTGATGTGTAGTGCGATATAGAGTGATGTATAGAGGGATATAGAGGGACGTGTAGAGCGATGTAGAGTGATGTATAGAGGGATGTGTAGAGTGATGTATAGAGGGATATAGAGTGATGTAGAGAGTGATGTGTAGAGTGATGTAGAGAGTGATGTAGAGAGTGATGTATAGAGGGATATAGAGTGATATAGAGGGATATAGAGTGATGTAGACAGTGGTGTAGAGAGGGATATAGAGTGATGTAGACAGTGGTGTAGAGAGGGATATAGAGTGATGTATAGAGGGATATAGAGTGATGTAGAGAGTGATGTGTAGAGCGATATAGAGTGATGTGTAGAGCGATATAGAGTGATGTATAGAGTGATGTAGAGAGTGATGTATAGAGTGATGTAGAGAGTGATGTATAGAGTCATGTAGAGAGTGATGTAGAGAGGGATATGGAGTGATGAAGAGAGATGTAGAGAGGGATATAGAGTGATGTATAGAGTGATGTAGAGAGGGATATAGAGTGATGTAGACAGTGGTGTAGAGAGGGATATAGAGTGATGTAGACAGTGGTGTAGAGAGGGGTGTATGGAGTGCTATAGACAGTGGTGTAGAGAGTGGTGTATGGAGTGCTATAGACAGTGGTGTAGAGAGGGGTGTATGGAGTGCTATAGACAGTGGTGTAGAGAGGGGTGTATGGAGTGCTATAGACAGTGGTGTAGAGAGGGGTGTATGGAGTGCTATAGACAGTGGTGTAGAGAGGGGTGTATGGAGTGCTATAGACAGTGGTGTAGAGAGGGGTGTATGGAGTGCTATAGACAGTAGTGTAGAGAGGGGTGTATGGAGTGCTATAGACAGTAGTGTAGAGAGGGGTGTATGGAGTGCTATAGACAGTAGTGTAGAGAGGGGTGTATGGAGTGCTATAGACAGTAGTGTAGAGAGGGGTGTATGGCGTGCTATAGACAGTGGTGTAGAGAGGGGTGTATGGAGTGCTATAGACAGTGGTGTAGAGAGGGGTGTAGAGAGGGGTGTATGGCGTGCTATAGACAGTGGTGTAGAGAGGGGTGTATGGAGTGCTATAGACAGTGGTGTAGAGAGGGGTGTATGGAGTGCTATAGACAGTGGTGTAGAGAGGGGTGTAGAGAGGGGTGTATGGCGTGCTATAGACAGTGGTGTAGAGAGGGGTGTATGGAGTGCTATAGACAGTGGTGTAGAGAGGGGTGTATGGAGTGCTATAGACAGTGGTGTAGTGAGGGGTGTATGGAGTGCTATAGACAGTGGTGTAGAGAGGGGTGTATGGAGTGCTATAGACAGTGGTGTAGAGAGGGGTGTAGAGAGGGGTGTATGGAGTGCTATAGACAGTGGTGTAGAGAGGGGTGTAGAGAGGGGTGTATGGAGTGCTATAGACAGTGGTGTAGAGAGGGGTGTAGAGAGGGGTGTATGGCGTGCTATAGACAGTGGTGTAGAGAGGGGTGTATGGCGTGCTATAGACAGTGGTGTAGAGAGGGGTGTATGGCGTGCTATAGACAGTGGTGTAGAGAGGGGTGTATGGAGTGCTATAGACAGTGGTGTAGAGAGGGGTGTAGAGAGGGGTGTATGGAGTGCTATAGACAGTGGTGTAGAGAGGGGTGTATGGAGTGCTATAGACTAGTGTAGAGAGGGGTGTATGGAGTGCTATAGACAGTGGTGTAGAGAGGGGTGTGCAGAACATTAAGACAATTCCTTGATCCTTCCAGTGGTGTTGAGTTGTCCGGTCCATCTCCCTGAAGACTCCATGACGACGTGTTTCTCTTCACGTCTTAGTGGAAACGCAAGATGACGCAAATGACTGATTTTCTCAGAAAGAGCTTTGAGATGTGTGTGTGTGGACCAGTCATGTGGCTGCTATTAGATAAAGCCCCTCTGTTACATGAACCCGTTCTGAATTTTGTCTGTCTGTCTGTCTGTCTGTCTGTCTGTCTGTCTGTCTGTCTGTCTGTCTGTCTGTCTGTCTGTCTGTCTGTCTGTCTGTCTGTCTGTCTGTCTGTCTGTCTGTCTGTCTGTCTGTCTGTCTGTCTGTCTGTCTGTCTGTCTGTCTGTCTGTCTGTCTGTCTGTCTGTCTGTCTGTCTGTCTGTCTGTCTGTCTGTCTGTCTGTCTGTCTGTCTGTCTGTCTGTCTGTCTGTCTGTCTGTCTGTCTGTCTGTCTGTCTGTCTGTCTGTCTGTCTGTCTGTCTGTCTGTCTGTCTGTCTGTCTGTCTGTCTGTCTGTCTGTCTGTCTGTCTGTCTGTCTGTCTGTCTGTCTGTCTGTCTGTGTGGTAATGTAAGATGTTATTAGAGAGGAAGTCTGCTGCAGACTACATTATGTCACATCCTGCTGAGCAAGCTGATAAAGGACCTAATGAAGATTCAATATTCAACCAAGTAATTCTGCTGCCCAACTCACCCCATGGTCTGAGGAAGACTGTGTGTGTGTATGTGCGTGTGTGTGTGTGCGTGTGCGTGTGCGCGTGCGCGTGTGTGTGTGTCGCTGGCGAAGCAGCTGTTGGAGGCTTGAAATGTTCTAAAATCAGACTGTAGACTTTTATCCCTGTCCTAAATGTTCTCCCTCTCATTAACTTCTCATTAGTGATCACTGACCCTGTCCTCTCCTGACTTGATCCCATAGTTCACCTCAACCCCGAAGGCTTCGTTACAGAAACCACACCAAATTATTAACGTGTGGATTGGTGTTTTAGTCTCATTATCAAACCGTTGCAATAGGTAGAAGATGCAGATGTGTCACTGCACATCAACCCATGAGTGAGTGAGTGTCTGTTTCGTTTTGTGCCTCTGTGTATGCGTCTGTGTCGTTGTGTGGCTCTGTGTATGCGTCTGTGTCGTTGTGTGGCTCTGTGTATGCGTCTGTGTCGTTGTGTGGCTCTGTGTATGTGTCTGTGTGTCTGTTTCGTTTTGTGCCTCTGTGTATGCGTCTGTGTCGTTGTGTGGCTCTGTGTATGCGTCTGTGTCGTTGTGTGGCTCTGTGTATGCGTCTGTGTCGTTGTGTGGCTCTGTGTATGTGTCTGTGTGTCTGTTTCGTTTTGTGCCTCTGTGTATGCGTCTGTGTCGTTGTGTGGCTCTGTGTATGCGTCTGTGTCGTTGTGTGGCTCTGTGTATGTGTCTGTGTGTCTGTTTCGTTTTGTGCCTCTGTGTATGCGTCTGTGTCGTTGTGTGGCTCTGTGTATGACCATGTCCCAGGACTACCTGACATGAGGACTCCTTGCTGTCCCCAGTCCACCTGGCCATGCTCCTGCTCCAGTTTCAACTGTTCTGCCTTACTATTATTCAACCATGCTGGTCATTTATGAACATTTGAACATCTTGGCCACGTTCTGTTATAATCTCCACCTGGCACAGCCAGAAGAGGACTGGCCACCCCACATATGCTCTCTCTAATTCTCTCTTTCTTTCTCTCTCTCGGAGGACCTGAGCCCTAGGACCGTGCCCCAGGACTACCTGACATGATGGCTCCTTGCTGTCCCCAGTCCATCTGACTGTGCTGCTGCTCCAGTTTCAACTGTTCTGCCTTATTATTATTTGACCATGCTGGTCATTTATGAACATTTGAACATCTTGGTCATGTTCTGTTATAATCTCTACCCGGCACAGCCAGAAGAGGACTGGCCACCCCACATAGCCCGGTTCCTCTCTAGGTTTCTTCCTAGGTTTTGGCCTTTCTAGGGAGTTTTTCCTAGCCACCGTGCTTTTACACCTGCATTGTTTGCTGTTTGGGGTTTTAGGCTGGGTTTCTGTACAGCACTTTGAGATATCAGCTGATGTACGAAGGGCTATATAAATAAATTTGATTTGATTTGATTTGTATGCGTCTGTGTCGTTGTGTGGCTCTGTGTATGTGTCTGTGTGTCTGTTTCGTTTTGTGCCTCTGTGTATGTGTCTGTGTCGTTGTGTGGCTCTGTGTATGCGTCTGTGTCGTTGTGTGGCTCTGTGTATGCGTCTGTGTCGTTGTGTGGCTCTGTGTATGTGTCTGTGTGTCTGTTTCGTTTTGTGCCTCTGTGTATGCGTCTGTGTCGTTGTGTGGCTCTGTGTATGCGTCTGTGTCGTTGTGTGGCTCTGTGTATGTGTCTGTGTGTCTGTTTCGTTTTGTGCCTCTGTGTATGCATCTGTGTCGTTGTGTGGCTCTGTGTATGCGTCTGTGTGTCTGTGAGCGTTTGAGATTGATTGATGGATACCAACTTTTATTTTACAGCATCAAAACGTCACACTGACACTACTGAAGAGACACACTCACAGCCACAACAATACACTCACAGACACATCAATACACTCACAGCCACAACAATACACTCACAGACACATCAATACACTCACAGCCACATCAATACACTCACAGACACATCCATACACTCACAGACACATCAATACACTCACAGCCACAACAATACACTCACAGACACAGCAATACACTCACAGACACATCCATACACTCACAGACACATCAATACACTCACAGACACATCAATACACTCACAGCCACAACAATACACTCACAGCCACATCAATACACTCACAGACACATCCATACACTCACAGACACATCAATACACTCACAGCCACAACAATACACTCACAGACACATCAATACACTCACAGCCACAACAATACACTCACAGCCACATCAATACACTCACAGACACATCCATACACTCACAGACACATCAATACACTCACAGCCACAACAATGCACTCACAGACACAGCAATACACTCACAGACACAGCAATACACTCACAGACACAGCAATACACTCACAGCCACATCAATACACTCACAGACACATCCATACACTCACAGACACATCAATACACTCACAGCCACAACAACACACTCACAGCCACGACAATACACTCACAGCCACAACAACACACTCACAGCCACAACAACACACTCACAGCCACAACAACACACTCACAGACACATCAATACACTCACAGCCACAACAACACACTCACAGCCACGACAATACACTCACAGCCACAACAACACACTCACAGCCACAACAACACACTCACAGCCACAACAACACACTCACAGACACAACAATACACTCACAGACACAACAATACACTCACAGCCACAACAATACACTCAGAGTCACAACAATACACTCACAGCCACAGCGATACACTCACAGACACAGCAATACACTCACAGCCACAACAACACACTCACAGCCACAACGATACACTCACAGCCACAACGATACACTCACAGCCACAACAATACACTGACACTACTGAAGAGACATATACTCACAGACACAACAATACACTCACAGCCACAGGAATACACTCACAGCCACAGTAATACACTCACAGCCACAGTAATACACTCACAGACACACAGAAACAGAACCAACTTATTCACACATACTGTATGCAGTGGGCTTGGAGTTGGACAGTAATTAATCAAATTAATGGATTGTCTTTTCTCTCTCTCTCTCTCTCTCTCTCTCTCTCTCTCTCTCTCTCTCTCTCTCTCTCTCTCTCTCTCTCTCTCTCTCTCTCTCTCTTCTCTCTCTCTCCTTTCTCTCTTTCTCTCTGTCTCTCTCTCTCTCTCTGTCTCTCTCTCTGTCTCTCTCTGTCTCTCTCTCTGTCTTTCTCTCTTTCTCTCTCTCTCTCTCTCTCTCTCTCTCTCTCTCTCTCTCTCTCTCTCTCTCTCTCTCTCTCTCTCTCTCTCTAGGAGAATATTAATATAGATGAAGCAGCTAACTGTCTGGTGAAGCACATCATCGCCAACGAGAACGATTTTCTCCAATCAGAAGTCTCTGACACCATCTCCCCCCAATTAAACTCTGGCAGTGGCAGGACCTGCTCCTCCTGTTTCAAATCATAGAATAACTCCACCACTACAAACTCCTCCACCAGGACCTCCACCACTACACACTCCTCCACCACTACACACTCCTCCACCACTACACACTCCTCCACCACTACACACTCCTCCACCACTACACACTCCTCCACCACTACACACTCCTCCAACAGGACCTCCACCACTACACACTCCTCCACCAGGACCTCCACCACTACACACTCCTCCACCACTACACACTCCTCCACCAGGACCTCCACCACTACACACTCCTCCACCACTACACACTCCTCCACCAGGACCTCCACCACTACACACTCCTCCACCACTACACCGTCCTCCACCACTACACACTCCTCCACCAGGACCTCCACCACTACACACTCCTCCACCACTACACCGTCCTCCACCACTACACACTCCTCCACCAGGACCTCCACCACTATACTCTCCTCCACCAGGACCTCCACCACTACACACTCCTCCACCACTACACCGTCCTCCACCACTACACACTCCTCCACCAGGACCTCCACCACTACACACTCCTCCACCAGGACCACCACCACTACACACTCCTCCACCAGGACCTCCACCACTACACACTCCTCCACCAGGACCTCCACCACTACACTCTCCTCCACCAGGACCTCCACCACTACACACTCCTCCACCACGACACATTCCTCCACCAGGACCTCCACCACTACACACTCCTCCACCAGGACCTCCACCACTACACACTCCTCCACCACTACACACTCCTCCACCACTACACACTCCTCCACCACTACACACTCCTCCACCAGGACCTCCACCACGACACACTCCTCCACCACTACACACTCCTCCACCACTACACACTCCTCCACCAGGACCTCCACCACTACACACTCCTCCACCACGACACATTCCTCCACCAGGACCTCCACCACTACACACTCCTCCACCAGGACCTCCACCACTACACACTCCTCCACCACTACACACTCCTCCACCACTACACACTCCTCCACCACTACACACTCCTCCACCAGGACCTCCACCACTACACACTCCTCCACCAGGACCACCACCACTACACACTCCTCCACCAGGACCTCCACCACTACACACTCCTCCACCAGGACCTCCACCACTACACACTCCTCCACCACTACACACTCCTCCACCAGAACCTCCACCACTACACACTCCTCAACCAGGACCTCCACCACTACACACTCCTCCACCAGGACCACCACCACTACACACTCCTCCACCACTACACACTCCTCCACCACTACACACTCCTCCACCAGAACCTCCACCACTACACACTCCTCCACCAGGACCTCCACCACTACACACTCCTCCACCAGGACCACCACCACTACACACTCCTCTACCAGGACCTCCACCACTACACACTCCTCCACCACTACACACTCCTCCACCAGAACCACCACCACTACACACTCCTCCACCACTACACACTCCTCCACCAGAACCTCCACCACTACACACTCCTCCACCAGGACCTCCACCACTACACACTCCTCCACCAGGACCTCCACCACTACACACTCCTCCACCAGGACCTCCACCACTACACACTCCTCCACCAGGACCACCACCACTACACACTCCTCCACCACTACACACTCCTCCACCAGGACCTCCACCACTACACACTCCTCCACCAGGACCTCCACCACTACACACTCCTCCACCACTACACATTCCTCCACCAGGACCACCACCACTACACACTCCTCCACCAGGACCACCACCACTACACACTCCTCCACCACTACACACTCCTCCACCAGGACCTCCACCACTACACACTCCTCCACCACTACACACTCCTCTACCAGGACCTCCACCACTACACAGACCTCCACCACTACACACTCCTCCACCACTACACACTCCTCCACCAGGACCACCACCACTACACACTCCTCTACCAGGACCTCCACCACTACACACTCCTCCACCACTACACACTCCTCCACCAGAACCACCACCACTACACACTCCTCCACCACTACACACTCCTCCACCAGAACCTCCACCACTACACACTCCTCCACCAGGACCTCCACCACTACACACTCCTCCACCAGGACCTCCACCACTACACACTCCTCCACCAGGACCTCCACCACTACACACTCCTCCACCAGGACCACCACCACTACACACTCCTCCACCACTACACACTCCTCCACCAGGACCTCCACCACTACACACTCCTCCACCAGGACCTCCACCACTACACACTCCTCCACCACTACACATTCCTCCACCACTACACATTCCTCCACCAGGACCACCACCACTACACACTCCTCCACCAGGACCACCACCACTACACACTCCTCCACCACTACACACTCCTCCACCAGGACCTCCACCACTACACACTCCTCCACCACTACACACTCCTCTACCAGGACCTCCACCACTACACAGACCTCCACCACTACACACTCCTCCACCACTACACACTCCTCCACCACTACACACTCCTCCACCAGGACCACCACCACTACACACTCCTCCACCACTACACACTCCTCCACCAGGACCTCCACCACTACACACTCCTCCACCACTACACACTCCTCTACCAGGACCTCCACCACTACACAGACCTCCACCACTACACACTCCTCCACCACTACACACTCCTCCACCACTACACACTCCTCCACCAGGACCTCCACCACTACACACATCCCCCAGATGTGGACAGAATATGAACAACAGTGTTCCATTCCACTGGCCTCCTGCATGTGTAAACTGCAGGGAGAGAATACAGGATGCGTGCAGGAGCTCTCCCTCCTCTTCCAAATCATATAAAACATCCCATGTTATTGGTCACATACACAGTTTACAGCAGGTATAAAAGGTGCAGTGAAATGCTTTCCTGCTAGCTCCCTCAACACTGTAGTACAATATTGATTCATTATTGATTCATTGTAATGAAATGGTAATATGGATAGTAATACAACTGCTATGTACATAATAAGAGGTACAGTATAGATTATAAATTAAATATGTCAGCTATGACTTTATTTACAAATATGGAGTTGATAGTGTCTTGGTCGCGCAGTTGAATAAATAGTATACAGAACAGCAGCATTGGTGTGTGTGTGTGTGTTATTGGATTCGATGTGTGGTGAGTCAGTGCAAGATAGTCTCTGAGGTGCAAAAAGTCTCTCTTGTTAGTGTGCAGTGTGTGTGTCATATGAGGTTGGTGGCACCTTAATTGGGGAGGATGGGCTTCTGGTAATGACTGGAACAGAATCAATGGAATGGTATGGAACACTTCAAACACATGGATTCCATGTGTTTGATGCCATTCCATTCACTCCATTCCATTCACTCCATTCCGTTCACTCCATTCCATTCACTCCATTCCATTCACTCCATTCCATTCACTCCATTCCATTCACTCCATTCCATTCACTCCATTCCATTCACTCCATTCCATTCACTCCATTCCATTCACTCCATTCCATTCACTCCATTCCATTCACTCCATTCCATTCATTCCATCCATTCCATTCCATTCATTCCATTCCATTCATTCCATTCCATTCACTCCATTCCATTCACTCCATTCCATTCACTCCACTCCATTCCATTCACTCCATTCCATTCACTCCATTCCATTCCATTCATTCCATTCACTCCATTCCATTCCATTCCATTCCATTCACTCCATTCCATTCACTCCATTCCATTCACTCCATTCCATTCACTCCATTCCATTCACTCCATTCCATTCACTCCATTCCATTCACTCCATTCCATTCACTCCATTCCATTCCATTCACTCCATTCCATTCACTCCATTCCATTCACTCCATTCCATTCACTCCATTCCATTCACTCCATTCCATTCACTCCATTCCATTCACTCCATTCCATTCACTCCATTCCATTCCATTCACTCCATTCACTCCATTCCATTCACTCCATTCCATTCACTCCATTCCATTCACTCCATTCCATTCACTCCATTCCATTCACTCCATTCCCTTCCATTCACTCCATTCCATTTCATTCACTCCATTCCATTCATTCCATTCCATTTCATTCACTCCATTCCATTCACTCCATTCCATTCACTCCATTCCATTTCATTCATTCCATTCCATTCACTCCATTCCATTCACTCCATTCCATTCACTCCATTCCATTTCATTCACTCCATTCCATTCACTCCATTCCATTCACTCCATTCCATTTCATTCACTCCATTCCATTCATTCCATTCCATTTCATTCACTCCATTCCATTCACTCCATTCCATTCACTCCATTCCATTCACTCCATTCCATTCACTCCATTCCATTCACTCCACTCCATTCCATTCACTCCACTCCATTCCATTCACTCCATTCCATTCACTCCATTCCATTCACTCCATTCCATTCCATTCCATTCACTCCATTCCATTCACTCCATTCCGTTCCATTCACTCCATTCCATTCCATTCACTCCATTCCATTCCATTCACTCCATTCTATTCCATTCTATTCCATTCATTCTATTCCCTTCACTTCATTCCATTCCATTCTATTCCCTTCATTCCATTCCATTCTATTCCCTTCTCCATTCCGTTCCATTCACTCCATTCCATTCCCTTCACTCCATTCCATTCCATTCCCTTCACTCCATTCCATTCCATTCTATTCACTCCATTCCATTCATTCCATTCCATTCCCTTCACTCCATTCCATTCTATTCCATTTACTCCATTCCATTCACTCCATTCCATTCCATTCCCTTCACTCCATTCCATTCTATTCCATTTACTCCATTCCAGCCATTATGATGAGCCGTCCTCCTCTCAGCAGCCTCCTGTGCTGTGCTGTGTGTGTTTCTGTAAGTGTGTGTTTATTTGTGCCTGTGGGTTTTTATCAGAGACAAGGTCACCCTCAAGGCGACTCGGAGCCTTGTCACCGTCTCTGTAACCATGGAGACAGAGCTAACGAAGACACACACACTTCGCGGCTCTGGGTTAGCTACTTCTGTTAAATGATTCGCCCCCATATATCCGTCCTTCTTTCTCTCTTTATTTCTCTCTCCCTTTATCCATCACCTCTTTCTCTGCATCTCTCTCTTTCTTTCTCTGTTGTCTCTTCTTCCCTGACTACAACTCCCATGTTTCCCACATTTAACCAATCACATTTACAAGGCTTTACCACAGAGTCTGTAACACAGTAGAGTACTACCCTGCCTGTCCATTCTCTGTCAGGACAGTACTTCCCTGCCAGTCCACCAGTACAGTACAGTACTTCCCTGCCAGTCCACCAGTACAGTACTTCCCTGCCAGTCCACCAGTACAGTACTTCCCTGCCAGTCCACCAGTACAGTACTTCCCTGCCAGTCCACCAGTACAGTACAGTACTTCCCTGCCAGTCCACCAGTACAGTACAGTACTTCCCTGCCAGTCCACTCTCTGTCCACTCAACAGTGGACTGCATACACATTCTCTTCTTAGTATTGTGGTAATAATCTGTTAATTATTTCTTGTGGCGCTGGTGTTATGTTCACGGTACATTATGTTCTCAATATGTTACAGCTGTTAGTCAAATATCCTTGGACTGCTGCTTTTATAACGGACAATGTGTTTTTATTCACTTTCATCTTAAATATGGTGTTTAAATGAATTGCAACACAGACCATCATGTAACCACCTCAACATTTTGTTGTATTTATCTAATGAATGTTGTGTTGTGATCCTTCTGTAATGTGTTTGAATATTAGATTAATAGAGATATATCAACTGTACATACCTATGTAGCCAGGTTGTAATAACAGATTTATATTCACTTTTAGAGATTATACTTTGAATAAACCATAGCTTTTCAGATGATTTGTCAACTTCCTGTTGTGTGTCAACTTGAGACTCACTGTGTTAGAGCTCTTTCTCTCTGTGTGTGTAATTGCCTATTAAAACAAATCGTGTTTGTTTTGATTGCAGTGACCTTTGATTGACCTTCCATGTGACAGACGGTAGACTCTTCAGAAAATCAGATCGCTGTCCTCACAGTCCCTCTCATGTCTGTTTTGGGAATAAAATATCAGTGTACCATCTCACAGTGAACAGAGAATACAAGGTAATAAAGTGTGTGTGTGTGTGTGTGTGTGTGTGTGTGTGTGTGTGTGTGTGTGTGTGTGTGTGTGTGTGTGTGTGTGTGTGTGTGTGTGTGTGTGTGTGTGTGTGTGTGTGTGTGTGTGTGTGTGTGTGTGTGTGTGTGTGTGTGTGAGTGTGAGTGTGTGTGTGTGTGTGTGTGTGTGTGTGTGTGTGTGTGAGACAGCGAGAGAAACAAAGAGAGTGGTAACAGGATGAAGCAGTATGCGTTGTAAACCCTGTTGTTTGATTGGTTCAATCAGAACTCCAAACATTCCCAAGCCACTTGGATCACTGTTATTGGATTCAGGAAAAACAGATTCCTTCCCTGTGGCACGGAATTAGGCTCACATCTCAAACATTACCATTCTGCCCTTGTTGAGGTGGATGTCTATTAAGGCAGACCCCACACCTCTCTGATTCAGAGGGTTGATTAAGTGCCGAAGACATATTTCAGTTGAATGCGTTCACTTATACAACTGACTAGGTATCTCCCCTTTCCCTCATCTCTCTCAGCACACACCGGTTGCCATGACCTGAATGTCCCCACAGATATCCACATGTTCTATCAAGCATTTCAATATTCACTCCTCTGATTAGAAATTACATCAAATTTGATTTGTCACATGCGCCGAATACAACAGATGTTGACCTTACACTGAAATGCTTACTAATAAGCCCGTAACCAACAATGTCGTTTTAAGAAAATATGTGTTAAGTAAAAAATAGATAAGTAAGGAATAATAAAAACAAATAATTAAAGAGCACCAGTAAAATAACAATAGCTAGTGTCACGCCCTGACCTTAGAGAGCCTTTTAATGTCTCTGGTTTGGTCGGTGTGATTTGGAGTGGGCATTCTATGTTTTGTTATCTATGATTTTGTATTTCTATGTTTTGGCCGGGTATGGTTCTCAATCAGTGACAGCTGTCTATCGTTGTCTCTGATTGGGAACCATACTTAGGTATCCCTTTTCCCACCTGTCTTTGTGGGAAGTTGACTTTGTTTAGGGCACATAGCCTTTGAGCTTCACGGTTTGTTTTTGTAGTGTTTATTGTTTTGTTTAGCGTCATTTTGATTAATAAAAGAAAATGTACGCTCACCACGCTGCACCTTGGTCCTCTCCTTTTAACAGCCGTGACAGCGAGGTTATATACAGGGGGTAGAGAGTCAATGTGCAGGGGCACCGGTTAGTTGAGCTAATATGTACAGCTAGGTAGAGTTAAAGTGACTATGCATAGATAATAAACAGAGTAGCGTAAAATAGGGGGGTGGGGTGGGGGGGCAATGCAAATATTCTGTGTAGCCATTTGATTAGATGTTCAGCAGTCTTATGGCTTGGGGTTAGAAGCTATTGAGAAGGCTTTTGGACCTAGAATTGGCGCTCCGGTACCGCTTGCCAGTCATGCACACTGACGTCGGTCGCAAGTTGTACAGTATTTCCTCCGACACATTGGTGCGGCTGGCTTAAATGACCAGTGTGTCAAGAAGCAGCTTGGAAGAGTCATGTTTTGGAGGACTCATGGCTCTCAACCTTCGCCTCTCCCGAGTTCGTACGGGACTTGCAGTTGTCATGACGTTGCCCTCTTTGGACACTGCGAGCACCATCCCCCTACCTCGGCACAATCTCTCTCTGTCTCCTACAACCAGGCTGATGTGGTCAGAGAGGTCGTAAATTCCTGGAGGAGATTATCTCCTCATGGCCACAGTATAGAGAGAGAGTGAGTTTCATAGAGAGAACAAAGGAATTTCTTCCACCTCGCAGAACTGGAGAACAGAACGACATTTATGTTCTGGAGAAGGTATAACAGATCGGTGAAGATTCCAGCTACCAACTGGTCCATTTGGTACAAGTTTGTGAAACTCATGGGAGACAATACGGCCACATTACCATAAAACTGTTTATACAATAGCCTCAGTTATGAGGCTTACATCTAATTGTTGTATAAAATGAATGAGTGAGGATGATACTGTTTGTGAAATTGTGTACTGTGATTTTGGACTGTTTAATGAAGGAAACTCCAATTCCCTAAAAAGCTTCACTAAGTCATTGGCACGCCCCCAGGGGCACAGACAAGACCTGGCATTATGAGACAGCCTTTTTCTATGTCCCAAATAAAACTCCCACCTGGGTTTTCTATCACCAGACTGAGCTTACCTCAATTACGAGACGGCTAAAGGTTGCAGACCAGCTTACCATGAGAGGGCCAAGGTTTGAGCAGAGACTCTCCAACAAAAACAAACTTTTCAACAGAGATCCCGACGACTCACTGAGCATAAATATATATATATATATATATATATTGATTGCAATTATTCCCGAATGAGTGAGCGTTCATGTGCAAAGGATTAGCATTTCAATTGTTATAATGATCAACTCTGTAGTGCCTTCTCAGCTGACCCCCACTCCCCTTTTGTCTACCAAGCTGCCATGCTGGTTTAGCCCACTAGGGGCACATCCCCTGTCATTTCTCTGTAACCATATCTACTTTGTTTGTTTTTGCATTTCTGTGAATTACTTAGTTAGTAAATAAACTATTTTAAGACAATTGATGTATGGATGACGTTTGGAATGAGGTAAATAATAATTAAATAATTAGAAGACTAATTGATCAGATTTTAAAATATCTGAAAGTTATATTAGGAAAATTATAATTTTGTAATCTGAATATTTTCCTTGGTGCCCCGACTTCCTAGTTAATTACAGTTACATGATTGATCAGTTTAATTGCGTAATAATAATTACAGAGAGTGATTTGATAAATAAGTCTTCATTTTTAATGATGCCAAAGACACGACACAGTGATGGGACAACAATGTACCTACCCATTTGATATCACAGAATTGAGGAGAAAAAGACAAAACAGTTCATTTAAAAAATTACATTATGAAGACAAAGTCCCTCAATACTCTATCGATCACTTAAGTTTAAAGTTTCATATTTTTCATGTCACATGCACAAGTACAGTTAAATGTCTTTCTCGCAAACCCCAACAATGGAAAGCCCAACAATGGAATAATCAATTACAATGTATTACTTCAAATTAAAAACATTTAAAACACAATAGATATATATGAGGTAAACATACAGGAAATATTTAAAAAGTCATTTCCAATACCATATTTACATGTGCAGGGATGCTGGAGTGATGGAGGTAGATTCTGTATGGATCACTTAATGATGATGGAGGTAGAATCGATGCAGCAGGTAGCCTAGTGGTTTAGGGCGTTGGCCTAGTAACCGAAATGTTGCAAGATCGAATCCCCGAGCTAACAAGGTAAAAATCTGTCATTCTGCTCCTGAACAAGGCAGTTAACCCACTGTTCCTAGGCCGTCATTGAAAATAAGAATTTGTTCTTATTGTAAAAAAAAAAGCATTTCACTACACTCGCATTAACATCTGCTAACCATGTGTATATGACAAATAAAATTTGATTTGATTTAGATGTTCAGGAATCAGAAGCGGCACTCCTAGTGGACGGGGACTTTAATGCAGGCAAACATAAATCAGTTTTACCAAATATTTATCAGCATGTCACATGTGCAATCAGGGAAGAAAAAAAATCCTAGACCACCTTTACTCCACACACAGAGATGCCAGTGCTCTCCCTCGCCCTCCATTTGGCAAATCTGACCACAATTCTATCCTCCTGATTCCTGCTTACAAGCAAAAACTAAAGCAGGAAGTACCAGTGACTCCCTCAATACAGAAGTGGTCAGATGATGCGGATGCTATATTACAGGACTGTTTTTCTAGCACAGACTGGAATATGTTCCGCGATTCATCTAATGACACTGAGGAATACACCACCTCAGTCATGGGCTTCATCAATAAGTGCATCGATGACGTTGTCATGCGCGGACCAACTGTCAAGTGTCTTCACTGACCTTTTCAACCTCTCCCTGACTGAGTCTGTAATACCTACGTGTTTCAAGCAGACCACCATAGTCCCTGTGCCCAAGGAAGCGAAGGTAACCTGTCTAAATGATTACCGCCCCGTGGCACTTACTTCGATAGCCAGGAAGTGCTTTAAAAGGCTGGTCATGTCTCACATCAACAGCATCCTCCCGGACACCCTAGACCCACTCCAATTTGTATAACACCCCAACAGATCCACAGATGACGCAATCTCTATTGTACTCCACACTGCCCTTTCTCACCTGGACAAAAGGAACACCTATGTGAGAATGCTGTTCATCAACTACAGCTCAGCGTTCAACACCATAGTGCCCACGAAGCTCATCACTAAGCTAAGGACTCTTAGACTAAACACCTCCCTCTGCAACTGGATCCTGAACTTCGTGACGTGCCGCCCCCAGGTGGTAAGAGTGGGCAACAACACGTCTGCCACACTAATCTTTAACACTGGGGCCCCTCAGGGGTGTGTACTTAGTTCCCTCCCGCATTTCCTCTTCACCCATGACTGCGTGGCCAAACACGACTCCAACACCATCATTAAGTTTGCTGACTGTTGTGCCAAAAGTGGTAGGCCTGTTCACAGACAACAATGAAACAGCCTACAGGGAGGAGGTCAGAGAACTGGCAATGTGGTGCCAGGACAACAGCCTCTCCCTCAATGTGAGCAAGACAAAGGAGCTGATCATGGACTACTGGAAAAGGTGGACCAAAAAAGCCCCCATTAACATCAACGGGGCTGTAGTGGAGCGGGTCGAGAGTTTCAAGTTCCTTGGTGTCCACACCACCAACAAACTATCATGGTCCAAACATACCAAGACAGTCGTGAAGAGGGCACAACAAAAACTTTTCCCTCAAGAGGTTCTGCAGCTGTACCATCCTGACTGGTTGCATCACCGCCTGGTATGGCAACTGCTCGGCATCTGATCGTAAGGCACTACAGAGGGTAATGCGAACGGCCCAGTACATCACTGGGGCCAAGCTTCCTGCCATCCAGGACCTATATAATAGGCGGTGTCAGAGGAAAGCCCATAAAATTGTCAGAGACTCCAGTCACCCAAGTTGTAGACTGTTTCTACCCCCAAACCATCAGACTGCTGAACAATTCATAAAACTCACCACCAAACAATTTACGTTGACAATACCCCCCCCCTTCCTTCTTGTGTTGCTGCTACTCGCTGTGTGTTTGTTACCTATGCATAGTAACTTCGCCCCCACCTACATATACAGATTACCTCAACTAGCTTGTACCCCTGCACACTGACTCGGTACCGGGGCCCCCAGTATATAGCCTCGTTATTGTTATTCTTATTGAGATTGCGTCGTCTATGGATCTATTTGGGCAGCATGCAAATTGGAGTGGGTCTAGGGTGTCTGGGATGGTTAATGTGTGCCATAAGAAGCCTCTCAAAGCACTTCATTATTACAGAAGTGATTTACAGGGTGGTAGTCATTGTGGCATGAATCCTTAGAGTTCCTACGAACAGGGATAATTATAATTCAACCGTGGATATTACAGACTGGGACCAGGAGAGTTGAACATTACAGTGAATATGCCTGACAGTGGTTCTGTGCATGCTCTGAGAACGCACCCTAGAATCCAGTCGGGGCCCGCAGCCTTGCTCGTTGGCCTCAGAGAGCGAGATCACCCAGTCCTCTGGGTCGGTGACGGCCCTCACACCCGGCTTGATGTTGTTGTTGTCAAAGACTGAATAAAATGCATTGAGTTTGTCTGGTAGAGAGGCATCGTCGGGCAGATCACGGTTGGGTCTTCCTTTGTAATCCGTAATGAACTGTAGCCTCTCCCACATGCAGTGGGTGTCGTAGCCTGTGTATTATGATTCCACCTTATTCCTATATTGTCCTTTTGCTCATTTGATGACTCTGTGGAGGTCATAGCAGAACTTCCTGTACTTATTCCCGCCTCCTGGCGTAGCAACAGCGTTGTCTATGATAGCTCTGTGTGACCAGGTAGCCCTGGTCTTTAGTTTATCGCCAACCTCAGCAAGGTCACACACACACACACACACCAGGGTCTACCCGCTCATTTGTTGTAATTGGTTGTGAATTGTAGCACTGATATGTGAGAGTGTGTGTAAGAGAGACAGAGAGAGCGAGAGAGAATAATGCACGCAGAGCAGAATCAGGCCGATACCCACTAATGATCAAAATCCAGAAAAGAGCTGTTAAATTCTGCAACCACCTAAAAGGAAGCGATTCCCAAACCTTCTATAACAAAGTCATCACCTACAGAGGGATGAGTGGCGCAGCTGTCTAAGGCACTGCATCTCAGTGCTAGATGCGTCACTACAGACCCTGGTTCGATTCCAGGCTGTATCACAATCGCCCTTGATTGGGAGTCCCATAGTGCGGTGCACAATTGGCCCAGCGTCATCTGGGTTTGGCCAGGGTAGGCTGTCATTGTAAATAAGAATTTGCTCTTAACTGACTTAACGAGTTAAATAAAATATGAACCTGGAGAAGAGTCCCCTAAGCAAAGAGCCCCAGGACACACCCCACAGAGCCCCAGGACAGCAACACAATTAGACCAAACCAAATCATGAGAAAATAAAAAGATAATTACTTGACACATTGGAAAGAATTAACTAAAAAACACAGAGCAAACTAGAATGCTATTTGGCCCTAAAAAGAGAGTACACAGTGGCAGAATACCTGATAATTATGACTGATCTAAGGAAAGCTTTGACTATGTACAGACTCAGTGAGAATAGCCCTGCTGCTGTAGGCAGACCTGTCTCTCAAGAGAAGACAAGCTCTGTGCTGACTGCCCACAAAATGAGGTGGAAACTGAGCTGCACTTCCTAACCTCCTGCCAAATGTATGATGATATTAGAGACACAAATTTCCCTCAGATTACACAGATCCACAAAGAATTTGAAGACAAATCCAATTTTGATAAACTCCCATATCTACTGGGTGAAATACCAGTGTGCAATCACAGCAACAAGATTTGTGACCTATTGCCACAAGAAAAGGCCAACCAGTGATGAACAAACACCATTTTAAATACAACCCATATTTATGTTGATTTATTTTCCCTTTTTTACTTTAACCCCGGGACCACCCATACGTAGAATGTATGCACACATGACTGTAAGTCGCTTTGGATAAAAGCGTCTGCTAAATGGCATATATTATATATATTATTAACTATTTGCGCATCATTACAACACTGTATATATTTACATAATATGACATGGTAATGTCTTAGTTCTTTTGTAACTTCTTTGTGTGTAATGTTTACTGTTCATTTTTATTGTTTATTTCACTTTTGTATATTATCTAATTCACTTGCTTTGGAAATGTTAACATATGTTTCCCATGCCAATAAAGCCCCTTGAATTGAATGGAGAGATTCTTCCACTCTCTACTTTCAAGAACTTTCTCTCTACCTCCTCTTTCTCCCTCTCCCCTGTGACTTCTAAAAGAAGGAGCGAGAGAGAGAGAGAGAGAGAGAAGAGAGAGAGAGAGAGAGAGAGAGAGAGAGAGAGAGAGAGAGAGAGAGAGAGAGAGAGAGAGAGAGAGAGAGAGAGAGAGAGAGAGAGAGAGAGAGAGAGAGAGAGAGAGAGAGAGAGAGAGAGAGAGAGAGAGAGAGAGAGAGAGAGAGAGATCTAAAGGAGGTTTGTTCACAGGATCCTTCTGTCACTGAGAGATGGAGTAAATCAGCTCCACGTGATCAAACTAACTTCAACGCACGCACGCACGCACGCACGCACGCACGCACGCACGCACACACACACACACACACACACACACACACACACAGAGTGGAGCAAACCTCACAGTCGGACAAAGGCTTGGTTAGTGTAACATCAATAAGACTCACTTTACAGCAGATGTGTTTGATTCTGAGGCGAGAAGGCATACTCTGAATGTGAATAAAAGTAAAGTAGAATCAATAGCCAGGCCCAGGGGAAGGCTGTGAATGAAATAGTATGAGCACCCCGTAGTCTGATCGATATATGTGTGAGTAGCAACTACTATCTCAAATATAGAGCACATTTTCAAAGGAGATCCCAGAATATCAACCTCCCATATAGAATCAGTTTGAATGAGTCATCATCCAGACTGGAGCAGGACTGAAGAGGTACTCAGAATATGAATCACTCTCTGAGGGTAGAGCCAGGGCCATGGGCACTCAGCACTCCCAACCCGCTCCTTCATGTCTGCACATAGTAAGGTCTAGATGAGGGGGCTAGGAGGTTAGGTATGGGCTAGAGTGCTAGGGGAAGGGGCTAGACGTATGGGCTAGAGTGCTAGGGTAAGGAGCTAGACGTATGGGCTAAAGGGGCTAGTCAGTTAGGGGAATAGGTCCTATGGGAAGGGGCTAGACGTATAGGCTAGGGGAAGGGGCTAGTGAGTTAGGGGAATAGGTCCTAGGGGAAAGGGCTAGTGAGTTAGGGGAATAGGTCCTAGGGGAAGGGGCTTGTGAGTTAGGGGAATAGGTCCTAGGGGAAGGGGCTAGTGAGTTAGGGGAATAGGTCCTAGGGGAAGGGGCTAGTGAGTTAGGGGAATAGGTCCTAGGGGAAGGGGCTAGTGAGTTAGGGGAATAGGTCCTAGGGGAAGGGGCTAAACTAGAATCCTTAGTTGCCTCGTCCATTTTTGGATTTATATTCAACAAAAATATAAACGCAATATACAACAATTTCATTGACTTTACTGAGTTGCAGATCATTTAAGGAAATAAATGAATTGAAATGAACTAATTAGTCCCTAGTCTATGGATTACATATGACTGGGATTATAGATATGCTATGTTGGTCACAGATACCTTAAGATAAAGGGCCTCACAATGGGCCTCAGGATCTCAACACGGTATTTTTGTGCATTCAAATTGCCATCAATTGTGTTTGTTGTCCGTAACTTATGCCTGGCTATACCATAACCCGGGCGGCATTTAGTCTAGAGTTTTAAGCGTTGGACTAGTAACCGAAAGGTTGCAAGATTGAATCCCCGAGCTGACAAGGTAAAAATCTGTCGTTCTGCCCTTGAACAAGGCAGTTAACCCACTGTTCCTAGGCTGTCATTGAAAATAAGAATTAGTTCTTAACTGACTTGCCTCGTTAAAGGATAAAATAATCAAATAAAACCCCACTGCCACCATGGGGCACTCCGTTCACAAAATTGACATCAGCAAACCGCTCCTCCACACAAGCTGTTTGTGAGGCCGCTTGGACAAATTCTCTAAAACGACATTGGAGGCAGCTTATGGTAGTGACATGAACATTGAATTCTCTGGCAAGTCAGCATGCATGCTCCCTCAAAACTTGAGACATCTGTGGCATTGTGCTGTGTGACAAACTGCACATTTTAGAGTGTCCTTTTATTGTCCGCAGCACAAGGTGCACCTGTGTAATTATCAATCCGTTTAATCAGCTTCTTGATATGCACCTGTTAGAAGGATGGATTATCTTTCCAAAGATCTGGGATCTTTTATTTCGGCTCATGAAACATGGGACCAACACTGGTAGCGTTTATGTTTTTGTTCAGTGTGTATTTATGATATACACTGATTGTACAAAACATTAGGAACACCTGCTCTTACAATGATATAAACTGAGCAGGTGAATCCAGGTAAACGCTATGATACCTTATTGATGTCACCTGTTAAATCCACTTCCAATCAGTGTAGATAAAGGGGAGGAGACAGGTTAAAGAAGGATTTTTAAGCCTTGAGATAATTGAGACATGGATTGTGTATGTGTGCCATTCAGAGGGTGAATGGGCAAGACAAACAGGGTATGGTAGTAGGTTCCAGGCACACCAGTTTGAGTGTGTCAAGACTGGAAACGCTAGTGGGTTTTTCATGATCAACAGTTTCCCATGTGTACTAAAGAATTGTCCACCACATAAAAGAACATCCAACCAACTTGACATAAGTGTGGGAAGCATTGGAGTCAACATGGGCCAGCATCCCTGTGGAACGCTTTCAACACCTTGTAGAGTCAACATGGACCAGCATCCCTGTGGAACGCTTTCAACACCTTATAGAGTCAACATGGACCAGCATCCCTGTGGAACGCTTTCAACACCTTATAGAGTCAACATGGGCCAGCATCCCTGTGGAACGCTTTCAACACCTTGTAGAGTCAACATGGCCCAGCATCCCTGTGGAACGCTTTCAACACCTTATAGAGTCAACATGGGCCAGCATCCCTGTGGAACGCTTTCAACACCTTATAGAGTCAACATGGGCCAGCATCCCTGTGGAACGCTTTCAACACCTTATAGAGTCAACATGGGCCAGCATCCCTGTGGAACGCTTTCAACACCTTATAGAGTCAACATGGGCCAGCATCCCTGTGGAACGCTTTCAACACCTTATAGAGTCAACATGGGCCAGCATCCCTGTGGAACGCTTTCAACACCTTATAGAGTCAACATGGGCCAGCATCCCTGTGGAACGCTTTCAACACCTTATAGAGTCAACATGGGCCAGCATCCCTGTGGAACGCTTTCAACACCTTATAGAGTCAACATGGGCCAGCATCCCTGTGGAACGCTTTCAACACCTTATAGAGTCAACATGGGCCAGCATCCCTGTGGAACGCTTTCAACACCTTATAGAGTCAACATGGACCAGCATCCCTGTGGAACGCTTTCAACACCTTATAGAGTCAACATGGGCCAGCATCCCTGTGGAACGCTTTCAACACCTTATAGAGTCAACATGGACCAGCATCCCTGTGGAACGCTTTCAACACCTTATAGAGTCAACATGGGCCAGCATCCCTGTGGAACGCTTTCAACACCTTATAGAGTCAACATGGGCCAGCATCCCTGTGGAACGCTTTCAACACCTTATAGAGTCAACATGGACCAGCATCCCTGTGGAACGCTTTCAACACCTTATAGAGTCAACATGGGCCAGCATCCCTGTGGAACGCTTTCAACACCTTATAGAGTCAACATGGGCCAGCATCCCTGTGGAACGCTTTCAACACCTTATAGGGTCAACATGGACCAGCATCCCTGTGGAACGCTTTCAACACCTTATAGAGTCAACATGGGCCAGCATCCCTGTGGAACGCTTTCAACACCTTATAGAGTCAACATGGACCAGCATCCCTGTGGAACGCTTTCAACACCTTATAGAGTCAACATGGGCCAGCATCCCTGTGGAACGCTTTCAACACCTTATAGAGTCAACATGGGCCAGCATCCCTGTGGAACGCTTTCAACACCTTATAGAGTCAACATGGGCCAGCATCCCTGTGGAACGCTTTCAACACCTTATAGAGTCAACATGGGCCAGCATCCCTGTGGAACGCTTTCAACACCTTATAGAGTCAACATGGGCCAGCATCCCTGTGGAATGCTTTCAACACCTTATAGAGTCAACATGGGCCAGCATCCCTGTGGAACGCTTTCAACACCTTATAGAGTCAACATGGGCCAGCATCCCTGTGGAACGCTTTCAACACCTTATAGAGTCAACATGGGCCAGCATCCCTGTGGAATGCTTTCAACACCTTATAGAGTCAACATGGGCCAGCATCCCTGTGGAACGCTTTCAACACCTTATAGAGTCAACATGGGCCAGCATCCCTGTGGAACGCTTTCAACACCTTATAGAGTCTATGCCCCAACCAATTGAGGCTGTTCTGAGGGCAAAATGGGGGGCTGATACTCAATATTAGTAAGGTGTTCATAATATTTGGTATACTCAGTGTATACCCGTTGATTCTTAAAGAATATAACTAATTCATGCCTCATGAGCTTAGTTCAGATGTTGCATCCTATCAGAACCAAAGATAGAAGCTTGTTTTACACCAATATTTTTTAAGGGGGGTTGTTTATGAATCAGGCCTACTCTGAAAATGCCTTTAGAAGCAGCCTTGGCTCAGGATGCAGCCGCAGTAAAGCTCTCTCTGTGTGTGTGTGTGTGTGTGTGTGTGTGTGTGTGTGTGTGTGTGTGTGTGTGTGTGTGTGTGTGTGTGTGTGTGTGTGTGTGTGTGTGTGTGTGTGTGTGTGTGTGTGTGTGTGTGTGTGTGTGTGTGTGTGTGTGTGTGTGTGTGTGTGTGTGTGTGAGAGAGAGAGAGTTTATGTCTGTTGGCTCAAATGGTCTTGGCAGAGAGGAGGGAACGGAGAGTATCGGTCAGCAATGCCCTTCCCCTCTGAGCCAACGGACTCTCTTCTGGCATCACAAACAAACACACACACACACACGACAGTATGTTGTATGTGAGTGTGTGTCCTTTCCGTGCCCTTAGTTTTACTGGTAATTGGATTTGATGTAGGCTGAGTGCCAGTATGTGCGTGAGCCCACAAGTGCCTGTTCCAGGAAGAGAGATCTGTCCAGCAGCTGTTTTCAACTCAGAGTACCTTGCCACCCTCTTACGGCCCGCTCCCCAAACAACCTCCCACTCCCTCACACACCTGATCCCAATATGGTGGGAAGACCACGTCTTCACGTAGAAGGCCAGATGGAGCCATCCCTATATTACTGGTAGTAGAAGACCAGATGGAGCCATCCCCATATTACTGGTAGTAGAATACCAGATGGAGCCATCCCCATATTACTGGTAGTAGAATACCAGATGGAGCCATCCCCATATTACTGGTAGTAGGAGCCATCCCCATATTACTGGTAGTAGAATACCAGATGGAGCCATCCCCATATTACTGGTAGTAGAATACCAGATGGAGCCATCCCCATATTACTGGTAGTAGAATACCAGATGGAGCCATCCCTATATTACTGGTGGTAGAAGACCAGATGGAGCCATCCGTATATTACTGGTAGTAGAATACCAGATGGAGCCATCCCCATATTACTGGTAGTAGAAGACCAGATGGAGCCATCCCCATATTACTGGTCGTAGAAGGACAGATGGAGCCATCCCCATATTACTGGTCATAGAAGGACAGATGGAGCCATCCCCATATTACTGGTGGTAGAAGACCAGATGGAGCCATCCCCATATTACTGGTCATAGAAGGACAGATGGAGCCATCCCCATATTACTGGTAGTAGAAGACCAGATGGAGCCATCCCCATATTACTGGTGGTAGAAGACCAGATGGAGCCATCCCCATATTACTGGTCATAGAAGGACAGATGGAGCCATCCCCATATTACTGGTAGTAGAAGGACAGATGGAGCCATCCCCATATTGCTTTACATCTGTAGCATTTCCTGTGTGCCTCAATCACCACCTTCCGGAGACACCTGAAACCCCACCTCTTTAAGGAATACCTAGGATAGGATAAGTATCCCCCCCCCCTTTAAGATTTAGATGCACTATTGTAAAGTGACTGTTCCACTGGATGTCATAAGGTGAATGCACCAATTTGTAAGTCGCTCTGGATAAGAGCGTCTGCTAAATGACTTAAATGTAAATGTAAATGTTATCAGGCCTGGGGCTGTGAAAGACAGGAAGGGAACATGCATGCAGACGAGCATTGAACTGTTTGATTGGTCACGTGGAAGCAGTAGTTGTTATGGCATCAGAGCATTCTGAAGCATTCCGAGCCCCCCGCACACTCATACTCACCCCTCATTCCCACCGTCACCCCTCATATTCACCCATCAGACTCACCCCACCCCTCATATTCACCTTCACCCTTCACACTCACCCCTCATACTCATACCTCATGCCTCATATTCACCCCTCATCCTCACCCTCAACCCCCATGCCCACCATCACCCCTCATATGCACCCCTCATATGCACCCCTCATATGCACCCCTCATTCTCACCCTCACACCTCATACTCACCCCTCATACCCACCCCACCGTCACCCCTCATATTCACCCATCATACTCACCCTAACCCCTCATAATCACCCCTCATACTAACCCTCACCCCTCATACTCACCCCTCAAACTCACCCCATACTCATCAATCATACTCACCCCTCATATTCACCTTCACCCCTCATACTCACCCTCACCCCTCATACTCACCGCTCATACTAACCCTCACCCCTCATACTCACCCCTCATACTCATCAATCATACTCACCCCTCATACTCACCCCTCATACTCATCAATCATACTCACCCCTCATACTCACCGCTCATACTAACCCTCACCCCTCATACTCACCCCTCATACTCATCAATCATACTCACCCCTCATACTCACCCCTCATACTCATCAATCATACTCACCCCTCATACTCACCCCTCATACTCACCTTCAATCCTAATACTAACACTCACCCTTCATACTCATACTCACCCCTCAAACCCACCCTCACCCCTCATACTCACCCCTCATACTCACCCTTCATACTCACCTTCAATCCTAATACTAACACTCACCCCTCATACTCATACCCCTCATACTCATACTCACCCCTCATACGCACCCCTACCCCTCATACTCTCACCTCACTCCCCCTCACTCCTCATAATCATCCCTCATACTCACCCTCACCAATCATATGCACCCCTCATACTCGCCCCTCATACCCACCTTCACCCCTCATACTCACACCTCATACTGACACTCATCCATTAAACATACCCCTCATACTCACCCCTCATACTCATCATTCATACCCACCCCTCATACTCACCCGCAACCCTAATACTTACCCTCACCCCTTATACTCACCCTTCATACCCACTGTGACTCCTCATATTCACCCCTCACACTCACCCCTCATACCCACCCTCACCCCTCATACTCACACCTCATACTCACACTCATCCATTAAACACACCTCTCATACTCATCCCTCACACTCATCATTCATACTCACCCATCATACCCACCGTCACCCCTCATATTCACCCATCATACTCACCCTCACCCTTACCCTCACCCCTCATACTCATCCCTAATACTCACCTCTAATACTCACCCTTATCCCTAATCATCAACCCTCATACTCACCCTCACCCCTCATACCCACCCTCAACCCTCATGTTCACCCTAATACTCACCCTTCATACTCACCCTTCATACACACCCTCAACCCTCCTACTCACCGCTCATACTCACCCACACCCCTCACATCCATTCTCACCCTTCATACTCACCCTCACCATTCATACTCACCCCTCATATTCACTCTCATTCACCATACTCACCCCTCATATTCACTCTCATTCACAATACTCACCTGTCATACTCACCCTCATCCCTCATACTCACCCTTCATACTCACCCTTCATACTCACCCTTCATACTCACCTTTCATACTAACCCTCATCCCTCATACTCAACCTTCATACTCACCCCTCATACTCACCACTCATACTCATCCCTCATACTCACCCTCACCCCTCATAATCATCCTCATCCCCAATACTCACCCCTAATACTCACACATACCGCTCATACTCTCCCCTCACACCCCCTCATCACACATATTCACCCTCACCATTCATACTCACCCCACATATTCACTCTCATTCATCATACTCATCCCTCATACTCACCACTCACACTCACCATTAATACTCACCCTCACCCATCATACTCAACCTCAACCCTCATACTCACCCTCACCCCTAATACTCACACGTACCCCTCATACTCTCCCCTCATACTCTCCCCTCTCTCCCCCTCACCCCTCATTCTCACTCCCACCCCTCATAATCACCACTCATACTCACCCCTCATATCCATACTCAACCTTCATACTCACTCCTCATACTAACCCCCACCCCTCATACTCTCCCTCCCCTCATACTCACCATCACCCCTCATTCTCACCCCTCATACTCACCCCTAATAGTCACCACTCATACTCATCCTCACCCCTAATATCCACCCGCATCCCTCATACTCTCCCCTCATACCCACACTCATACCCACATATGGCACCCTTTTCCCTATTTAGTGCACTACTTTTAACCAAGGCCTATAGGGAGCTAGTCAAACGTAGTGCACTAAATAGGGAATAGAGTACAATTTGGGATGTAGCTGTTCTGTTTCTGTCTGGCTGCTTCTGTAACCCACAGAAATAAAACTGATAAATGTATTTCTGTATTGCAGCTCGATGCCTTACAGAATCCCATTCCTCTCTCTCTGTCTGTAATATTAAAGACTGGTCTCTGTCTGTCTGACCACACAGTGATGTATTGTAATATTAGAGACTGGTCTCTGTTTGTCTGACCACACAGTGATGTATTGTAATTCTGAGAGAGAATAAGCAACAGCACATAACATCTGATGCCCCAGACCACACTAATCTTTTCAGATTAGAGAGAGATTGTCATGTTTTGTCATTTATTATCATGTCTTGTCCCTGTGCTTCCCATTCTATTCGTTTCCCTCTGCTGGTCTTATTAGGTTCTTTCCCTCTTTCTATCCCTCTCTCTCCCCCTCCCTCTCTCACTCTCTCGCTCTCTCTTCTCTCTATCGTTCCGTTCCTGCTCCCAGCTGTTCCTATTCCCCTAATCATCATTTAGCCTTCCCACACCTGTTCCCGATCCTTTTCCCTGATTAGAGTCCCTATTTCTCTCCTTGTTTCCCGTACCTGCCCCGTCGGATCCTCATTTATATTCACCGTGCTGTGTCTATGTTTTGCCCTGTCGTGTCGTGTTTCCCTCAGATGCTGCGTGGTGAGCAGGTGTCTGAGTCTGCTAGGTTCAAGTGCCTTCCCGAGGCAACCGGCAGTTCTCGATCAAGTCTCCAGTCTGTTCTCGTCTTTACGTGTAGTATTATGCTTTTTGTTTTGTAATGTTTATTCTGGATTAAATACTCTGTTTTCGCCAAGTCGCTTTTGGGTCCTCATTCACCAGCATGACAGAAGGATCCGACCGAGGAATGGACCCAGCGACTACAGACGCCGTAACACTGCCGTCGAGATCCAAGGAGCCATGCTCGGCAGACACGAGCAGGAATTGTCTGCTGCTCGCCATGCCGTGGAGAGCCTGGCCGCTCAGGTTTCCGACCTCTCTGGACAGTTCCAGAGTCTTCGTCTCGTGCCACCTGTTACTTCCTGGCCTGCCGAGCCTCCAGAACCTAGGGTTAATAACCCACCTTGCTACTCCGGGCAGCCCACTGAGTGCCGCTCCTTTCTCACCCAGTGTGAGATTGTGTTCTCTCTCCAACCCAACACATACTCTAGAGAGAGAGCTCGGGTTGCTTACGTCATTTCACTCCTTACTGGCCGGGCCCGAGAGTGGGGCACAGCTATCTGGGAGGCAAGGGCTGATTGTTCTAACAATTACCAGAACTTTAAAGAGGAGATGATTCGGGTTTTTGACCGTTCAGTTTTTGGTGGGGAGGCTTCTAGGGTCCTGGCTTCCCTATGCCAAGGTGATCGATCCATAACGGATTACTCTATAGAGTTTCGTACTCTTGCTGCCTCTAGTGACTGGAACGAGCCGGCGCTGCTCGCTCGTTTTCTGGAGGGACTCCACACAGTGGTCAAAGATGAGATTCTCTCTCGGGAGGTTCCTTCCAGTGTGGACTCTTTGATTGCTCTCGCCATCCGCATAGAACGACGGGTAGATCTTCGTCACCAGGCTCGTGGAAGAGAGCTCGCATCAACGGTGTTTCCCTGCTCCGCATCGCAACCATCTCCCTCCTCTGGCTCTGAGACTGAGCCCATGCAGCTGGGAGGGATTCGCATCTCGACTAAGGAGAGGGAACGGAGGATCACCAACCGCCTGTGCCTCTATTGCGGATTTGATGGACATTTTGTTAATTCATGTCCAGTAAGAGGCCAGAGCCCATCAGTAAGCGGAGGGCTACTGGTGAGCGCTACTACTCAGGTCTCTTCATCTAGATCTTGTACTACTATGTCGGTCCATCTACGCTGGACCGGTTCGGGTGCTACATGCAGTGCCTTGATTGACTCTGGGGCTGAGGGTTGTTTCATGGACGAAGCATGGGTTCGGAAACATAACATTCCTTTCAGACAGTTAGACAAGCCTACGCCCATGTTTGCCTTAGATGGTAGTCATCTTCCCAGTATCAGATTTGAGACACTACCTTTAACTCTCACAGTATCTGGTAACCACAGTGAGACTATTTCTTTTTGATTTTTCGTTCACCTTTCACACCTGTTGTTTTGGGTCATCCCTGGCTAGTATGTCATAATCCTTCTATTAATTGGTCTTGTAATTCTATCCTATCCTGGAACGTATCTTGTCATGTGAAGTGCTTAATGTCTGCCATCCCTCCCATTTCTTCTGTCCCCACTTCTCAGGAGGAACCTGGCGATTTGACAGGAGTGCCGGAGGAATATCATGATCTGCGCACGGTCTTCAGTCGGTCCCGAGCCAACTCCCTTCCTCCTCACCGGTCGTATGATTGTAGTATTGATCTCCTTCCGGGGACCACTCCTCCTCGGGGTAGACTATACTCTCTGTCGGCTCCCGAACGTAAGGCTCTCGAGGATTATTTATCTGTGTCTCTTGACGCCGGTACCATAGTGCCTTCTTCCTCTCCGGCCGGGGCGGGGTTCTTTTTTGTTAAGAAGAAGGACGGTACTCTGCGCCCCTGCGTGGATTATCGAGGGCTGAATGACATAACGGTTAAGAATCGTTATCCGCTTCCCCTTATGTCATCAGCCTTCGAGATTCTGCAGGGAGCCAGGTGCTTTACTAAGTTGGACCTTCGTAACGCTTACCATCTCGTGCGCATCAGAGAGGGGGACGAGTGGAAAACGGCGTTTAACACTCCGTTAGGGCATTTTTAGTACCGGGTTCTGCCGTTTGGTCTCGCCAATGCGCCAGCTGTTTTTCAGGCATTAGTTAATGATGTTCTGAGAGACATGCTGAACATCTTTGTTTTTGTCTATCTTGACGATATCCTGATTTTTTCACCGTCACTCGAGATTCATGTTCAGCACGTTCGACGTGTTCTACAGCGCCTTTTAGAGAATTGTCTCTACGTAAAGGCTGAGAAGTGCTCTTTTCATGTCTCCTCCGTTACTTTTCTCGGTTCCGTTATTTCCGCTGAAGGCATTCAGATGGATTCCGCTAAGGTCCAAGCTGTCAGTGATTGGCCCGTTCCAAGGTCACGTGTCGAGTTGCAGCGCTTTTTAGGTTTCGCTAATTTCTATCGGCGTTTCATTCGTAATTTCGGTCAAGTTGCTGCCCCTCTCACAGCTCTTACTTCTGTTAAGACGTGTTTTAAGTGGTCCGGTTCCGCCCAGGGAGCTTTTGATCTTCTAAAAGAACGTTTTACGTCCGCTCTATCCTCGTTACTCCTGACGTCACTAGACAATTCATTGTCGAGGTTGACGCTTCAGAGGTAGGCGTGGGAGCCATTCTATCCCAGCGCTTCCAGTCTGACGATAAGGTTCATCCTTGCGCTTATTTTTCTCATCGCCTGTCGCCATCTGAGCGCAACTATGATGTGGGTAACCGTGAACTGCTCGCCATCCGCTTAGCCCTAGGCGAATGGCGACAGTGGTTGGAGGGGGCGACCGTTCCTTTTGTCGTTTGGACAGACCATAAGAACCTTGAGTACATCCGTTCTGCCAAACGACTTAATGCCCGTCAAGCTCGTTGGGCGTTGTTTTTCGCTCGTTTCGAGTTTGTGATTTCTTACCGTCCGGGTAGCAAGAACACCAAGCCTGATGCCTTATCCCGTCTGTTTAGTTCTTCTGTGGCTTCTACTGATCCCGAGGGATTCTTCCTTATGGGCGTGTTGTCGGGTTGACAGTCTGGGGAATTGAAAGACAGGTTAAGCAAGCACTCACGCACACTGCGTCGCCGCGCTTGTCCTAGTAACCTCCTTTTCGTTCCTGTTTCCACTCGTCTGGCTGTTCTTCAGTGGGCTCACTCTGCCAAGTTAGCTGGTCATCCCGGTGTTCGAGGCACTCTTGCGTCTATTCGCCAGCGATTTTGGTGGCCGACTCAGGAGCGTGACACGCGCCGTTTCGTGGCTGCTTGTTCGGACTGCGCGCAGACTAAGTCGGGTAACTCTCCTCCTGCCGGTCGTCTCAGACCGCTCCCCATTCCTTCTCGACCATGGTCTCACATCGCCCTAGACTTCATTACCGGTCTGCCTTTGTCTGCGGGGAAGACTGTGATTCTTACGGTTGTCGATAGGTTCTCTAAGGCGGCACATTTCATTCCCCTCGCTAAACTTCCTTCCGCTAAGGAGACGGCACAAATCATTATCGAGAATGTGTTCAGAATTCATGGCCTCCCGTTAGACGCCGTTTCAGACAGAGGCCCGCAATTCACGTCACAGTTTTGGAGGGAGTTCTGTCGTTTGATTGGTGCGTCCGTCAGTCTCTCTTCCGGGTTTCATCCCCAGTCTAACGGTCAAGCAGAGAGGGCCAATCAGACGATTGGTCGCATACTACGCAGCCTTTCTTTCAGAAACCCTGCGTCTTGGGCAGAACAGCTCCCTGGGCAGAATACGCTCACAACTCGCTTCCTTCGTCTGCTACCGGGTTATCTCCGTTTCAGAGTAGTCTGGGTTACCAGCCTCCTCTATTCTCTTCCCAGCTTGCCGAGTCCAGCGTTCCCTCCGCTCAAGCGTTTGTCCAACGTTGTGAGCGCACCTGGAGGAGGGTGAGGTCTGCACTTTGCCGCTACAGGGCACAGACTGTGAGAGCCGCCAATAAACGCAGGATTAAGAGTCCTAGGTATTGTTGCGGCCAGAGAGTGTGGCTTTCCACTCGCAACCTTCCTCTTACGACAGCTTCTCGTAAGTTGACTCCGCGGTTCATTGGTCCGTTCCGTGTCTCCCAGGTCGTCAATCCTGTCGCTGTGCGACTGCTTCTTCCGCGACATCTTCGTCGCGTCCATCCTGTCTTCCATGTCTCCTGTGTTAAGCCCTTTCTTCGCACCCCGTTCGTCTTCCCTCCCCCCTCCCGTCCTTGTCGAGAGCGCACCTATTTACAAGGTACATAAGATCATGGACATGCGTTCTCGGGGACGGGGTCACCAATACTTAGTGGATTGGGAGGGTTACGGTCCTGAGGAGAGGAGTTGGGTTCCGTCTCGGGACGTGCTGGACCGTTCACTCATTGATGATTTCCTCCGTTGCCGCCAGGATTCCTCCTCGAGTGCGCCAGGAGGCGCTCGGTGAGTGGGGGTACTGTCATGTTTTGTCATTTATTATCATGTCTTGTCCCTGTGCTTCCCATTCTATTCGTTTCCCTCTGCTGGTCTTATTAGGTTCTTTCCCTCTTTCTATCCCTCTCTCTCGCCCTCCCTCTCTCACTCTCTCGCTCTCTCTCTTCTCTCTATCGTTCCGTTCCTGCTCCCAGCTGTTCCTATTCCCCTAATCATCATTTAGCCTTCCCACACCTGTTCCCGATCCTTTTCCCTGATTAGAGTCCCTATTTCTCTCCTTGTTTCCCGTACCTGCCCCGTCGGATCCTCATTTATATTCACCGTGCTGTGTCTATGTTTTGCCCTGTCGTGTCGTGTTTCCCTCAGATGCTGCGTGGTGAGCAGGTGTCTGAGTCTGCTAGGTTCAAGTGCCTTCCCGAGGCAACCGGCAGTTCTCGATCAAGTCTCCAGTCTGTTCTCGTCTTTACGTGTAGTATTATGCTTTTTGTTTTGTAATGTTTATTCTGGATTAAATACTCTGTTTTCGCCAAGTCGCTTTTGGGTCCTCATTCACCAGCATGACAGAGATGGGGAGCGAGAGAGAGAGGAGAGAGAGAGAGAGAGAGACAGAGAGACAGAGAGAGAGAAAGAGTGAGAGAGAGACATAGAGAGAGAGACATAGAGAGAGAGAGAGAGGAGAGAGAGAGACAGAGAGAGAGACAGAGAAAGAGAGAGAGAGAGAAAGAGTGAGGGAGGAGAGAGAGAGAGAGAGAGAGAGAGAGAGAAAGAGTGAGAGAGGAGAGAGAGGAGAGAGGAGAGAGAGAGATAGGAGAGAGAGAGACAGGAGAAAGAGACAGGAGAGAGGAGAGAGAGAGACAGGAGAAAGAGACAGAGAGAGAGAGAGAGAGAGTGAGAGAGAGAGAGAGAAAGAGAGAGACATAGAGCGAGAGAGAGACAGAGCGAGAGAGTGAGAGAGAGAGAGCGAGAGAGAGAGAGTGAGAGAGAGACAGGAGAGAGGAGAGAGAGAGAGACAGAGCGAGAGAGTGAGAGAGAGAGACAGGAGAAAGAGACAGAGAGAGAAAGAGTGAGAGAGAGAAAGAGTGAGAGAGAGAGAAAGAGAGAGACATAGAGCGAGAGAGAGACAGAGTGAGAGAGTGAGAGAGAGAGAGCGAGAGAGAGAGAGTGAGAGAGAGAGACAGGAGAGAGGAGAGAGAGAGAGACAGAGCGAGAGAGTGAGAGAGAGAGACAGGAGAGAGGAGAGAGCGATAGACAGAGCGAGAAAGTGAGAGAGAGAGAGGCAGGAGAGAGGAGAGAGAGACAGGAGAGAGAGAGAGACAGGAGAGAGGAGAGAGCGATAGACAGAGCGAGAGAGTGAGAGAGAGAGAAAGAGAGAGACATAGAGCGAGAGAGAGACAGAGCGAGAGAGTGAGAGAGAGAGAGCGAGAGAGAGAGAGTGAGAGAGAGACAGGAGAGAGGAGAGAGAGAGAGACAGAGCGAGAGAGTGAGAGAGAGAGACAGGAGAAAGAGACAGAGAGAGAAAGAGTGAGCGAGAGAAAGAGTGAGAGAGAGAGAAAGAGAGAGACATAGAGCGAGAGAGAGACAGAGCGAGAGAGTGAGAGAGAGAGAGAGCGAGAGAGAGAGAGTGAGAGAGAGAGACAGGAGAGAGGAGAGAGAGAGAGACAGAGCGAGAGAGAGAAAGAGATGAGAGAGAGAGACAGGAGAGAGGAGAGAGCGATAGACAGAGCGAGAAAGTGAGAGAGAGAGAGGCAGGAGAGAGGAGAGAGAGACAGGAGAGAGAGAGAGACAGGAGAGAGGAGAGAGCGATAGACAGAGCGAGAGAGTGAGAGAGAGAGGCAGGAGAGAGGAAAGAGAGAGAGACAGAGAAAGAGGGAGAGAGAGAGAGAGGCAGGAGAGAGGAGAGAGAGAGAGAGACAGAAAGAGGGAGAGAGAGAGAGAGAGAGAGGCAGGAGAGAGGAGAGAGCGATAGACAGAGTGAGAGAGTGAGAGAGAGAGAGAGAGAGAGAGAGAGAGAGAGAGAGAGAGAGAGAGAGAGAGAGGCAGGAGAGAGGAGAGAGAGAGACAGAGAAAGAGGGGGAGAGAGAGAGAGAGGCAGGAGAGAGGAGAGAGAGAGAGACAGAGAAAGAGGGAGAGAGGAGAGAGAGAGAGACAGAGAAAGAGGGAGAGAGAGAGAGAGAGAGGCAGGAGAGAGGAGAGAGATACAGAGAAAGAGGGAGAGAGGAGAGAGAGAGAGACAGAGAAAGAGGGAGAGAGGAGAGAGAGAGAGAGAGACAGAGAAAGAGGGAGCGAGAGAGAGAGGCAGGAGAGAGGAGAGAGAGAGACAGAGAAAGAGGGAGAGAGAGAGAGAACACTGCATCAGGAGGAGAGACAGAGGAGGAGTATCCAGATGAAGGAGAGAGTATCGACCTACTTCCACCTCCTCAGTTGTGTCATTGACGCCTTGTCTGTCTCGCCTTGCCCCGTGGGACGCTGGGTAATTCTCTGTTTGTGAGTCTTTATTGGCTATCTTGGTTCTGGAGCCCGGATCTCTGTGGGTCTGTATCCCCCGGCAATACTAGGACTATAGCGACACAGTCAGAAGTTTCTCTCAGGAGCTGTGGGCCTTTTGGGGTTGTAGTAAGGGAACAGTTTAGACAGTGCACCATTCACTATAGCACCACCACCCCATCAGCCTGCATCACACCATCTGGAAATATCTGTCCTGCTACTCACTAGAGGAACGCAATGTCAGACGGACCAGGAAGCCAATAACAGGAAGTCTGCATGCCCTCCCTCCAGAAACAGCTGTCCCCCTCATACAGCCCATATGCTCCTCCTGAACACCACACTCATCTCTCTCTTTCATGCCTTCTTTCTTCCCTAATGCTTTGATTTAGTGCCAGGGGGTTGGCGTCACTCCGTCTGGGCACCCTACTCTAGTGTCCTCTGTCTGTCACAGGAGAGAGCTTTTTCTCATCTGAGAGCTGTGTGGGTATGCACGCGTTCATGTGTTTTTGCTTGTATGCACGCGTGCATGCGTTCATGTGTTTGTGTTTGTATGAACGTGTGCATGCGTTCATGTGTTTTTGTTTGTATGCACGTGTGCATGCATTCATGTGTTTGTGTTTGTATGCACGTGTGCATGCATTCATGTGTTTGTGTTTGTATGCACGCGTGCATGCGTTTGTGTGTTTGTGTTTGTATGCAAGCGTGCATGCGTTCATGTGTTTGTGTTTGTATGCAAGCGTGCATGCGTTCATGTGTTTGTGTTTGTATGCACGCGTGCATGCGTTCATGTGTTTGTGTGTGTCTTGTTTCCCATGTGAGCTCATCCAGTTCCTTATAAGGAGATATTCAGCTAGAAGAGATTCAGCTTCAATCAACGTTAGCCCTGCAGAGTAGAAAGACTGTTTACAGCTGAATGAAGCGTGGTAGGTCTCTGGCTTCTTACTTTGAGATAGAAGCTGTTGTGATGCTCCCAGTAAGAAGTAGATAGATAGATAGATAGATAGATAGATAGATAGATAGATAGATAGATAGATAGATAGATAGATAGATAGATAGATAGATAGATAGATAGATAGATAGATAGAAGCTGTTTGTGATGCTCCCAGTAAGAAGGGAATAAATAGCAGGTCATTAGGATGCTCAGCTGGTGTGACCTGGTAGAGCTACGCTGCCCAGATGTCTAGCCCGATTACCCTGTGCCAGTTAACGGAGCGGGGGACGAGGGCGGGCGGGCCGGCCCGGTAATTCCCTCTTGGCAGCTCTTTAAATGACTAGCCATCCGAGCCGAATACAAACTAATGAGAAGAGATTTAAAACATAAGATAATGGAGAGAAAGAGATGGGGGGTTAAAAGAGAGAGAGAGAGAGGGGTGAAAGGGAGAGAGAAAGAGATGGGGGCGAAAGAGAGAGAGAAAGAGATGGGGGAGAAAGAGATTGGGGGTAAAGGAGAGAGGAAGAGATGGGGGAGAAAGAGATTGGGGGTAAAGGAGAGAGAGAAAGAGATGGGGGGTGAAAGAGATGGGGAAAGAGATGAGAGAAAGAGATGGGGGAGAAAGAGATTGGGGGTAAAGGAGAGAGGAAGAGATGGGGGAGAAAGAGAGAGAGAAAGAGATGGGGGGGTAAAGGAGAGAGAGAAAGAGATGGGGGGTGAAAGAGAGAGAGAAAGAGATGGGGGGTGAAAGAGAGAGAGAGAAAGAGATGGGGGGTGAAAGAGAGAGAGAAAGAGATAGGGGTGAAAGGGAGAGAGAAAGAGATAGGGGTGAAAAAGAGAGCGAAAGAGATGGGGGTGAAAGAGATTGGGGGTAAAGGAGAGAGAGAAAGAGATTGGGGGTGAAAGAGAGAGAGAAAGAGATAGGGGTGAAAAAGAGAGCGAAAGAGATGGGGGTGAAAGAGATTGGGGGTAAAGGAGAGAGAGAAAGAGATGGGGGTGAAAGAGAGAGAGAAAGAGATAGGGGTGAAAGAGAGAGAGAAAGAGATAGGGGTGAAAGGGAGAGAGAAAGAGATAGGGGGTGAAAAAGAGAGCGAAAGAGATGGGGGGTGAAAGAGATTGGGGGTAAAGGAGAGAGAGAAAGAGATTGGGGGGTAAAGGAGAGAGAGAAAGAGATGGGGGGTGAAAGAGAGAGAAAAATAGATGGGGGGGTGAAAGAGAGAGAGAAAGAGATGGGGGGTGAAAGAGAGAGAGAAAGAGATGGGGGAGAAAGAGAGAGAGAAAGATGGGGGTGAAAGAGAGAGAGAAGGAGGTGGGGGAGAAAGAGAGAGAGAAAGAGATAGGGGTGAAAGGGAGAGAGAAAGAGATAGGGGTGAAAGAGAGAGAGAAAGAGATAGGGGTGAAAGGAGAGAGAAAGAGATAGGGGTGAAAGGGAGAGAGAAAGAGATAGGGGTGAAAAAGAGAGAGAAAGAGATGGGGGGTGAAAGAGATTGGGGGTAAAGGAGAGAGAGAAAGAGATGGGGGGGTGAAAGAGAGAGAGAAAGAGATAGGGGTGAAAGAGAGAGAGAAAGAGATGGGGGGGTGAAAGAGAGAGAGAAAGAGATGGGGGTGAAAGAGAGAGAGAAAGAGATGGGGGAGAAAGAGATTGGGGGTAAAGGAGAGAGAGAAAGAGATGGGGGTGAAAGAGAGAGAGAAAGAGATAGGGGTGAAAGAGAGAGAGAAAGAGATGGGGGGGTGAAAGAGAGAGAGAAAGAGATGGGGGTGAAAGAGAGAGAGAAAGAGATGGGGGGGTAAAGGAGAGAGAGAAAGAGATGGGGGTGAAAGAGAGAGAAAAATAGATGGGGGGGTGAAAGAGAGAGAGAAAGAGATGGGGGTGAAAGAGAGAGAGAAAGAGATGGGGTGAAAGAGAGAGAGAAAGAGATGGGGGTGAAAGAGACGGGGTGAAAGAGATGGGGGGTGAAAGAGAGAGAGAAAGAGATGGGGGGGTGAAAGAGAGTGAGAAGGAGGTGGGGGTGAAAGAGAGAGAGAAAGAGATGGGGGTGAAAGAGAGAGAGAAGGAGGTGGGGGAGAAAGAGATGGGAGAGAAAGAGATGGGGGAGAAAGAGATGGGAGAAAGAGAGAGAGAAAGAGATAGGGGTGAAATAGAGAGAGAAAGAGATGGGGGTGAAAGAGAGGGGGTGAAAGAGAAAGAGAAAGAGATGGGGTGAAAGAGAGAGAGAAAGAGATGGGGGGAGAAAGAGATGGGGGTGAAAGAGATGGGGGTGAAAGAGATAGGGGGTGAAAGAGATGATGGGAGAAAGAGATGGGGGCGATAGAGATGGGGGGTGAAAGAGATGGGTGGTGAAAGAGAGAGCGAAAGAGATAGGGGTGAAAGAGAGAGAAAGAGATGGAGGGTGAAAGAGATGGGAGAAAGAGATGGTGGGAGAAAGAGATGGGGGGTGATAGAGATGGGGGTGAAAGAGATGGGGGTGAAAGAGATGGGGGTGAAAGAGATGGGGGAGAAAGAGATGGGGGTGAAAGAGATGGTGGGAGAAAGAGATGGGGGTGAAAGAGATGGGGGTGAAAGAGATGGGGGTGAAAGAGATGGGGGAGAAAGAGATGGGGGTGATAGAGATGGGGGTGAAAGAGATGGGGGTGATAGAGATGGGGGAGAAAGAGATGGGGGTGAAAGAGATGGGGGTGATAGAGATGGGGGTGAAAGAGATGGGGGTGATAGAGAGAGAGAAAGAGATGGGGGTGAAAGAGATGGGGGTGAAAGAGGGGAGTGAAAGAGATGGGGGTGATAGAGATGGGGGTGAAAGAGATGGGGGGTGAAAGAGATAGGGGGTGAAAGAGAGAGAGAAAGAAAAGACAAATAAACTGGAAGCCTTTGGAAAAGGGATATGTTTTATTGCATCTCAGATAAAAAGAGATATGTTTTATTGGGGCACTGAGCAAGTGTTTGGTCTTGTGAGCGGGAACTTGAACATTGTGAGAATTTTATGCAACTTCCCAGCATGCGTTTCCAGTGAACTCTGGAAGACAACAGGCTGTACCTTTACAGTTTTAGACAGTAGTCAACAGGCTTTAGCTTTACAGTTTCAGACAGTAGTCAACAGGCTTTAGCATTACAGTTTCAGACAGTAGCCAACAGGCTGTACCTTTACAGTGTTAGACAGTAGCCAACAGGCTGTACCTTTACAGTTTCAGACAGTAGCCAACAGGCTGTACCTTTACAGTTTTAGACAGTAGCCAACAGGTTGTACCTTTACAGTTTTAGACAGTAGCCAACAGGTTGTACCTTTACAGTTTCAGACAGTAGCCAACAGGCTGTGCCTTTACAGTTTCCGACAGTCGCCAACAGGCTGTACCTTTACAGTTTTAGACAGTAGCCAACAGGCTGTACCTTTACAGTTTTAGACAGTAGCCAACAGGTTGTACCTTTACAGTTTTAGACAGTAGCCAACAGGCTGTACCTTTACAGTTTTAGACCGTAGCCAACAGGTTGTACCTTTACAGTTTTAGACATTAGCCAACAGGTTGAGAGAGAGAGAGGAGGAAGAGAGGAGGAAGGGAGGAAGAAGAGAGGAGGAAGGGGGAGAAGAGAGGAAGAAGAGAGGAGGAAGAGAGGAGGAAGAGAGGAGGAAGAGAGGAGGAAGGGAGGAAGAAGAGAGGAAGAAGAGAGGAGGAAGGGGGAGAAGAGAGGAAGAAGAGAGGAGGAATAGAGGAGGAAGGGAGGAAGAAGAGAGGAAGAAGAGAGGAGGAAGAGAGGAGGAAGAGAGGAGGAAGGGAGGAAGAAGAGAGGAAGAAGAGAGGAAGAAGAGAGGAAGAAGAGAGGAAGAAGAGAGGAAGAAGAGAGGAGGAAGAGAGGAGGAAGAGAGGAGGAAGAGAGGAGGAAGGGAGGAAGAAGAGAGTAAGAAGAGAGGAGGAAGAGAGGAGGAAGAGAAAGGGTAAGGGAGAGGTGGCAGAAGGAGAGAGGAGGAAGAGAAAGGGTAAGGGAGAGGTGGCAGAAGGAGAGAGGAGGAAGAGAAAGGGTAAGGGAGAGGTGGCAGAAGGAGAGAGGATGGGTTGGGTTCATCAGGGCTCGATAGCTACATATAAGTGCCACAGTAAACAGAAACACCAAGACTAAGGGGCAACATGCACTTTGATTTGTGTGTGTGTCTGTTTGATTGAGTGACAGTCAAAATAACATCTAATATTGATAGATTGCTTGAATATCTGATAGGATCTATATCTGTATTGGTGTTTTAGTCTTTTCTCTCTAAAATCTCCTCTGTCATTTTACCTGATTGTTGATTCCTGTGAGACGGAAACTCTTCAGGGACTGTTAAGAGTACAGACAGACCATACATGTGAATGAATTGAGACTGTATGTGTGAAACAGGAAGTGTGAGTGTGTGAGACAGGAAGTGTGAGTGTGCTTTCTTGCCCGGTGTATCTCCACAGCATGTATCTCTGGAACAATTGGTGACAAAAGGTGATTTTACTTGTTTTTTTCCAGCAATCGCTCTGCTCTCGTTCAGAGGGGAAAATAACAGTGATTTTTTAAAATGTATTTTTATTTCACCTTTATTTAACCAGGTAGGCCAGTTGAGAACAAGTTCTCATTTACAGTTGCGACCTGGCCAAGATAAAGCAAAGCAGTTCGACACATACAACAACACATCGGGTAAAACAAATAGTCAATAAGTAGAAAAATAAGTCTATATACAATGTGAGCAAATGAGGTGGATCAGAGACTCACCAGCAGCAAGAGCGACATTATTGATGTATACAGAGAAGAGAGTCGGTCCAAGAATTGAACCCTGAGGCACACCCATAGAGACTGCCAGAGGCCCGGACAACAGGCCCTCCGATATGACACACTGAACTCTATCAGAGAAGTAGTTGGTGAACCAGGCGAGGCAATCATTTGAGAAACCAAGACCATCAAGTCTGCCGATGAGGTTGTGGTGATTGACAGAGTTGAAAGCCTTGGCCAGATCAATGAATATGGCTGCACAGTATTGTTTCTTATCGATGGCGGTTAAGATATCGTTTAGGACCTTGAGCGTGGCTGAGGTGCACCCATGACCAGCTCTGAAATCAGATTGCATAGCGGAGAAGGTATGGTGGGATTCGAAGTTGCTGTGTCGTCTAGAACTTCTGGAACAGAGAGTCGGGCAGATACCGTCGGTAGTCCAGTTGTGAAGGCCCGGTGGGGCTCCGCATCGGCAGTAAAACGGCTCCGGATAGCTGATTGTAGCCCAGGAGTGGCTGATGGAACTCTTCAGCTGGCTACCTCTGGAATAATTGATGTTTGCTCCGGGATCGACGTAAGCCAATAGTCACATGGATAGCAGCTAGCTAGCTGCGAGATCCAGGTATAAATGTCTAGAGCTTTCGGTTGAAATCCGGGGATATGGGGAGAAAAA